>NC_089228.1:72104125-72426794 GCF_963924675.1 Phocoena phocoena | reverse complement strand
GGTGCTTAGGTTGCTTCCATATCTTGGCTATTGTAAATAATGCTGCAATGAACATAGGAGGGCACATATATTGTCTAATTAGGGTTTTCATTTTCTTCAGATAAATACAGAGGAGTGGAATTTCTGGATCGTATGGTAGTTCTATTTTTAATTTTTTGAGGAATCTCCATACTGTTTTCCATAGTGACTGCACCAATTTACCTTCCCACCAACAGTGTATGAGAGTTCCCTTTTCTCCACCTCCTGTTATTTATTGTCTTTTTGATAATAGCCATTCTGACAGGTGAGAGGTGTTATCTCATTGTGTTTTTGTTTTTCATTTTATTTTTGGCTGCACTGGGTCTTCTTTGCTCCACACGGGCTTCCTCTAGTTGCGGCAAGCAAAGGCTCCTCTTCGTCATGGTGAGCAGGCTTCTCATTGTGGTGGCTTCTCCTGTTGCAGAGCATGGGCTCTAGGTGCACAGGCTTCAGTAGTTGTGGCGTGCGGGCTTCAGTAGTTGTGGCTCACGGGTTCTAGAGGCTCAGTAGTTGTGGTGCACGAGCTTAGTTGCTCCACGACATGTGGAATCTTCCCGGACCAGGGCTCAAACCCATGTCCCCGCACTGGCAGGCGGATTCTCAACCACTGCGCCACCAGGGAAGCCCCACTCATTGTGGTTTTGATTTGCATTTCCCTGATGATTAGTGATGCTGAACATCTTTTCATGTGCCTGTTGGCCATCTATTTGTCTTCTTTGGATAAATGTCTGTTGAGATTCTCTACCCATGTTTTAATCAGGTTGTTTGTTTTTCAGATGTTGAGCTGCATAAGTTCTTTGTATATTATATTTTAGATTTTAACCCCTTATCAGATATACTGTTTGCAAATATCTTCTCCCATTCAGTAAGTGGCCTTTTCACTTCGTTGATAGTTTCCTCTGCTAAGCAAAAGATTTTTAGTTTGAGGTAGTCCGATTTGTTTATTTTTGCTTTTGTTTCTCTTGCCTGAGGAGACATATCCAAAAAAAAATTACTAAGATCAGTGTCAAGGAACTTACTGCCTATGCTTTCTTCTAGAAGTTTTATGGTTTCAGGTCTTACATTTAAGTCTTTAATCCATTCTCAGTTTATTTTTGTGCATGATGTGAGAGGGTAGTCCAGTTTGGTTCTTTTGCATGTAGCTGTCCAGTTTTCCCAACACCATTTACTGAAGAGGTTGTCTTTTCCCTATTGTATATTCTTGCCTTCCTTGTCATAGATTAATTGCCCATATAATGTGGGTTCATTTCCGGGCTATCTTTTCTGTTCCATTGATCTGTGTGTCTGTTTTTGTGCCAGTACCACAATGGTTTGATAGTTTAGTTTGAAATCAGGGAGCATGATAACTCCAGCTTTGTTCTTCTTTCTCAAGATTGTTTTGTCTATGGGGAGTCTTCTGTGTTTACATACAAATTTTAGAATTATGTGTTCTAGTTCTGTGAACAATGTCATTGGTATTTTGATAGGGATTGTATTGAATCTGTTGATTGCCTTGGGTAGTATGGTCATTTTAACAAAATTAATTCTTTCAATCCATGAACACAGTGTATCTTTCCGTCTGTGTCATCTTCAATTTCTCTCGTCAGTGTCTTTTTTTTTTTTTTTGGCGGTAACTGGGCCTCTCACTGTTGTGGCCTCTCCCGTTGCGGAGCACAGGCTCCGGGCACACAGGCTCAGCAGCCATGGCTCACGGGCCCAGCCGCTCCACGGCATGCGGGATCTTCCCAGACTGGGGCACGAACCCGTGTCCCCTGCATCGGCAGGCAGACTCCCAACCACTGCGCCACCAGGGAAGCCCTCGTCAGTGTCTTATAGTTTCCCAAGGACAGGTCTTTTACCTCCTTAGTTAGATTTATTCCTAGATATTTTATTCTTTTTTTTTTTTTTTAATTTTTAAAATTTTTTTTTGCGGTACGCGGGCCTCTCACTGCTGTGGCCTCTCCCGTTGCGGAGCACAGGCTCCGGACGCGCAGGCCCAGCGGCCAGGGCTCACGGGCCCCGCCTCTCCGCGGCATGTGGGATCCTCCCGGACCGGGGCACGAACCCACATCCCCTGCATCGGCAGGCGGACTCCCAACCACTGCGCCACCAGGGAAGCCCTATTTTATTCTTTTTGACAGGATTATAACTGGGATTGTTTTCTTAATTTCTATTTCTGATAGTTCACTGCTAGTGTATAGATATGCAACAGATTTCTGTATATTAATTTTGTATCCTGCAACTTTACTGAATTCATTGATAAGTTCTGGTAGTTTTTTGTGTCATCTTTGGGATTTTCTACATATAGTATCATGTCATCTGCAAACAGTGACAGTTTTACTTCTTCCTTTCCAGTTTGGATTCCTTTTGTTTCTTTTTCTTGTCTGATTGCTGTGGCTAGGACTTCCAATACTATGTTGAATAAAAGTGGTGATAGTTGACATCCTTGTCTTGTTCCTGATCTTAGAGGAAATTCCTTCAGCTTTTCACCATTAAGTATGATGTTAGTTATGGGCTTATCGTATATGGCCTTTGTTACGTTGAGGTATGTTCCCTATATACCCATTTTCTGGATAATTTTAATCATAAATGGATGTTGAATTTTGACAAAGGTTCCTCTGCATCTATTGACATGATCATATGGTTTTTAGTCTTCAATTTGTTAATGTGATGTATCACACTGATTTGCAGGTATTGAACCACCCTTGAATCCCTGGGATAAATCCCACTTGATCATGGTCCTTTTAATGTATTGTTGAATTTGGTTTGCTAAAATTTTGTTGAGTATTTTTTTAAATTTATTTATTTTTGGCTGCATTGGGTCTTCGTTGCTGCTCTAGTTGCGGCGAGTAGGGGCTACTCCTCGCTGCAGTGCGTGGGCTTCTCATTGCAGTGACTTCCCTTGTTGTGGAGCATGGGCTCTAGGTGCGTGGGCTTCAGAGCGCAGGCTTAGTAGCTGTGGCGCATGGCCTTAGTTGCTCCGTGATACATGGGATCTTCCTGGACCAAGGATTGAACCCATGTCCCCTGCATTGGCAGGTGGATTCCTAACCACTATGCCACCAGGGAAGTCCATGTAATTTTCTTTTTGTTGGGTTATCTTTGTCTGGTTTTGGTATCAGGGTGATGCTGGCCTCATAGAATGAGTTTGGAAGCCCTCCTTCCTCTGCAGCTTTGTGGAATAGTTTGAGAAAGATAGGTGCTAACTCTTCTCTAAATGTTTGGCATAATTCACCTGTAAAGCCGTCTAGTCCTGGACCTTTGTTTGTTGGGAGATTTTTTTTTAAAATTTTTATTTTATATTGGAGTATAGTTGATTAACAATGTTGTTTTAGTTTCAGGTGTACAACAGAGTGATTCATTTACACATATATGTGTATCTAGTCTTTTTCAAATTCTTTTTGTTGGGAGTTATTTTTTATTACATTCAATTTCATTACTGTTCATATTTTCTATTTCTTCCTGGTTCAGTCTTGGGAGATTGTACATTTCTAGGAATTTGTCCATTTCTTCTAGGTTGTCCATCTTATTGGCATATAGTTTTTCATGGTAGTCTCTCATGATACTTTATATTTCTGTAGTGTTCATTTTTTAAAATATATTTTACATCCTTATTGGAGTATAATTGCTTTACAATGGTGTGTTAGTTTCTGCTTTATAACAAAGTGAATCAGTTATACATATGTTCCCATATCTCTTTGTGGTGGTCATTTAATTTCTCCTTTTTCATTTCAGATTTTATTGATTTGGTCCCTCTTGCTTTTTCTTTTGATGAGTCTGGCTAAAGATTTATCAATTTTGGTTACCTTTTCAAAGAACCAGCATTTAGTTTCGTTGATCTTTTCTATTGGGCTTTTCTAGTCTCTGTTTCGTTTATTTCTGCTCTGATCTTTATGATTTCCTTCCTTCTGCTAACTTTGGGTTTTGTTTGTTCTTCTTTCTATAGTTTCTTTAGGTGTAAGGTTAGGTTGCTTATTTGAGATTTGTCTTGTTTCCTGAGGTAAGCTTGTATCGCTATACACTTCCTTCTTAGAACTGCTTGTGCTGTGTCATATAGGTTTTTGATTGTTATGTTTTCATTTTTATTTGTCTCTAGGTATTTTTTAATTTCCTCTTTGATTTCTTCAGTGATCCATTAGTTGTTTAGTAACATAATTTTTAGCCTCCATGTGTTTGTGTTTTTTGCAGTTTTTTTTCTGGCAGTTGATTTCTAGTCTCATAACGTTGTGGTGAGAAAAGATGCTTGATATGATTTAAGTTTTCTTAAATCTACAGAGGCTCGTTTTGTGGACTACCACGTGATCTATCCTGGAGAATATTCCATGTGCTCTTGAAAAGAACGTGTATTCTGCTGCTTTCAGATGGAGTGCTCTATATATATAATCAGTGAAGTCTGTTTGGTTTAATGTGTCATTTAAGGTCAGTGTTTCCTTATGGATTTTCTTTCTGGATGATCTGTCCATTGATGTAAGTGCGATGTTAAAGTCCCCTAGTATTATTGTGTTATTATCAATTTCCTTTATGTCTATTAATATTTGCTTTATGTATTTATGTGCTCCTATGTCGGGTGCATATATATTTATAATTGTTATATCTTTTTCTTGGATTGATCCCTTGATCATTATGTATGTATAATAAAGTCCTTCTTTTTTTTTTTGCGGTACACGGGCCTCTCACTGTTGTGGCCTCTCCCATTGCGGAGCACAGGCTCCGGATGCACAGGCTCAGTGGCCATGGGTCACGGGCCCAGCCACTCTGCGGCATGTGGGATCCTCCCGGACCGGGGCACGAACCCGTGTCCCCTGCATCGGCAGGCAGACTCTCAACCACTGCACCACCAGGGAAGCCCCAATAATGTCCTTCTTGGTCTCTTGTAACAATCTTTGTTTTAAAGTCTACTTTGTCTGATATAAGCATTGCTACCCCAGCTTTCTTTTGATTTCCATTTGCATGGAATAACTTTTTCTATTTTCACACTTTCAATCTGTGCATCTTTAGATCTGAAGTAGTGTCTTGTCAGCAGCGTATAGATGGGTCTTGTTTTTGTATCCATTCAGCCACTTTGTGTCTTTTGGTTGGAACATAGTCCATTTACATTTAATTACTTATAGGTATGTACTTGTTTTGGGGTTGTTTTGTAGTTCTTGTTTGTTGTTGTTCCTTTCCTCTTCTTTTGCTCTCTTCCCTTGTGATTTGATGACTATCTTTAGTGTTATGTTTCGTTGGCAGTTACCATGAGTTTTATATACAGAAATCTATATATATGTGATTATTTTAAGTTGTTGATCTCTAACGTTCAAATGCATTTTAAGAACCCTGCATTTTTACTGTCCCCCACCCACGTTTACTGTTTTTGACATCATATTTTACATCTTTTTGTTTTGTGTATCCCTTAACTATTTAGTATGGATATGGCTGATTTTACTACTTTTGTCTTTTAACATTCCTACTAGCTTCATACATAGTTGATTTAATACCTTTACTGTATATTTGCCTTTACTAATGAGATTTTTCCTTTTTTAATTTTCATATTTCTGGTTGTAGCCTTTTCTTTTTCACTTTAAGAAGTACGTTTAACATTTCTCAGAAAAACGGTTTGGTGGTGCTGAACTTGTAGCTTTTGCTTGTCTGTAAAACTTTTGATCTCTCCATCAAATCTGAATGAAAGTCTTATTGGGTAGAATGTTATTGGCTTTAGGTTTTCCTCTTTAATCGTTTAAAGTATATCATGTCACTCCCTTTTGGCCTCCAGAGTTTCTGCTGAAACATCAGCTGATAATAGCCTTTGAGACTGTCTGTGAATCCTGAACCTGGATATCTGCTTCCATTCCCAGGTTAGGGAAGTTTTCAGCTATTAGGTCTTCAGATATGTTCTCTGCCCCTTTCTCTCTTTCTTTTCATTCTGGGACCACTATAGTGCAAAAGTTAGTATGCTTGATGTTGTCCCAGAGGTCTCTTAAACTGTCCTCATTTCTTTTTATTCTTTTTATCGTTGTTCATCTTCAGTGATTTCCACTACTCCGCCATCCAGCTCACTAATCTGTTCCTCTGTATCATCTAATCTACTGTTGATTCCTTCTAGTGTCTTTTTCACTTCAGTTACGATATTCTTCATCTCTGGTTCTTCTTTACACTTTCTAATTCTTTGTGAAAAACTTCCAACTTCTCATTCTCTTCATCCAGTCTTCCCCTGAGTTCTTTGAACATCTTTTTGATTACATTGAATTCTTTATTGAGTAGATTGCCTATTTCCACTTTACTTAGTTCTTCTTCTGGGGTTTTATCTTGTACTTTGTTTGAGACATATTCCTCTGTTGTCTCATTTTTGCCTAATTTGCTGTTTTTATTTCAGTATATTTGGTAAGTGCTTGTGTTTCCTGACCTTGGACAGGTGGCCTTTTTTAGGAGGCATCCTATGTATCCCAGCAGTGCACTCCCCTTTGGTCACTAGAGCTATATGCCTTAGGAGTACCGCCTATGTGGGCTGCATGGGTCCTCCTGTTGTGGCAGGCTGATTACTGTGGGTGGTCTGATAGGTGTGGCTGTCCCCCTGTCTGGTTGTTTGCGAGGCCCTGCATTGTGTGGAGGCTGCCAGCTGCTGGTGGGTGGGGCTGGGTCATGAGGCAGCTGACTGTGGAACCCCATGGGTCCCAGGGCTAGTGCTGGCACACTGATGGGTGGAGCTGGGTTCCAGGCTGGTTGGTAGCAGGGAAGAGGGTTCTGGGTCTAGTATCAGCCTGCTAGTTGGTGGGGCTGTGTTCCCCATCCCCCAGCTAGTTTCTCACCCTGAGGTGTCCCAGTACTGGTGCCAGCAGGCTGGTGGGAGGGGCCAGGTCCCAGCTCTAATAAGCTAGAGGGAGGATTCCAAAATGGCCCTTGCCAGCACCAGTGTCCTTGTAGAATGAGCTCTCCAAAATGGCTACCACCAGGGTCTGTGTCTCCAGGGTGAGCTCCAGTTGCCTCCTGCCTCTCCAGGAGACTCTCCAAGATCAGCAGGTGGGTCTGACCCAGGCTTCTTTCAAATTATTGCTTTTTCCCTGGGTCCCAGAGCATGTGAGATTTTGTGCACACCCTTTAGGATTGGAGTCTCTATTTCCCACAGACCTCTGGTTCTCCCAAAAGTAAGTGCTGCTAGCCTTCAAAGCCAAACATTCGTGGAGCTCGTCTTGCTGATGCAGGACCCCTGAGCTGGGGAGTGATGTGGGGCTTCGACCTCTTGCTCCTTGAGGAGAACCTCTGCAAGTGTAGTTATCTTCCTGTTTGTAGGTCACCCACCCAGGGGTATGGGTGTTGACTATATCACGTCTCCACCCCTCCTACCTGTCTTGTTGTGGTTCCTTCTTTATATCTTTAGTTGAAGAAGATCTTTTCTGTTAGTCTTCCAAACTTTTTCATCAATATTTGCTTAATTTTATCATAGTTCTGGAGTTTGTAATTTTGGTGTGCCTGTGGGAGGAGGTGAGCTTAGGGTTTTCCTTCTTTGCAATCTTGGCCACTTCTGGCATTGTTATCTTTTGTTATTGATTTCTCATTGTATTGTACTGTGGGCAGAGAACACGGTCTATATGATATAGATCTTTGGTATTTGATGACATTAACTTTGTGGACTAAGGTATATGGTCAAGTAACTCTCCAAAGCCATTATTTCTTCAAATATTACCTTCCTTGCATTCTTTCTATTTCCTCTTTGTGGAATTCTTTTCTTTTTTTAAAATTTATTTATTTTATTTTTTATTTTTTGCTCTGTTGGGCCTTCATTGCTGTGCGCAGGTTTCTCTACTTGCGGTGAGCGAGGGCTACTCTTCGTTGCAGTGCGTGGGTTTCTCATTGCAGTGGCTGCTCTTGTTGCGGAGCACAGGCTCTAGGCACACGGGCTTCAGTAGTTGTGGCATGTGGGCTCAGTAGTTGTGGCTCGCGGGCTCTAGAGCTCAGGCTCAGTAGTTGTGGCGCACGGACTTAGTTTCTCTGTGGCATGTGGGGTCTTCCCAGGCCAGGGCTTGAACCTGTGTCCCTTGCATTGGCAGGCAGATTCTTAACCACTGAGCCACCAGGGAAGCCCTCTTTGTGGAATTCTGTTTGACTTCCGTTTATATTTTCCATGACTTTCAATCTCTTTTTCATTTTCCCATACTTTTAACTGTTTTGCATTCTAGTTTTATCTTCTAGCATACAAATTCTCTCTTCAACTGTGTCTAATCTGATATTAACTATCTACTGAATTTTTATTTTCAGTGACTTCATTTCTCATTTCTAGAAATTATATTTAATTCATTTTCAAAGATTCCTGTTCTTTCATAATGTCTTATTATTTATTTATGGCTCTGAATCTTTCTTTTATATCTTTAATACTTAAGAAAATGCTTATTCAGTAGTGTTCAGTAGATTGCTGTATTTATAAAGACCTTGCAAATTGAATCTTACTTTCTGTGTCTGTGTGGATCCTCATTTAAATGATTGTTCCTTTGTGCTTTGTGATTATCAAATTTGAGATCCTTTTCACTTAACATTAGCTGTGGGACTCTTAAGAGGCCTGTGTTAAGAGCATGTATCTTCAAAAAAGTTTTCCCTTTGCTTCTACAAGGCCAGGTATTCTAGGAATATCCTATACTCAGGACCAGGCACACTAGGAGTATCATATACCCAGGACCAATTTTTACGTCAGTTTCTTGGCTTGGTGATTCCCTAATAGTATTAATTCAATTGTGTGGCATTGTTCCTGTTTATAAATTCCTAAGGGAGAGTTATTTTTCCTACTCAGAGTCCAGTTTAAAAGCTTCTTTGTCATTTTCCTCTGCCAGTCAATGAGTTTTTTCCTAGTCTATCCTTTCACTGATATTCCATTCCTTTGAAAACTCTGGCTTTATGTGGGGATCTCAGTTTCAATTCATGTTTCTTGGGTCCAAAGTCTTATCTTCTGTTCCCATGTGGGCATTAAACCCTAATCTCGAGCATTCAGTTAGACATGGCACATTGAATACCTCATGACAGTAAAAGGTGAAAAAAAAGAAAGGTAGACTAGGTATGGAGATGACAGCACCAAACTTTTAGAAGATAGAAAGCCCATGGATGAGAAGTAACTGACTTAGCAATCAGTGAATGCTGAAACCTAAGACAGCAGTAGAGCAACACGGACTCAAGCTAATTCATATCCAGAACTCTGGAAAACTTAGAAAAATGAAGCACCATGTTACTCTGAAAGTGGGTGAGGATGATGCTAAGAAGAAGAATATGGTTTGAAAGTCTGTATACAAGAAGTTAGGGACTTCCCTGGTGGCTCAGTGTTTAAGGATCTGCCTGCCAATGCAGGGGACATGGGTTTGATCCATGGTCTGGGACGATCCCACATGCTGCAGAGCATCTAAGCCTCTGCGCTACAACTACTGAGCCTGTACTCTAGAGCCCGCAAGCCACAGCTACTGGGCCCGCGTGCTGCAGCTACTGAAGCCCAGGTGCCTAGAGCCCATGCTCCACAACAAGAGAAGCCACTGCAGTGAGAAGCCCTCACACTGCAACGAGGAGTAGCCCCCACTCACCTTAACTAGAGAAAGCCCACGCACAGCAACAAAGACCCAATGCAGCCAAAAATCAATCAATAAATAGAACTTTAAAAAAAAAATTTATTTTTTTAAAATTTATTTTATTAGATAGGTTGGTCAGGGAGGCATATCTGAGGAAGGGAAAATTGTGCTGAGCCCTGAGTGAAAAGAAAGAGGTAGTCATGTGAAAATCTGGGACAAGAGCATTGAAAACAAAGGAAAGAGCAAGTGCAAAGGCCCTGAAGCTGAAACAGACTTGGAATAAATCAAGAACGATAAGAAAGCTATGGCTTTACGGCAAAAAGTTTTCAGATAAACTGATAAATGCTATGCTCACTAGTAATGGTAACTGTTATATTATTTCTATTCTTTTTTTTTTAAAATAAATTTATTTATTTATTTATTTTTGGCTGCGTTGGGTCTTAGTTGCTGCGCACGGGCTTTTCTCTAGTTGCAGTGAGCAGGGGCTACTCTTTGTTGCGGTGCATGGGCTTCTCATTACGGTGGCTTCTCTTGTTGCAGAGCACAGGCTCTAGGTGCGCAGGCCTCAGTAGTTGTGGCTCGTGGGCTCTAGAGCACAGGCTCAGCAGATGTGGTGCACGGGCTTAGTTACTCTGTGGCATGTGGGATTTTCCCAGACCAGGGCTCGAAACCGTGTCCCCTGCACTGGCAGGTGGATTCTCAACCACTGCACCACCAGGGAAGCCCTATTCCTATTCTTTACTAAAACCGTTTCAGGGACTTCCCTGATGGCGCGGTGGTTAAGGATCCGCCTGCCAATGCAGGGGACATGGATTCGATCCCTGGTCCAGGAAGGTCCCCAATGCCGCTGAGCAACTAAGCCCGTGTACCACAACTACTGAGCCTGCGCTCTAGAGCCCACGAGCCACAAATACCAAGCCCATGCACCACAACTACTGAAGCCCACATGCCCTAGAGCCCGTGTGCCACAATTACTGGGCCCATGCACTGCAACTACTGAGCCACTGTGCTGCAGCTACTGAAACCCAGGCTCCTAGAGCCTGTGCTCCACAACAAGAGAAACCACCAAGATGAGAAGCCCATGCGCTGCAATGAAGAATAGCCCCAGCTCACTGCAACGAAGACCCAATGCAGCCAAAAATAACATAAAATTAAAAAAACAACCTTTCAGATACATGTTATTATTTTCAGTTAAGATGTGATGAAACTGAGGCTAATGAAGATAAGATAACTTGCCCAAAGTCACTGTGGTATGGATTCAGTTTTACAGCCCTAATTAATGGCCTTTCTGTACTTACTCACTTGGCTGTGTGACTCTGCCAGTCTTTAAGTGGCGTATTTTCCCAACCTTTGAAGCCGGGCCGGATTTGTGACTTGCTTTAGAGAACAGAATGTGGTGAAAGTGACAGTATACCAATTCCAAGCCTAGGTCCCTAGATGTGGTCTTGCACACTTCCACCCTCTCTCTTGGACCTCTGCTTTCTCTGTGATAACATATTTGGACTGACCTGCTGGAGAATAAGACCACAGGAAGGAAAGAAGCAGTACACAGGTTAACAGCCAGCCAACTCCTGGAAGCAGAGCCACCTAGCTGACCTGTGGGTACCTGCAGGCACCTGAGGGACTCCCGGGAAACCAGTAGAACTGGCCTAAATTACTGACCTGCAGAATTGTGAACTAAATGATTGTGGTTTTAAGCCACTGAATTTTGAGGTGGTTTTATACACAGAAATACCTAATCATTTCAGGATACATAGTTCGATTAGTAGCAGAGCTGGCATTTGAACTCAGGTCTCTCCTGAGTTCCAGGGTCTCCAAGGCTCATAATTTTTCCATGCTATTTTGCTCCCCCATGGACCTACTTCTAGGGAAATTAATTTATTATTATATTTAATATTTAAAATAACCAAGCTCAAGTATAGTATGTCAAAATCCAGTCTCCCTTTTCCTTGACAGATCCTAAAATAATTAATTGACCCTTCTTAAAGGCCATGGGTAAAAGGTTGAGAACTTTTGTTCTTGAATTGTTTCAAAACACTGAGCTGAGATCTTCCCATCTCAGGAGAGTCACACCAAGGTAGGTCCATCTATGGTTAAGTCTGTGGATACCTGCTCTGCTTTTCTTGGGGACAAGGTTATCCACCTCCCTCTTTCATACTGAGATAATTGACCGTGATGACAGTAAATTGCAATTTTTTTTTTTCTCTTTGGGGTTTAAGAGTAGCTTTCCTCTAATCTTTAATAGGAAAGTTATAAAGCAGCTGGTCTCTAAAAAGTCCTCAGGCAATGAAAAAAAGTAAACAAATGAATACATTATATAGGCAAAGATTTTGAAGAATATTTCATATTTTCTGTATCTGTTGTCACTGATATAAATGATCTCCTCCAAGTGTGGTTTTCTGCTTCTTAAAGTCAGCTTGTCAAGGCTATCTTTCTTCTAGATGTGGGAAGGATTGTCACATGGCATGTTCTGAGGCAGAGTTGTCCAACTAGCACATTCTATCCCCTCCCCAATTATTTCTGTCCATTGGGTACTGAGCAGTGTGACAAAGACTGTCTCCCTGACCAATCTCTCGTCAGGTTCCTCTGAGTCCTCTTTCTGGCTCCTAATTGGGCTCTGTCCTTAGCCTGCTTCTTCGAGTTTTAGCAAGAATCCTGCTGAGTCAGTTTAGCAAGAAACTCCTACCCTTGGTCTGATCACGTTGATATTCGATCAAATTCCTCATCCCCCATCCTTGCTGTCTTATCGCCCTGGCCTGCCTTCAGCAAGAATCCTGTTGAGCTGGTCTAGCAAGAATCTCCCTAGCCCTGATGTCCTCTTAGTAATTTTCCACTCATTGACCCCACTCTGCTCCTTGGCTATAAATATCTGTTTGTCCTTGTTGTTTTCAGAGTTGAGCTCGTTTTCTATCCTCAACTGCAAAACCCCATTGTAGTAGCCCCTTTTGAATGAAGTCTTCCTTACCATCTTTAACAAGTGTCAGGAATAATTATTTTTTCGTTGACAGGTGCAATATATTCTTTAAGGCATGTATATTATTGTTCTTGGTCATTATGGGAGGCAAAATGAAAGAAAAGTTCTGGTGCCTTTCTGGCTTTGCAAAGGCATTAGAAAACTAATGACACCGAGCCCAAAAAGGACAAGGGCTGAAGGCCACCAGGTATGGTACTATTATATCAGAGTCTCAGAAACCACCTTCACAAGTTTAGTTACTGCGGCAAATGCTGTGGATTGGCTTCCCCAGACAATGTCATCTCCTGATATGCTTTCATTCACTATAGAGTGTGGTAAGCTAAACATACTGCCCACCCTCCTTTGCAACTAGAGTCCAGGAAACAAATTAAATTTCATCAATTATATGTGCTCTGGTGAGATTTAGAAGTTGGAAGTGAATTGGAGGCTATCTCTTCCTGTGGCTGTTACTGACATCAAGCTTGGTGGTGGAGATATGTACCTATTGGTTCTGTTTCTCGGGAGAACCCTGACTGATACAGTTACTAATTAGCAAATATCCATTTGCCTTGTCTTTGGGTTCATTTAATTAATTCTGTGTTTTTCCATTTTGTATTAAAGTTTTTTAATTTAAATTTTACTTTTTTAATAGATAATGTCACATGGTCTGCAGTTTTAAAAGTACAGAAGGGTATAGTTAGGAAAAGTAAGTCACTATCCTCTCCCTTCCATTAGTCATTAAGTTCCCTCTCCTGGAGACAACTACTGTTTCCATTCCTTGTGTGTCCTTCTAGAGAGTTTCTGTACATTACAAGTGTGTTTATTTTTGTTTTTATACCAGTGGTAGCATGTATGCAAATTTTCTGCATTCGCCTTTTCATTTAGGAGATTCCTCCATATCAGGATACATAGAGTTGCCTCATTTTTAAATAGACTACCTAGTATTCCAATGGAGATGTTTCATTTATTTAACAATCCCTTATTGATGATATTTAAGTCATTTCCAATCTTTTGTTCTCATAGACCATAGGCAATAAATGACCTGGTACAAATGTAATTATGCACATGTGTGAGTATGTCTGTGGGTTAGGTAAAATTTTAGAGCTAGAATCCCTAGATTACAGGATATGAGTGTACTTTAATTTTTAATTTTTGTCAAAATTATTTATGTGCAAATTTCAACAGTTATATAGTTCTACAAAGTTTGTTAAAAAAAAAAATAATGAAAGAAAAGATAAAGGAAAAGAAGCAGAGCAGTCCCTAGTCCCTTTCCCCCAACTTCTGCCTTCTCAGAGGCAAACACTGAATGATTTTAACTGCTTCCACATCTCAAAATAGCTTCCTTGTATTGCTTCTTTTTTGTTGTTTTGTTTGTTTTAAAGATTTTTTTTTAATGTGAACCATTTTTAAAGTCTTTATTTGTTGCAATATTGCTTCTATTTTATGTTTTGGTTTTTTGGCCACAAGGCATGTGGAATCTTAGCTCCCCAGCCAGGTATCGAATGCGCACCCCCTGTGTTGGAAGGCAAAGTCTTAACCATTGGACCGCCAGGGAAGTCCCCCTTGTACTGCTTCTTGATTTTTTTTTTCCATTTTAGGCATCATTTATGCACTTCCTGTTAGGAAAGATGAGGATTTCACTCTCTTTCATCCCCTGCCTGCACCATGTACCTATCCCCTTCATCTTCCTCCACCCTCCTAATGCAGTTATATTGTAATTTAGATAGGCAAACTTTCAGAGCTTACATTATTATGCTGATAAAAATTATTTATAGCTGAGCCATCCAGTAAAGTTTGATGACTTTTCTTTTCCTGAACAACTTTTTATTTTCCATGGAGTTAATAATTATCTTATTTTTCATTTTCATCATTTTCTCTGAGCACACCAGAATGTTCAAGCCCTAATTCTCCACCAGTTGTCTAAGTCTCTCATACTGAGTCACATCCAGTTGTCTATAAATTTTATCTTGTAGAAATCTCTGCTGGAGTTTTCTGACCTCCTCCAAAATGGACTGGCTGCCCTGTCAGCCTAGAGCCAGCAGTGGATTTCCCATGACACTCTGAAGCTTAAGCTTCAAGGTCTTTCATTTGCCTTAGCAATGTATCCACATGATGAGTTCCGTATAATTTGCAAAGTAAGATATGTTAACTTTGGTTAAATACATTGTCTCTTTCCTATCCAGCTTTCCCTCTGTCACAGTTTCTCTCACATTGCAGTTTGGAATCCAACCAAGGGGAAGTAAGTTGGAAATCCATTTAACTTGGATTGAGTTGGATTTATTTATGTAATTTGAAGTCACATCTGTGTAAAGTTAAGTTATTGTCAGTCATCCCAGTAGGAATTGCTATAGGAATATTCCTACCTTCTACTGTGCTAACTCACCCTGGGTTGTAACATGAAAGTGCAGGGTCAGAGGTTATAGCAAGATATGAACATGTCCTATGGTGCCAGACAGCAGAAATAGGTGTGTAGGGGCAGAGAAACAAGATCTGAATGTAAGGAGCCAGAAACTAGTCAGTAGAACAGTTTTTTCCATTCACCAGATGTAGGAGATTATAAGTGATGGATTCAGTTTCCAGCAATTTAGTTTTCTCCTATTAGGAAGATACTGATGAGTGCAACACATACAATTATAATTGCACTGTACAGTTTTTCTTCTTTGGTGGGAAACACATAAATAGAATTTATCAGAATTCTGCTTAAGCCTGTAGCACTATTACAAACAGTACTATGTATATGTAAAAGTTGCTTATTTCATACATCTCTACTATTGATAATAAAAACAAACTTTGATTAACCACAGTGGAGAAAAGACTGAATTATCTCCATATTCTCTCTAGAGAAAAATATCACAAAATCATTGTCATATGTAGAGATGACCAAAAAGTATGCAGCGTACACTTAAGATTTTTACATTTCATTGTATGTAAACTTTACCTCAAATGGAAAAAAGGCAAGGATTGTAAAAAAAAATATTGATCTCCTATTAAGGATAGGCATCCTGAGGTAGTTGGTGGGAAATGTCCTGACATCTGCAAATTGTTCGGTCTGATATGCATCAAAAAAATAAGATGCATTGATGGACAGAGAACTGGATAGATGGACAGATTTGTGATAAAGTATAGTAAAATGTTAAATGTAGAACTTAGGTGGTAGGTATATGGTATTGTAAAGTTCTTGTAAGGTTTTTTTTTGGTTTTTTTTTTTGCAGTACGTGGGCGTCTCACTGTTGTGGCCTCTCCTGTTGCAGAGCACAGGCTCCGGACGCACAGGCTCAGCGGCCATGGCTCACGGGCCTAGTTGCTCTGCGGCATGTGGGATCTTCCCCGACCGGGGCATGAACCCGTGTCCCCTGCATCGGCTGGCGGACTCTCAACCACTGCGCCACCAGGGAAGCCCTCTTGTAAGTTTTTCTATAGGTTTAAAATTTTTCATAATAAATTATTGGGAGAAAAATTATGCAGCTGAAAAATATAGAGTAAAAAGTATTAGGGACATGAATCAAGTAGGTAACTCATAAAAATAATATTCTATTTTTCTGGATTTGTGTGATGTTTGTGGTATTTGTCAGCTCTTTAAAATTTATAGTTTGTTATGATTTATTTTCTCATTCTACATATTCATTTTCAAACCTAACTTCGTATTTGTAATTTTGTATTTTATTTTCTTAAAGAGGATCCCCAAATTGTATAAGCTTCAAGCTCCACAAAGCCTGGATCCACCCCGTCTGGTACACAGCCAACACTCTGAAATCTCTTTTCACATTCTCTTTGGAATCTCGTCTCCATTATCCATTATCTCGTCCTCCATTATCCAGGTTCCCTTCATCCTTCCTGTGTTGAAGCTCCTGTTTACTGGATCCTGTGTCTTCTTATCTTCTTCATTCTTGAATCCACCCCCGTTTTGGACCATGTATTCCAGTAGTTTCCAAAGAAGGGTTGCATGAGAAATTCATTTTTGGGACCTTGCAGTTATGAAATTATCTTTATTTTATTCTCCAACTTGACTGATAGTTTGTCTGAGTATTGAATTCTAGGTTGGAGATAATTTTCCTCCAGAATTTTGAAGGCAGTTCCCAGTTGTCTTCTATCTTTCAATATGTCTACTGAGCAATCTAAAGTATTCTGATTTCTTTTCTTTTCTTTTTTTTTTTTTGGCTGTGTTGGGTCTTCGTTGCTGTGCATGGGCTTTCTCTAGTTGCAGCAAGCTGGGGCTGCACTCTTCGTTGCAGTGAGCAGCCTTCAGTAGTTGTGGCACGTGGGCTCAGTAGTTGTGGCTCACGGGCTCTAGAGTGCAGGCTCAGTAGTTGTGGCGCACAGGCTTAGTTGCTCCGTGGCATGTGGGATCTTCCTGGGCCAGGATCGAACCTGTGTCGCCTGCATTGGCAGGCGGATTCTTAACAATTGTGCCACTAGGGAAGTCCCCATTCTGATTTCTGATTCTTTATTTATGATCAGTTTTTCTATCTCTGGAAGTACAAAGGAGCTTCTTTTTATTCCTAGAGTTCTGAAATTTCACAACGATGTGACTCAATGTGGGTCAATTTCCATTCATTAATGCTGAGCACTAAGAAGGCCCTTTCAGTATGAAAACTCATGTCCTCACTGTCTGGGAAATTTTAAAGAATTCATTTTTAAAAATAGTGTTCTCTCCTGTTTTTCTTTCCTCCTGTAATTCCTGGGCTAGTCTTCTATTTCTCTTATCGTTTGTCTCTTATTTCCATCTCTTTGCCTCTTTGCTTTTCCTTCTGGGAGATTTCCTCTTCAGTCTTTTTTTTTTTTGCCGTACGCGGGCCTCTCACTGTTGTGGGCTCTCCCGTTGCGGAGCACAGGCTCCGGATGTGCAGGCTCCGGATGCGCAGGCTCAGCGACCATGGCTCACAGGCCCAGCCGCTCTGCGGCATGTGGGATCTTCCCGGACCGGGACACGAACCCGTGTCCCCTGCATCGGCAGGCGGACTCTCAACCACTGTGCCACCAGGGAAGCCCCATCTTCAGTCTTTTTAGTGAATTTTTCACTTCTTCTTCCCGTTTTTCACTTCCAGGAATTCAGTTTTATTCATTGACTCCTTTAAAGAACATCTTGTTCTTTTTTTTTCTTTTGAATTTTATTTTATTTTTTTATACAGCAGGTTCTTATTAGTTATCTGTTTTATACATATTAGTGTATATATGTCAATCCCAATCTCCCAATTCATCCCACCACTGGCCCTCCGCCCCTGCGCCCCCCCCCCCCCGCTTTCCTCCCTTGGTGTCCATATGTTTGTTCTCTACATCTGTGTCTCTATTTCTGCCTTGCAAACCAGTTTGTCTGTACCATTTTTGTAGATTCCACATGTATGCATTAATATACGATATTTGTTTTTCTGACTTACTTCACTCTGTATGACAGTCTCTAGGTCCATCCACATCTCTACAAGAACATCTTGTTCTTATTTTATGGTTTCAACAGTGTGTCTCTGAGTGCATCAGTTATAGGTATGGTTTTGGCTTGGTTTTGTTTTGTTGTTGGAGCTTTCTTCCCTCCTGTATAGCTTCGATTTTATCCAGGTTTCTTCTTTTCTGTTACTTTTGGTCTCTATTTCTCATAGTAGAGGCTGTAATCTGTGGTTGTTGGCTCATTTTTAAGAGTGGGAGACTAAAAATCTGATGAGATGCTCTGAAAGCATGAGTAGGGTGTGTCAATTGTGAAACTTGCTGTAGGATGATCTGCCTGGGACGTTTTGCTGGGAAACCTCTGCTGTCAATATCTTTAGGTCTTTCCTCTTAGTCTTGCCAGATTTCTCATAGGAGACACTTATTCTCTTGCCTGGATGGTAAATGGCACTATCTTTTCCCACTGTCAAGGGAGTAGTTCAATATGGCATCCAATATCAGAACTTGCAGGAACAGAATTCCCAGCCTCCCAAGTTGAGTCAGTTAAACCCATTGTAGACTAGAAGGGATGGATGTGTTCACTTTTTATTGCTAAAAGGGCACTAGTGTATATACATTTTTAAAAATCACACCCAGTCATCTATGGTCTGTAAACATCAGTTACTATAGGCACTTGTTTCAGTCCATTACTTATTGTTGCCAATGGTTACAATAGTTGAATTCTTCCATAGCTGAGCTTATACCCGTATAACTTTCTGTCTGCAAAGACTGTAAAATTGAATATTATTAATTAGAGTAAGTGGCTGTTCTCTATTACACATCCCACCCTGGTTTGGGAGATTCTTATGTGTTCAGTTTGTCCACAGCTGATGCATAAGGAGCGACCTCATGCTGTAAGGTTATGCTGCTTCCCAATGGAGGGAATAATGCCACATACCAAGGACTGGTCTTTGACCAGCAGGAGCCATCATGAAAAGACACAAGATCAGAGGAGCTATACTAGAAAAGGAAAATTCAATCAAAGACTTTTCAGATGATTTGGGGGATACTAAATTTGTGATTATGATCATATTCAGTGTTTCCTGGGCCTCCCTACTTCTCACCTTCCTGATTTGGTTCCCGGATAGTAAGTTTATAATTTACCTACCATTTGGTTATAAGGAGTTTTAATTTTACTTTAATATTTCTGGTGAATTGTGAAATCATAAGTTCCTGTCCCAGATTACTCAGTGAATTATCATCAGACTGGTCGCCCATATTGTGTAAAACCCAAAAGGGAGAGGGAACTTTCATTTTAGACTCCTATGTTTGGTTGTTATTTTTCCCAATCATAATTATTTTCCCACTGTGCCTCAACCCTTCACTTGTGCTTTATCAAAGCTAAGTTTAAAACTCCTTATTTGTATTTATCAGGCTCCTTCACAGGTGGCATCATCAGATATAAGGTATCAGGAATGTCATATTTCTGCACAACTTTCTAAGTAAGCTCCCTAAGAGTTGATTCCATAATGACTGTTTTTACCTAGTTAAGCGTAAATTTTTCTGAGGACATACTTCTGGCCTTGATAGGCTGGGCAGCAGGGAAAATGATCTACCTTTTAGCAATGCGCAGGACGTCACCTCCAGGCTCAGAAGTAGGTAGGGGAAGGCCAACCTCACAGGGCTGTTGAATGTAGCACATTAGCTGTTAAATACTTCAGACCCTTGCCCTTGCCAAGGCAGCATCTGTTTCCCTGTGATCACTGTGTGATCACTCTTGTGTCCACTTGCCTGCCTCCCTCATCTTGTCAGAATGTCTCCGGCTTTGTTCCAACAGGATTCCTTACCAAGGATTTGGTGGCATCCACAAGAAGAACCGGGAGCTTAATTTTGTCGGGATTGCAAGTCAGTTGAATCAAGCAGCCAAGCCAATGGTCTAAACATTAATCACTGCCCAGGAACTTGAATACCTGAGAGAATTTCCTGTTTTTGTCTCTAGAGCCCAGTTTCATGTCATGGGACTGCCTTTAATCTTGCAGTGGGATGAGACCCCCTCATTCTCCTCTCGAAACAGCCCCCTCCCCCCCAGGCTAGGTGTAGATTTTAAAGTGAGGTGGCAGAGCCACCCGTACATCCGGCAGCAGGTCTAAGAAGACAGCGCTTCCTCGGCAATGATGCCGGTGTCTGCAGGGGGCGCTCTTGCCCAGGGCTGGCCTCTGCAGCACCGGGAAGAGCGACGAACGTTGGTGGGGCTGGGCTTTCCTATCCCTGGGGTTCCTCTTCTTTAACAATGGAGCTTGCATTTATTTGAACGTGACCTATTCCCACTGCACAGCTTGGGACGCAGAAATACTTGATGTCCATTTGTTGTTTTAGATTCAATAAGCAGCTGGTAACTGACATTCAAAGGGAGAAAGGGGTCCGGCATCCTCAGGACCGGAAGCCTGAGGCCAATTCCTTCCTCTCCCTCAGGAATCCCAAAGAGGCTCTAGCCTCCATTAGCCAAGGAGGCACACCTATACTGATGGATGATATGGACCCAGAGGAAGAGCAGCAGGTACAGCTGTCTATAAGGCTTCCGAGGCAGTGTGTGGTTCAGACCCTATACAAATTCTGATACAACACCGAAATGTGGGGCGTCTGTCTCCAGGGTCCAACATGACCATTAAAATCTATGCCTGCTTTTTAGTGGCAAGGTGCTTGAAGAACAAAAGCCTCTGCCTGGTCCCGGGTGAATGCCTCTACGCTCCAGAGATAGAGCCAAGCTGTATCTTTAAGGGCCCCTGCATTTTCTCCTGGTGGATAATGCATCCCTTTTCAGTCAAAAAAACAAGGGAAGACAGAGCTTCAGGCACAGTTGTTTCTGAATCATCCCTAATTAATATGTCATAAGTTAATCAAGTAACTTCAATATCTGAACTAGGCCACCTGTTGAAATCCTGCTTTATCAGATGTGGCTCCTGGAGAACTAATATTTCACTGTGGCAGGACCAAGGGAATTGCTGCCCTTGCCAAAGGAAGGGTCATTATAAGTAGGTTGTCAGATTTAGCAAATAAAACTATGGTACACCCAGTTACATTTGAATTTCAGAGAAACAAAAATGATTTTTTGTGTGTGTGTGTAAGTATCTCCCAAATGTTGCATAGGATGTACTCACACTGAAAATCAATTTTTTTTCTAAAATTCAAGTGCTAAGTGGGTGTCCTGTATTTTATCTGGCAACCCTAACTGTAAAAAGAAAGTTCAAACAATCTGAAAGCTAAGATCCTGCAAGCAGCGCAGCACAGCCAAAACAAAACACAGCAAAACAAAACAAAACTTAGATTCTCAATCTCACTGGGCAGAGATAACCAGCATTAAGTTTCTCTGGATCTTAGTTTCCTTAACTGTAAAATGGGAATAATAATATTATCAGCCTTATAGAGTGTTAATGGGGGTTAAATGAGTCTGGCACATAGAAGGCACTGAATTATCTGTTATCAATTATGAAATTATTAATCATTAATATCATATATCATTCTTAAAAATTCAAATGGAGACATGTTATATGAATTGTTCTATACCTTGCTTTTGTTCACCTTTTATATCTTACTTATTCTTTATCACAGATGCATAGAATTCCTTTTTAAAAATTAATTAGTTGCTATTGATGGTCATTTATTTTCAACCCTTTTCTATTTGATTACTGCTTCAGTGAACATCTTTGTGCTGCAAGGATTGTCCAAAGGCACTTCTTCTGGGTAGTCTAGGCAGTGAGCCAGTCACACTTGGAGCTGACCTCCACTCTACTTCTCCTAGTGGGCGGGGCTACAACTGAACTCTTTGCCGGTGGAACCGGAAACCGGGCTCCCTCATCTAGGTGCTGGCAGTTGGCTTTCCCAGAGAACACAGTAAACAATGGCAAAAAGGCTGAGACTAGGATGCTTGGATGCAAAATTAAGAGGGTACTCAAATCTCAGTAATCAAGGAAAATAACATTTAATGCAATACTTTTTTTTTTTTTTAAAGAAGATGTTGGGGGTAGGAGTTTATTAATTAATTAATTTATTTTTGCTGTGTTGGGTCTTAGTTTCTGTGCGAGGGCTTTCTCTAGTTGTGGCAAGCGGGGGCCACTCTTCATCGCGGTGCGCGGGCCTCTCACTATTGTGGCCTCTCCCGTTGCAGAGCATGGGCTCCAGACGCGCAGGCTCAGTAGTTGTGGCTCACGGGCCCAGTCGCTCCGTGGCATGTAGGGCTCTAACCCATGTCCCCTGCATTAGCAGGCAGACTCCCAACCACTGCGCCACCAGGGAAGCCCATAATGCAATACTCTTAAAAATTAATGTTAATTGCAAAAAAAAAAAATCCACGATGAGCAAAATATCAAAATTTTAAATGAAGATGGGATCAGTAATAGTGCTATGCCAAGTCCTTTTGGATTATACATTAATTTTTACTTTAAAATATTTTATTGAAATATAATTTCTCTTGATTACTGTGTTCTTTGGTGCCCTCTTAAATTTTGCACCAGAGATGAGAGCCTTACTCACCTCACTCTAATGTCTAGACTCTGGCTGGCACCATATCCAGGTGGCACAATGTCCAAGCTTGCGCTTCGTTGATAAGGTGGTTCTCATGCTTGCCCTAAAAGAAGGGAGCCCCTCATGGCAAGGGGGTCCCTCCTATGGAACACAAACCCACATTGCATATACAGTAGACTGCTTGGTCCTAGCACACCTCTCCAGGGGCAAATGGGTTGATGAGGATCACAGGCCTTCTCTTGCTGGCCTTGACTTTTCTTTTTCTTTCTTTCCTTCTTTTCTTTTCTTTTTTTTCTTTTAGTAGAAATGTATTTTTATAAGCTCAAGTTTTAAAAATGTTGCTTATTACAGATTGATTCAGGGGGAATGCTAGGTGTACTCAGTTGAATGCAAAAATATGCATTCTTATGCCACGGAGCGGCTGGGCCCATGAACCATGGCCGCTGGGCCTGCGCGTCCGGAGCCTGTGCTCCGCAATGGGAGAGGCCACAACAGTGAGAGGCCCGCATACCGCAAAAAAAAAAAAAAAAAAAAATTGTAAAAAAAAAAAAAAAAAAATGCATTCTTTAAATGTCTATTCTTTATCCTGAGTCCTGTTACACAACAGGAGTCACTCCTGAAGGGATCTAAGATGACAAATCTTGTTTACATGGTTTCGTAAACATATAAGAATATATCTACAGTATAAAGAACTGCCAGTCCAAATGGTGTGTACACCACAAGTTTTGATAAATACAACCAATTTCCTCTCCTATGATAATGTATTAATTTACATTCCCACTAAAAGTATGTGGGAATAACTGTATCCCCATATTCTTTTGTTTGTTTGTTTCCCCATATTCTTGACAACATTGAGGATTGTGGCACTTCTTAATCTTTGCTAATTTTACAGATAAAATAATATTTCATTTTTGTTTTAATTTATAGTTCTTGTTTATGAGCAAAACCAAACACTTTAAGTCTTTTTATTTACAAAAAAATCAATATATTTTTATAAATAAATATTTTTATTTATTAAAAAATTTATAAAACATTAATATGTTCTTCTGTGAGTAAGTTCCCTGGTCCCATTTTTCAAGTAGATTATTGGTCTTTTCCTTATTGATTTGTTAATACTCTTTGTATATTAAGGAAAATGACTCTGGCTGTTATATATATTGCAACTATTATCCCTGATTTTTTTTGTTGGTCTTTTGACTTTTTAATGATTTTTTTCACCTGAAGGAATGCTTTACATTTTTATGTAGTCAAAGTTATTGATATTTTTCTTTGTTGTACTGGATTTTGTATTTTATTTAAAAGTTGTTTCTCACAATGTTTATATGCTGTCTACCTAGGTTTTCTTCTAGTACCTTTTATGGCTTTATTTCATCTATTTACATCCATCTAGGATTTACTTGGGAATAAAGTAAGAAAGACATCTACCTCTTTTCTCCTAAATGACTAGCCAATATGATTTATTGAGAAACTATTTCTTCCTCCACTGATTTGAAATGCCACCCATATCACATTTAACATTCTCATTTGTATATGGGACTTGTCCTGAATTCTTTAATCTGTTATAATTGTGTATTCCTGAACCAGCACCAAATTGTTTCAAATAAGGAAGATTTGTAATGTGTTTTAGTATTCACTATTTGTTTTCCCTGGAGTTAATTATTGCCACCACCACCCCCGCATTTGTTTAGTTGTTTTTCTTTATGTCTTTATCATTAATTCACTTCAAAGTCTTTGCCAGTGTATAAAGCTCTTCTCAAGATTGATTATTTTATCAGTTTTAGCTTCCTGAAAAAAAATCTGGACTTGTTGGTCTGTATGCCTGGTGCATATTTGTCTGCCTTTGTCATTTGTCCTGGGGATTCCCTTGGCCTTTCTCCTGTGATAGAGCTCCAATTTTTGGACATTAGACCTTCCTTTTTCTTGGTTTACTATCATGTTTTAGTAAAGCATATCCTTCAATAGCTTCATAAGGAAGGATGCTTTGGAGGTAAAATTTTTCACAACTAAAAATGTCTTTACCTTACTCTCATACTTGAATTGCTAGGCATGGTACTCTAGGTTGAAAACCACTTTACTCCAGAATTTTGAAGACATTGTTCTGTTGCTTTCTAGCTTTCTCTTATAGAAGTCAGAGCCATTTTTATCCTTCATCTTTTATATAAGCCTTTTGTTTTCCTCTCTAGAAATTTGGAGGATTTTTTTTCTTTGTCCCTTTTGCTCTGAGATTTCACAATGTTATGCCTTAGTATAGGTCTATTTTAATTCTTTGTTCTGAACACTTTCAGTTTGGAAACTCATGCTCTCCAGTTCTGGGAAATTTTCTTGAATTACTTCTATAATGGTCTCCTCCCTCTTATGTTCACTGTTTATTCTTTCTGGAACTCGTATTGTTTTTGTATTGGGCCTCCTGGACCAGTTTTCTAATTTTTCTTGTCTTTTCTCTCTTATTTCCCATCTCTTTGTTTCTGTGCTGTACACTCTGGGAGATTTTCTCAATATTATCTTCCAAACCTTCTGTAGATTAAAAACAAATCTCTGATATCATGTCTTTAAATTTCAAGAGCTCTCTCTCACTCTTTTTCTCTGAATATATTTTCTTTATAGCAGCGTATTCTTATTTTATGGATGCAATATCACAATAGCTTTTCATCTTTCGAAGGATATTAATGATAGTTTTTGTTTTGTTTGTTTTTGTTTTCCTCTCCTTGCATAATGGCCGTAATCCATTTCCTCCAAGTTCCTTTTTCTGTTTTCACATTTTGGTTTCTATGCTTCATGTTAGAAGTGTTCTTCAGATGCCTGGTGATCTTTGGTCATCTGCTCCTATTTAAGCTGATTGGAAGCTTTGATGGTGCTGAGAAGGATTTGTTGGGTGCTGTCCTTGATATACCTTCATGTCTTTCCTTGTGAGCTGGTCAGATTCCCCAAGTAAGTCTTCTCCAGTCTCCTCGTGGAATGGTGAAAGGCAGGCTGACATCTTCTAGGAGCAGAGACAGAGGAGGGCAGAGGTTTCAGCATCCAGTACTTACACCTAACCCTGTTTTCTGGTACCCCTGCCCTCAAGTGTGCCTAGTGTCCTCCAGACCAGAAGAGCCGCCCCCTGCCCCCCAGGTTTTCCCTTTACAGAGAATAAACCTGCAGTCTTTTGCTGTGGTGGGACAGGTAGTTGCGAGAGTATTTAGGTCTCTAACTGCCTCTTAAACAGTATTTCAATCAGTTTTCTTTGTTTTATCCCTCCTTCAACCACCAAATGTAACTAGTTCCACCAATTCCTGAGCCTTTGGGGGATTCTGTGCTATAATTGGTTTGATTATTTTTCCCAGTGCCACCTTAGAATCTTGTTCTCTCAGGTCTGAGTCCTTTACTTTTATAGAACAGCTGTTCATTTTTGTACATTTATTTTACAGTTAGACACTGTAGTGCATTTTCTTACTCTTAGGTCTTCAAAGTATACAATCTCACCATCTGCAAATAATGAAAATTTTCTTTCCCTTAACAGTTTTTATACTTTCTATTTCTTTCCCTTCTATAATTGCATTGCCTTATACCTTCAGTACAACGTGAAAGAGCAGGGGCAATGTGGGCATCTTTGTCTTTTTCTAGGTTTACTGGGTGTCCTTTTAGAATTTCACCATTAAGCCTGACGCTGGTTTTGATATGACTGCATACATTTATTATGTTGAGGAAATATTCCTCATTTCTATTAAGATATTTTTATCAGAAATTACTGTTGAATCTTTCAGATTCATGAGTGAAATTTGTCTGTAGTTTTCTTTCGGCTGCTGTGTTTTTCAGGGTTTGGTATCAGTGTAATATTGGTTTTATAAAACAGTCTGAAAGCTTGCTTTCTCTCTTATGCTTTTGAACAGTTGAACAACATTGGAACTATCTGATGAGTAAATTTTAGAAATAATAGTGTCCAGTACTGGAACAGATTGGCGCTACACCATCCTTCAAATCAAATTATAGTTTGTAGGGTGATGCCTACCTCTAAGCAGATGCATATTATAAGCTGTAGTATCAGCAGGCACAACAGAGGTAATATTGAATGAAATATGTAAAATTTACTTTCTGGAAGCTTCAGGGAGCCGGAAAAGGAGGAGAAGGAAAAGGAAAAGGAGGAGGAGGAAGTTGATTGTATTGTTCGGACAAGAATTTAGTTCAGCAGAACCATGCTTCTCTTCAGCAGGCCCGATAACATAGGACAAAGGAAAAGGAATAATACTACTCCTTTCTCCACTGTCCTCAGACTTGGCCCACTATTCTGTGGTCTCCCCAGTCACCTTTGTAGAAACTTTCCCAGAGGAAACACGTGAGGCTGTCTTTGTACCACTGGAACAAGGTCTGGGTTTGCCACGTGCTGACAAACAGAAAAGCTGTGTTGGTTTAGGGACTCGATCATCCCTTTCTCTGCTGAAAGGTGGTGTTTGATACATTCTACCAGATTGACTTGGCTGTCTAATTCAAGACCTAATGGCTTTTCAAAGTTTGTCTACCACCAGGAAAAATGCTGAGGTGGAAGGCTCTCGAAAGAGTTCAGTATGTTATAAGTAAGAAACTTCTGGCTATGTTTGCAAATGGAAGTTGCTGCCTCTAGAGGCTGAACAGGGTGTCTGGGTGACTCGTAATTCTCTAATGTCCACAGCTCTATGACATGGGGATGTTTTGAAGATGTCTTCGGATTTTAATTAGGGCTTTGCACTTAGATCGTCTCTACCTTTAACTGTCATAATTGATGAGAGAGTCAGTAGAGTTCAAGTGACCAAGAACATAGACTCTGGATTCAGACAGACACAGTGTGAATCCCATTTCTGCTCTGATTAGCTATATGACCTTGGTCAAATTAATGAGCCTCTCAGAACATCAGCTTATCTATAAAGAGGGGACGTCCTAGTACCTACTTCATAAGGCTGATGTGAAAATGGAATGAATATTGGGTATAAGGCTTCTGACATGGTGTCTTAGTACAGGACTTATCATATAGAAGCTATTGTTAATGCTGTTAATATTATTCTATAAGCCTTCTGAGACTGATACTTATATCACGAAATAGGAGCTTTTGGAGAGATACTGGTAAAATCCAGGCCTATCTGGGAGTAGATGGGAGCTGAGGACCTGTCAGTCAGTCCTGTGGTCCATCAGAAGACCCTGATCCCTGACTCTCCACTTCTTGCTCCTGAGTCTTTTGTCTTAGGGAAAATGGCAGAGACTTTTTGGATGCCTAAGTTCTGTCCTCTGAATGTAGACCAGACTCTTTTGTTTCCGGCTAGAGACTGGACTCTAGGTCTACTTCTGACTGGTCATCAAAAGAACAAAGGTCACCTCAGGGGAGTCACTGCTCCCTGTGCCATCTGAGCTTCCTCTGGTCATCACAGGGTCCCCTCGCACCTTCTGGATACCACCGTGCAGCTCGGCTTCCCTTCCCTTTGACTCCAGCCACCTGTTGAGTCCTTCTTCTAACTGGTCAGCTAGGTTCCCAGGGATAGCCTAGAGTGGCTACAGATGAAGAAGTTTGTTCCCTTCTCCCCCCACTCTACCTTCTCTGCAATGTCCCCTCTGGCTCCCCCAGGGATCCCCCAGTCCCCATCTCCTTCCGTTACCCTGTGTTTACATTCTTGTTCCCATTAAAATCAGATGTTATATCTTCTAGTCACAAAATTTAATAAGTGAATGAAATCACTGGGAGTGCGTGTTGGGCTCTTTTGCTGGTAATAAGGAGTCTTCCTCGGTTTACCACAAATAATTCCCTTACCCCCAGTGGGAGGGTGGGGTACACAATTATTGCAAGGAGTCCACATGATAATTAATCAGGGCTCTACAGGCACCTACAGTAGTTTCCCAGCTGGGCTTCATTGGAATTAGAACACAGCTCAGAGACCGGAAGGGGGTTCAGGACCCAGAGCTCTAAGGACAGTGATGTGTCCCCACCTGGGCAGGAGACTGCCCACTCCCCAGCATGACAGTGACACAGCCCCCTTCTGCCTCTGCTGCTCACACTTCTGTCACTACCAACCTACCTCTCACTCTTCTTTTCTCTGCCTCATGGCTTCTGTTCTCTCCAAGCTTCTGCTTATCGAGAGTTCTGGGCCTCTATGGTGTCTACTACCTCGTGATACTGCCTCCTGTCTGATGAGCAGGAGTTTTCATAGCATAGCTCCGTGCTGGCTGGGCCACACTCACTGTGTTGGTTTCCCACCTCTGGTCCATCCATCTGTGGCCGTGGAAGATCTGTGGTTCTGTCTGGGGCTTTGCTCCTCTGCACAGGGATGTGGCAGGGCCATGACTGTGCCCAGCACTCTGAACTTGGCTTTATTCGGGAAACGCTGTTATCATTCCCAGGAGCACAGAAGGGTTAAATTGGAATTTCAATGATTCCCAAACCGAGTGAATAGCAGACTCTCATGGGCAAATTTTTACAAATTCAAATTTCTAGGAGTCACTCATCTGTAAAATGGAGACGTAATAACACTTACTAGATTGATGTGATCTATTCTTTTTTTTTTTTCCCAGAATTTTTTGTGTGCTATGTTTGTTATGAAAAACAGTTGGAAATCTAATGCCCCCCAAATAGGAACTTGTTAAGTCAGTGGTTTTCAAGGTCTGGGAAGAGAGAAAGGAACAGTATATCAGAAATGCTTGGGGAGCCCCATCCCTGATCTATGTCACCAGAATGGAGGCAGGGATTGAACTTCCCAGATTATATACCAGCTGCAACCCCCAGCCCCCAAAGCACTGCGCTAAGTGACCTACAGTAATATATCCTTAAAATGGAATCTCACGTAGCCAGTCAAAACGATCTTGCAGGCGTGTATTTTTTTTTAACATGCAAAGGAGCTCATGATGGATCATTGAATAAAAAGGGCAGATTATAAAACAGGGGTAGGAATTTTTAGAGAAAAGGTACATATAGGTATTTACGAATAATGAAGCATATGGAATATTAAAAGTATGTTTGGCAGACCTGCTGCATTAGCATTACCTGGGAGCTTCATAGAAATGTGGAATCCGGGACCTCACTCCAGACCTACTCAATCTAAGTATGCATTTTTGACAAGATCAACACCTGGTTGGTGTGCAGAGTCAAGTCTGAGACTCATTGCTCTAGGGCACTGGCTCTAGTATTGGGTGCTCATCAGAATTCACCTGGGGAGCATTAAAAGAAATCCTGATGCCCAGGTAGCACCCAGGCCAATTAAATCGCAGTCTCTGTGGGTGGGACTGGGCATTGTGTATCTTGGAACTCGTGATGCCGAGGAGCAGCCTGGGTCGGGAACACCAGCTGCGAGAGTGCTTATTCTGTGGATGGTGCCAACTTCATGCTTCTGATTTTGTTCTTTCTGCTTTTCTGTATTTTCTGATTTTTGTTTAGGAAGCGTGCATTATTTTTATAGTGATAAAAAAAGTTATTTTAAATTAAAAAACCCTATATGAATGCAAGGCTCATCTGAAGTTTAGACAGCAACCTTGAAGTGAGGAAGATGTTTCAGAGCAGGATTCAGCATAGAAAGGGGAGTAGAGGGCACATGCTCCCAGGTTGGGGGAGGGAGAGTGATAACAAAGCAGTATGTTGTGCTCTTTCTTTTAGTTTTAGTCATGATATTGAACTTTTAAAATTCTGTTTTGAAATAAAAACGATCAAAGAAAGCATGAGCTTTTAATGTTTAGCAAAAGGGAACATGGGTTAAATGTTGAAAAACCCTGTTTTAGAGGAAAAAGAGGAGTCATTCCATTTGCCACCTGACCTGGTGCATCTCTTCCCCTTAATAAAAGAAACTAAACGTTGCTGAGAGCTCGCTAACTGCCAGCATCGTAATAGGCATTTCATTATCATTGCAATAATGCCGAGGAGCGGCATTGCCATGTCCCCATTTTAAGGGAGACTGAGCCCTACAGAGGTTACTTAATTTGCATGTAACCCCTAGCCTTGCCAATATGGCAGCCACTGGCCACACACTGAGCACTTAAAACAAGGCTGGCCCGAATTGATATGTGCTGTGAGCATAAAATAGGCACCAGATTCCAAAGACTTCGTATGAAAAAAACTGTAAAATAGCTTATTAATAATGTTTCATATTAATTACACATGGAAGTGATATTGTTTGGATGTATTGGGGATAAATAAGATATATTATTAAACTTTATTTCAGCTATTTCTTTTCCCCTTTTTAAATGTGGCTACTAGAAATTTAAAAAGTATTTACGTGGCTTGCCTTTTGTGGTTCATACTTTATTTCTAGCCAGGCAGAGGCAACTAGGAGTTAGACCTAGGGGGATTATTTGTTGTTTATTCTCTTTGGAACCCTTCTAAGAGCAGAGGAAGAGGTGAGAGAGGAAGCAGCCTCTCCCTGTCTGATTGAGGATTGGATGGAAAAGAGGTTAAAATCAGTTTGAGGGCATCCCTGCCAACTTTCTTTAGTGTACTGGTTCTCAGCCTCAGCTGAATTTTCAAATTTCCTGGAGAGCTTTTTAAAATCCTGATGTTCAGCCACACTACTGTCGGATCAAATCAAAATCTCTAGAGAATTTCTATTTTCCAAGATACCGAGGTTCAGCCAAGATTGAGAACAATGGCTTTAGCCAGATTTTTTGATCCATCCTCCCTGGGAACAAACTACAGCTGTCTAGGAAAGTAAGCTAGCAACTTTTAGAAAGCAGAGACCTTAGATGATATTGAGGGGTGTTATTTGGGTCGTTATATATTTTCTTTAAGATTAAAAAAAATTAGGTTGCTTTATTTCTGTTTTGTGAATTAATCTTGAAAGAACGGGGTTGGTTTAGTTATCTTGAAAATTCAGTCTCTTGGCCACTAGGGGGATTGGATTAAAACACTTGCAGAAGGATAAGCCTTTGTCCCTTGGAGAAACTCCTTAGAGTGGAGGTAAATTGGCACTGTCATCCTGGTAGGCAAAGGAGTAGCTTGTATTGCTACTTTTTAACTTTTATTTGACTTAAATCCTATAGCTGAAAGGGCTTGACCTTTGTTTTGGTTTTTTTTAAATTGGGGTACAGTTGTTTTACAATGTTGTGTTAGTTTCTACTGTACAGAGAAGTGGAGTTCCCTGTGCTATACAACAGGTTCTCATTAGTTATCTATTTTATACATATTAGTATATATATGTCAATCCCAATCTCCCAATTCTTCCCACCTCCCCTTTCTCCTCTTGGTGTCCATACATTTGTTCTCTACATCTGTGTCTCTATTTCTGCCTTGCAAACCGGTTCATCTGTACCATTTTTCTAGATTCCACATATATGCATTAATATACAATACTTGTTTTTCTCTTTCTGACTTACTTCACTCTGTATGACAGTCTCTAGGTCCATCCACATCTCTACAAATTGAAAGGGCTTGACCTCTGTGTCAATGAAAAGTGATATAATCTTTCTGAAGATCACTTTAGCAATATAATTATAGAAAATATTTATGGAGGGCTCACTCTGTGTCAGACACTGTGCTCAGTCCTTCACACACATTATCTCACTGAAATCCTCACAACAGTCAGATACAGCAGGTACAATTATTATCTTAATTTCAGATTAAAGAAACACAGGGCTGGAGGGATTAGAGAACAAACCCCATGGCCACAGAGCTGGAAAATAAAAGATTTGAACCCAAGCAGTCTGTCCCTAGAACCTGCCTCTTAACCTCTAAATGATATCGTATAAAGTATACATAGACTTTGCCCCGTGATTTTAGTCCTAGGACTTTACTCAAGGAAATGATCAGACAACAGCGTAATTCAGAACACAACTAGATCTAGAAAAATCTCAATGTCCCTATTCTTGTAGGAGACTAAACAGATTAGTGTATCGCCATAAAATGAAAAAATATGTAACAGCTAAGAGTACTGATATAGAAGTGATGTACTGAAATGGAAAAAATCTTCATGAAGTATTATTAAGTTAAAAAAGCAATTTAGAAAACATATACAGTACAATATCCAGAGAGAAAAAGCCAGCAGGTATGTGTGTAGGCGGGAACACTAAAACATTAACAGTGGCTATTTTTAGAGGGAATATCAGGAATTTTAACTTTCCTCTTTACATTTTTCCTTATATTCTAATTTTTTCATAGTGTCTTTTCAGGCAGTAATTTTTTTAGAGCAATGCAAACGAAGATATTTCAGCATATGAAAGAACAATGCCTGCTTAAAGGAAGTGAAAGGAGTTAGTGGGAACGCGGTTGAGGTGGCCCTGGGCACTAAATTTAGCACTAGAACTCTGGCGGCCAAAGGAAAAAGAGAAACATGTTGGTTGTATAAATTTCATAGTATTTCATCTAGTGTTTTATGAGGGAGTCTCTTAGGTGGTTTTCTGCATTTCTAACTGTTTACTCTTGTGAACTTCAGAGTGTACGACCCTAAATAGATGCTACACGCATATCCCAATTCTCTGATTCCAAGTGCCCTGAACTTGATTGAACTTGTGTTCACTGAGTACCTGCCGTGTACCAGTCTGGGGGCCGAGTGTTAAATCTTCTCTTCCTTGCAACAAAACTCTGATTCATACCTTCTACTCATCCCCCACCTGGAGTCCCATCCCATGCAAATGCTTCTGGTTCTAAAGTCTAGTTCAGGCACCACTACTAGAGCCTCCGGGGCAAGCCAGTCATCCCCTTTTGAGATGCCTGTTGTACCACCAGTCCTCATGGGACAATTCAGTACGTACACATTCCCTCATCTTTTCATAAGCATTCACTATGTCTCCCCTATTAGAACGGAAACAACCTGGGAACATGGGCCTATTTTCTCTTATGTATAGAACTCTGGAATTCTAGCATTTTAGAGTTTGAAGGGGATGCCTGACAGCTGGGATGACCAATGCACCCTGGTTTGTCTGGGACTTTCCTGGTTTTAGCACTGAAGGTCCCATATCCGGAAAACCTACTTAATCCTGGCAAGACAGCTGGGTACTTTCTGGGTACTCACTAATTATTATTTGATTAGTTGGATTATTTTATATGGTAAAATGCCTACTGGGTGCATACCCATTTTTAGCTATATATTCACAAAATAATAACCCCTGTATTAACATGGCTCTCTCTACTGCTGTGTTAGTATAATCTTCAGGCAAACTCTGAAAGCAGGAAAAGGCAGGGGTTATTAGTCCAGCTGAGAAAAGTAAGGCAGAGAAGAGTTTTGTAAATTTTTCCAGGTATTAAGTGAGTAGTCAAAATTATGAATTGGGTCTTTTGATTCCTATTCAGGGCTCCCTGGAATTTGAAAATACCCACCATGGAGCTTCCATTGTTTTAAATAATTACGCAAGGCTTTTGTGAAGAAAAACACAAATTGTAGTTTGAGATCCAAAAGGCTTGCATAAATGGAACGTGGAATATCATCATCTTTCTAAATGGAACAATTCAATATTATAAAGATTATTTCCCCAAAATTAGTTAATAAGTTGAATGCAGTTTTAACAAAAATTCCAACAAGATTTTTCTTAGAACGTGACAAAATTATTCTTAAGTTCGTCTGCTTACAAGACCCACTGACGAAGAGTTCAAGAAAATTTTGAAAAGGAACAGTTGTGAAGGGGGTAATTGTACTTCTAGGTTTTAAAAGTTATTAAACCACAGTGCTTTAAGCAGTGAGGTGTTAGCACAGAATTGATTGATCAATGGAATGAAATAAAAAGTCCAGAAAGAGAACCCAAAGCATCTTAGAAATTTGGTATATGATAAAGCTGGTTCAGGTCAATGGGGAATGATTATTTTGCAAATGATGTTGGGCAAATAGACTGATCATTTAAATGCAAATAGGGACTTCCCTGGTGGTGCAGTGGATAGGACTCTGTGCTCCCAATGCGGGGGGGGGGGGGGGGGGGGCCCTGGTTCAATCCCTGGTCAGGGAACTAGATGCCACATGCATGCTGCAGCTAAGAGTTTGCATGCCACAACTAAGGAGCCCTGGAGCCGCAACTAAGGAGCCCGCCTGCTGCAACTAAGACCCGATGCAACCAAATAAATAAATATTTTAAAAAAATAAATGCAAAAGATTTAGGGCAAAAAAAAAAAAAAAATTTAGGGCTCTGGGGCTTCCCTGGTGGCGCAGTGGTTGAGAGTCCGCCTGCTGATGCAGGGGACACGGGTTCGTGCCCTGGTCCGGGAAGATCCCACATGCTGCGGAACAGCTGGGCCCATGAGCCATGGCCGCTGAGCCTGTGCGTCCGGAGCCTCTGCTCCGCAACGGAAAAGGCCACAACAGTGAGAGGCCCGCGTACCGTAAAAAAAAAAAAAAAAAAAAAAAAAAAAATTTAGGGCTCTATCTCTCCCAAAGTGCCCAAATAAATTAACTTTTAATGTAAAAAAAATAATGCTGCAAAAGAATCAGAAGAGGAACCAGTGAATGTTTATGTGATCTTTGGGAGAAGAAAACCTTTCTAAATAAAACATGAAAGGCAGACGTCATAAGGGTGAAAACATTAAATTTGACTACATGAAAAATAAAATTTTAAAAGGTTTAATAGAAATGACAATGTGGGAAAAACCTTTGCTGTGTATATGACAATTTGAAAGAATTCTTACAAATCATTAAGAAAAAGATAAACATACTAATAGAAAAATGGCAAAGTACACAATTTGCCACGGAAGTACAAATTATTAAAAGTTCTATTTCCTTAGTAAGCAAATGAAAGTAAATAAAAACCAAAAAGTTCTCCCCCTCCATTTTTTATCTTACCTAATGATATTGGAAAAAAAAATTAAAGGCATAATATCCTTTGCTGGTGGGAGAATAAATCAGCAGCCTTCCTGTAAGGCCAGTTGTAATAGGAATTAGAGCCTTATTAACCTGTGTTCATTTTGATCCAGCAATTCCACAACTATATATATTTTTAAGTAATAATAAAAAGTATGTGCAGATACCTCTTTATAACTATGTGTGTGGGAATTTTATTTATTGTAGTTAAGAGAAAGAAACAACTTAATGTCTAGTTCTAGGGAATTGGTTGCATAAATGACAGAATATTGCTCCAGTAGAATGAGAGGCAATTACACAAATATACTTTGCAGTTAATGTTGTAGAAGAATATTTAAGGACATGAAAAATATTCACGATGATGTATATTGCTAAGTGAAAAAAAGTATGTTACTAGGCTGTATTCATAGCATGATCCTGTGTTTGTTTACACACATATGTAAACATATACACAGAACATGACTTGTGCATTACAAATGATTTGTTCTCTTTTTACGTTTTTGCATTTCTACTGTACACATTAATGACTTTTTAATAAGAAAAATTAATAATTACTATTAATTATTGTTAAAGAGAACTTAGATCCTGGGTTAGTGTTTTTTTTTTGAGGGTATGGAATTGTTTGTGTGCTATGATATATATTTCTGTAATGCTTGAATTTTGTTTACTGAATTTGATCATTTTTATAGTCAAAAGGAAACAATTTTAAAAAATAAAAAAAGGGCTGGGGAACAAAGAAGTTCATACTCTTCAATCTAACAATTTAACTTTTAGAAACGTTCTTAACCCTGAATATGAGTAAATATTTATACAGAGATTGCTCATCATAGCAGTATTTACAACAGAAAAAACAAACAAAAACCTGATAAAAAACATATAAGCACCATTTAAACAATACAGAGCTAGATAAACTATGACAGGCCCATTAGATGAACCTACAGCAGCATAGTGAAGTCAGCATGAATCCAGCCTGCCTGGATTCAAATCTCAGCTCCACCACTTACTTGCTGTGTGACTTTGCACAAGTTACTTAACCTCTCTGTTTCAATTTCCTCTAGTAAAATGAGGATAACAATAGTACCTACATCATTGGATGGTTATGAGGATTTTGAAGTCAGAGCCCATGCAGGAAACAGATGACACACTCAAATTAGATAATTTGAGTAGAGTTTAATAAAAGAACTCTTTACAGAGGTGTGGACAGGGTGTAGTGAAACCACCAAGGATAGTGCAGTACTCTGGGCAAGTAGTAGTAGGAAGTCATAGGGAGCAATTGGGCAGGTATTGGAACCTGGAGAGAGAGAGAGTTCCTAGGAGGAGCTGTGCTCTTTGTGAAAAGCCCAGTGACCCTTCATACCTTAACCTCACCCTCCAGGCTGCTTCTTAGACATCTGTGATAAGTCTGTCACTGCTGCAATAATGGTGCATATAAACAACCCCAAATCTCACTGGCTACAAACTGCAGACATTTGTTTTTCTCACTCCCAGGTTGACTGAAGCAGCTCTGCTTCAGGCTTTGGGTTGTTTGGGTTCAGGTCAGCTTCCTGGGCCTCTTATTTTGGGAACAGCCACCAAGAGGCCAAACCAAACAGGCAAGTCCCTTTCAGGCCTCTGCTCACAACAAGTGTGCAAACATTCCATTGGCCAAAGCATGTCCCATGACTGAGACTAAAGTAAATAGAATAGAGCTATTTATATTCCACATACTCTAGTAGAAGGCAAACTCCCATGGCGAATCCTAACACAGGGAGAGAGGAAGAGAGTGGAGTTGGGAATGATAATCCAATGACAACTTGTCATTGGCCAAATCCAAGGAAGTGAGAGGGCACAGAAGCCGGGTGATGCAGTCTGTACAGGTCGGCCTCTGGGGGCACAGAGCAAGGTGGAAGAGGGTAGAGGGGTCTGGAGAGGCAAACAAAAATATCTATGCAGGATTACATGAATTAATATTTTTAACGAGTTTAGCATAGTGACTGGCATGTAAAAAAATACTATATTAAGTGTTAATAAAATAGGGTGCCATTGGAAATGATGTTTTCAAGAATATTTAATTAAACATTTTAAATGTTTATAATTAACTGTTAAATGAAAGAGGTTATAGAGCAGGCGTACATTATAATATCATTTAAAACTACAATATACCTAGAAGAAAGACTGGGAGGAAGGAAACGTAGCAAAATAATAATGTTGTTGCTGGGAGGTAGAATCATGGGGAATTTTTTCCTTTCTGTGCTCTGTGTTCAGAAATCGGTTGCCACATACGATCTCATTGGTTGCGCACTGCACAACTCCAGGAGCCCCATTTGTCCCTCTGCACACCTTCAGCTTATACAACCTCCTTCATTGGCCACAGCTTCTAAAACACACGCGTATTACTCTTGTGTAACCAAATAAATGCAATAAAAATTGCAACCTTGCTTTTTCTCCCTAAAACTCTTCAAAGACAACAGAAATTGACCTAGTTTGGCATTTTCACTAGAGTGGCAAAGAAATTATTCCAGTATAGTTGTCCTTCAGGATCCTGGGGGAATGGTACCAGGACCCCCATGGATACTAAAATTCATGGATGCGCAAGTCTCTTTTATACAATGGTGTAGTAGTTGCATATAACCTACACAGTCCTCCTGTACACTTTAAATCATCTCTAGATTACTTATATTACCTAATCCAATGTAAATGTTATGTAAATAGTGTGCAGAAAGTTCAAATTTTGCTTTGGGGAACTTTCTGGAATTTTTTCCCCTGAATATTTTTGATCTGTTGTTTGGTTGAATCTGCAGATGTGGAATCCACAGATAAGGAGGGCCGATTGTGCTCTGAGATGACTGTTATAAGGCACACTCACCAATGCTTGAGGCAATCGCGGTTATACAGTCACTGTTGCAGAACTGAAAGGTATTTCTTCACACGTGTCGTATAAGTAGAGAAAACATGTTTGGCCTGAGTGAGTTACTACAATTTTTAAAATCCTGTAATATATCTTCTTTAGCGGAGAAATTCAGAACTGCTGGATCAGAAATGATGAATATAAGAATGGGATATTTCTACTAAATCCACAATGGAGAAGATTTAAAGTAAAATGAAAGCTTCTCTCCCCACGCCCGGGATGAAATGAGCCTAGCTCTTAAAGGCATTCAGGCCAACCCTGTACTTCCTGTCTCTGTATTTCTTATTATATGAGATGATAAGTATCTTTACTACTTAGGCCACTGTATTCTATTACTTGAAGCCAAAAATTATATGTATTCTCTTCAAAGCCCTTCCTTCCCAAGATAGAGTTAAACATCCCTTCCTCTGTGTGTCCACAACCCCTGTGTATATGTACCTCTATTCTAGAATTTAACATATAGTGTAATAGTCATTGACATGACTTGTTTATGAGATCATCCAAAGAATTCATGGATTTTCCTTTCATTTTTGTAACCTCAGTATCCTTCTTGGTACCCAATGCAGAAGCATTTGTTGAGTAGGTGTCAAGACTTCCTATGTTCACTGTTCTGGGAGGGGCGGAGGGCACTGTCTCTTGAGAGTGTGGGACAACGGTGGACAGCCCATGTACATACTTGGGTGAGCCTGTTGGGAAAGGCTGAGTCACAAATACCCTAGAGAACCTCCAGCCCTGAGCCCCCGACAGCGCACTCCTGAAAACTGGGAGACAGAACCAAAAGCCATCCTAGATGCGGGGTGGGGCAATTCAGAAGAGTATGTCTCTTTTCCCATTTGATTCTTAGGATCCTTCTTAGGTATTATTTTTATTTTTTTATAAAAATATTTTTGGAGATTAAAATGTCGGTTTCATTGCAAAGTTAGATTGGAAGGTGTGGCTTGGTTGTGAAGTTAAATGGGTTTGCTAATACTCTCCTGTTTCGAACTTAACCCTCCAAAATGCCATCCTCCACCCCTCCTGGGAAAGAAGCTGTCCTGTTTGCCTTACCACATGGCTGGGGGTACAGACCAGAAAACACCTGCACTCCACAGAGCAGGTTCCCAAGCAAAAGTGAAGTCAGAAAGCCAGGCCTGCCAGGGGAGTATATACAAAGACATGAACTTCTACACTGGAGAACTGGTACTGCACATTTTTTGTAATCTTTTTCACTTTCCTCTCCTGGGTTGGATCATTGAGAGGTCACAGTATTTAAACATTTCCCCCAACCTTGGTTTGGCTTTTGCTTTCTTACAATATGAAGAAAGTAGCCTCCAAACCAGCTGAGGAATGTGGGTGGCAGAGTGTGGACTGTTTCGTGTTTGATAGCATCATATTTTGATACTTTCTCCACAAAGTCTCAGTGTGACGGCTGGAATGATCATTGGCAGAAATACACAGGATTCTGAATTTGAAAGTTTGGGCCACAGGCTGCAGTAAAAGTAACCAGTCCAGGGTGCTATTTTCAGAGTTCAAATATCCTAATGGGCAAATCTGCTAAACTAATTTGAAAAGTGTTAATGGGAAAAATAGGTTTATGTGTTAGACCACCCAAACCTCATTTGCTTTTTTTATTTGATTTTTATTGGAGTATAGTTGATTTACAATGTTATGTTAGTTTCTACTGTACAGCAAAGTGAATCAGGTATACCTATGCATATATCTGCTCTTTTTTAGATTATTTTCCCTTATAGGTCATTACAGAGTACTGAGTAGAGTTCCCTGTGCTATACAGTAGGTCCTTATTAGTTATCTATTTTATATATAGTAGTGTGTGTATGTCAATCCCAATCTCCCAATTTATCCCTCCCTCTGCTTTCCCCCCAGTAGTAAGTCAGAGAAAGACAAATATCATATGGTATCGCTTATATGTGGAACCTCATTTGCTTTTCAGCAGTCACTTTCAATGTCTTGCCTGAAAGGAGGGTGTCCTGTAGGAATGGTAAGCCATGTGGCAGGTCTCTTCAGGGAGGCGGCTTTATCTGGCACCCCTAAATCACGGCATATAGGAAGCTCCTACTTTATTCTCCCCCGCACAAGGCCATGTACGATTGTAAGAATGCAGTGGAAAAGGGGGAATCTTCCAGGTTTAATTCAGAAGGAGCAAAGCACAGATGGCCCCAGAACAGGGACCCTTCCAGCCCCACGCCATCATGATACACTTCACCAGCTTGGGCAGAAACAGCAAGTAGGTGAGAGCAACACAGAGCCCTGAGAATGTGACCAGGGCACCATTTCTGGGTTCTGTAGAGTAAGTTGACCGGACCAGGCTCTCTCCAACCAGTTTGAGACTCAGCCTCTCCTGTCAGCCTCCTCAGCCTAATACTGCCTTGGGCCCCAAAAGTCCACAGTTCACCAGCCCCAGGCTCCATGACACAGCCACAGTCCCTGTGCTGCTAATCCTGGCCATTTGTCAAGTTAATGAGTCTCTGGGGTTCTTAGGGGACTGGGCAAGAGTGTGGATGACTCAGTGTGGCCCATCCCCGTTATTAGAGAAACAGCTCAAAGCAAATGGTTTGTGACGGTGAGTTAGTAATGTCAGCTTCATTAGAGAATATCTTGTGGAAGGTGCAGCAGTGAATAGCATTTGCAAACCTTTTAAGACTAATTTTTGTGTCACGGAAGAAAGGGGAAGTTAGAGTAAATAGCCTGAGACTCAGATGATTTATTTCTCAGTTTAGACTTGTGTGTTTCATTCACTTCTGGGACGTTTCTTCTCGACTATCTGCCTTTGGGGATCAACACTGAAAGAGGAGTGAGTCATCATTTGGCCACGTCTTCTTTTCTGTGTTTAATCCCTTAATGGAAAAGAGAATTAGGCAAGAGGATTAAGAGAGATTAAACCAGATTCATTACTGAATTATTAAAAATTAAGCTGTGGCTTAAAACAGCCTAAGAGGAGGTGCATACAATAATGTAAGGGACAGAAAAACTCCACAAAAACTCCTTATTCAGACACAAGAGATGGTATCCATTTGTTCTTGATAAAAATCAATGGTTAACAGTAATACACTCAAAAGATATCATAATGTCTCTTCATTCACGAAGAGACCCTACCAACCCGCCTCTGGGAGGGTAAAGACTTAGAGAAAAATAGCTCTAGTCCTGAGATGGGTTAACCTGATATTTCTCTTCATCTGCTATAGGACCAGGTCTTCTTACCCAGTGGGTACTCAGCATTTTCAACCGATACGCCATCAAACGCTTGTAGGATTTATAAGTCCCTAAGTAGTACTCTAGGGCAGGGCTTGAGTGAGATACTGAAAATGAACAAACTTCCCCTTCATCCTTTTGAATCGCAGACGTAGCCTCTGAGGTCAGCTTCTCAATCTCTTCGGGCCTTCAAGTCTTTATGTGGGAGAACCAGGGAAAATTCTGAAAAAAGTTAAATTAGGTTTTTCTCAGAGAACCTCTCAAAAAATGAAAATTTTAGATTATAGAAAGATGTATAAAACCTTTAAGATAAGATGGTCATGGTTTGCACATTCAGCTTTATTCTTCTGAAGACATTTCTTTTTAAAATAATTTTATTATTTATGTACGTATGTATGTATGTATGTATTTATTTACTTGGCTGCGCGGGGTCTTAGTTGTGGCACGTGGGATCTAGTTCCCTGACCAGGGATCGAACCCGGGGCCCCCTGCATTGGGAGTGCAGAGTCTTAACCACTGCATCACCAGGGAAGTCCCCGAAGATATTTCTTAAACCACAAAATAAGGGAAATTTCTGTAGGGTCCGCTCAGTCTCAGATTACACTTCGTGACTTCAGAGGCAGACTGAGACTCTCAAAAGACAAAATGTGTTTGCCATCAGAGCTGCTGTGATTTTCATGAGGACTCACTGCCTTCTCTTTGTGGGCTTGTGGCTGCTGTGTTTAGTCTAGAGCAAAGGTTTATATAACTCTCTACGAGGACCACGGATGGACAACTAGGGGTTTTTGAACCCCATGAACTTGTAGCAATTTTCATGATATGTGTATTGGTTGGGGGCAATGTGGAGGATCCAAAGCTCTCATTAGACTCTCAGAAAAGTCCATGACCTCATATGGAAGAGGGTTCCAAGGCTTTTCCAAGGCTGGAGCATCTGCATGCTTTCTGGTTCAGCAATAGCTCCACACCTGAAATATAGGTAATGTTATTATACTCACCTTACAGATGAGGAAGCAGGCTGACAGAGTTTAAAAAACCCGTCGAACCTCCCACAGCTGGTAAATGGCAAAGCCAGGTTATAAACCCAGATCTGTCTGACTTCAGAAACTGAGCCTCTCATTAGTGGGCAATGCTTTGTCTACATTTAACAGGTTTAAAAGAATAAGATCTGGAATTTGTTAGGGCTCTTCCAGCTTTCCCGAATCTTTATGGTAGCATCCCTGACAGGTGACCCAGCTCTGTCCGAACCCTTCTGGGGATGGGAGCTTCCTACCTCACCAGGGATCAGTTCTGTTGTTGAACTTAATGAGTGCTTTTCAAATATAAAACCCCAATTTACCTTACGATTGGATGCTGGCAAGGTACTTTCAAATGTAGTGAAATACAGAATGTCTTCAGGTGTGCTATTCAGGACTAGAGTCAAATTCTGAAGCATGAAGACCTCTGCTTCTCTCCCTCTTCAAAGTGGGGCACATGGGGGAAGGTGGCCTGTGTTGGAAAATCTAAGCATGCACGTCAAGAAAGAATCTAACATGTGGAATGATGGACAAGGCAATCATTCAAAGACATCAAAAGGTGTGCTTTGAAAATAAGAATGACCTGACAGTTTCCATATACAGCAAAATCTTTATTAGCTGACATTGGAGGTCTTTTTTTCTCTAGCTTCTTTGGTAAAAATGACCCTTTTTGTATCTCCTTTATGCTTTAGTGAATAAGAAATCTGGAAGGTGGTGGAGGATGCTTTCTGAGAGTATTGGTGGTTTCTTGTGAGCTCAAGTTCTTTCCTGCCTCTCAAAAGGTCCTCAGTGATAGATGACTTAAATGCCTTAAAAAATGGAAAGCATTTATCAGTAATGTTAGTAAATTAGAAAAATTACTATTATCGCCTGAGTAGACTATTCTTTTGGGGGCATTTAGTCTTCATAGATGGTCACTAAGTGTCCACGCCTCCCAGGACTCATGCCTCAGAATCTAGACTGGCCCAATGGAGTGTGATGGGAGTGATGCTGTGCCAGTTCCGAGCATCAGCCTTAGAAAGGTCTCAAAGCTTCCACTTTTGCACTTTTGGGAGCTCTGTGCTGCCATGTATCAATCCAACTACTCTCATCCTGGAGGGGCCATGTAGAGAGAGAGAGAGATGCCCCAGGATGATGTGGAGAGTCCCAACCGCTCAAGTATTCCATCTGAGTTCAGCCTTCCAGCCATCCCTGTGAAGTCACCAGACGTGTATCTGAGCTATCTTGGATGTTCTGTGTAGTCGAACTTCCAGGTGACTGCAGCCCCAGCCGATATCACACAGAGCAGAAGAACCACCCAGCTGAGCCTAGCCAACCTACAGAACCATGAGAGATAATAAACTGGTTGTCATTTTTTTTTTTTTTTTTTTTTTTTTGCGGTACTCGGGCCTCTCACTGCTGTGGCCTCTCCCGTTGCAGAGCACAGGCTCCGGACGCACAGGCTCAGCGGCCATGGCTCACGGACCGCTCTGCGGCATGTGGGATCTTCCCGGACCGGGGCACGAACGCGTGTCCCCTGCATTGGCAGGCGGACTCTCAACCACTGCGCCACCAGGGAAGCCCTGGTTGTCATTTTAAGCCCCTAAGTTGTGGGATGGTTTGTTACATAGTAATAGATAACCAAACACTTCATATTCATATAGCAAAACTGATTATTTTTATGGGTAAACAAAGTTGATAAAAATGCATATTATAGCAAAGTGATTAAAAACACTCATTTATCTTGCAAAACACCCAATCAGAAATAAGCCTCATTAAAGCAGTATTCTAACCACAATGACATAGTGCTTTATAACCACTAGGATGACTACAATCAAAAAGACAGATAATAACAAGTGCTGACAGGGATGTGGAGAAGTTGGAGCCCTCATACACTGCCGATGGGAATGTAAAATTGTGCAGCTGCCTCAGAAAGCAGCCTGGCAGTTCCTCAAAATGTTACTTATAGAGCTGGCATGGGACCCAGCAGCTCCACTACTAAGTATATACCCAAGAGAAATGAAAACATATGTTCCCATAAAAACTTGTACAGGAATGTGCATAGCAACTTATTCATAATTGTTGGAAATAACTCAAATGTCCATCAACTGATGAATGGATAAATAACATGTGGTATTATCTATACCAGGGAATTGTATGGATAAAAAGGAATAAAAAGGGATGAAGTATGGATACATGCTACAGCATGAATGAACCTTGAAACTGTTAAGTGAAAGAAGCCAATCACAAAGACCAGATACTGTATGATTCTGTTTATATGAAATGTCCAGGCAAATCTGTAGAGACAGAGTGTAGATTAGTGGTTGCCTAGGGCTGGAAAGTAACGGAGAGTGACCGTTAATGGGTACAGAACTACTTTTTGGTATAATGAAAATATTCTAAAATTGAATGTGTTGATGATTTCAACCTCCGTGAATATACTAAAAGCATTTAATTGCACATTTTAAATGGGTGACTTGTATGGTATGTGAATTGTATCTCAGTAAAGGTGTTACCAAGAAAAGAAAATCAATCTCCTATAAGACTGATGTTCACTTTGTTTTGACTGCTTTGGGCACCAGACGCTTGCCTGTGATCAGATAAGGCTAAATCAACCCAGATAGCTAACAGCAGTTGAATGGGCTTTTTGATGGGGGAGTTTATAGAAACAACACATGAAGCGAGAGCTGAATGACAATTTATTATACAGTTAATATAGTGTAAACTTACAGTTAATATTCTTAGCTTCTTCTTATCAATAAGGTGAAGATCAGTACAGAGATTTGGTCTGAATCCTTAAATTCTCTGATTGTGAGGTTTGTTAAGTCATCTCTTTGGGACCTGCTGTGTTCTAATTATGACGTGATATTAGCTTGTCAGTATGAGGGCAGTATTGCCCCCTCCTCAGTTTCCCAGAAAACAAAACAATGTTCATAACTATATTTGCAGAAACTGTCAAAAGTATCTGAGTTCATTACCTACATAGAAAACATAAGTTCCAGTTAGACTATCCTGCAGCAGTGTAATAGCACATTTTTCATTGTCTAATGGCTACTTAATGGTTGACTTTTGTAGATGTTTTAGGTGGTTTTTTATTTTATTTATTTTTGGCTGCGTCGGGTCTTCGTTGCTGCACACGGGCTTTCTCTAGTTGCAGTGAGCGGGGTGGGGGGTGGGGTTACTCTTAGTTGCCGTGCGCGGGCTTCTCATTGAGGCGGCTTCTCTTTGGTGCGGAGCGCAGGCTCTAGGCACGCAGGCTCTAGAGCGCAGGCTCAGTAGTTGTGGCACCCGGGCTTAGTTGCTCCGCTGAATGAGGGATCTTCCAGGACCAGGGCTCGAACACGAGTTCCTCCCCCCCCCTCCGTTGGCAGGCGGATTCTTAACCCCTGCGCCACCAGGGAAGCCCCGTTGTAGGTGTTTTTGAAAAAAATATGTATGCGCTATTTGTTGTGATGTGCAATTTTATACGTATCCATTAATTTAAGCTTAATTGTGCACTTATGTCCTCTATAGCCTTATAATATTTTAGCTACTTCATTTAGAACTATAAATATTATAAATATAATATTTACTCACTGATACCCTAAAATGTGTCAGGTCCCATGCCAGGCTCTGAGGATTCAGTCCTGATCAGTACACAGTTCCTGTCCTTGCAGAGCTCACAGTAGATGACAAATGTCTCAGCGAATGAGGATATAAGACCTGCAATGCCAGTTTGTATTTACTTTGAATGTATATTTTTAATTTATAGGTATATTTAATTTAAAGTTTTGCCTTTTTATCTATTTTTTTAAATAAAGTAATGTTAAAATTTATGGTCGTGAAGTTATCAAATTCTCCATTAGATCTGTTAATTTTTGCTTAATATACTTTGAGTCTCCTTTGTTAGATGCACCAGTTCAGGATTTTTATAACTTCCTGATGAATTCTCTCTTTTATCTCCTGCAGTGTCTAATCTTCACACCATCCAGTAAAACTTTCATTTTCATCTCTAGAGGTTCAATTTGGGTCTTTTTATATCTTACCATGCTCAATCTTTCCTCTACCTTCTTGAATTTATAGAATATAGTTACAATAACTTTTAATGTTCTTATCTACTAATTCTGTCATCTGTGCTGTTTCTGGATGTGTTTCTATTGATAGATTTTTCTCCTCATTGTGGGTCAGAGTTTCCTGCTTCTTTGCATCCCTGGTAAGTTTTGATTGGTTGCCAGACATTGTGTATTTTACCTTGTTAAATGCTGGATGCTTTGTATGCCTGTAAATATTCTTGAGCTTTGTTCTGAGACACAGTTAAATTACTTGGGAACAGTTTGATCCTTTTAAGGCTTTTTTATTTTCAAGCTTTGTTAGGCGGGATCCAAGTAGACTTTAGTCTAGGGCTGATTTTTCCCCACTACTGAGGCAGTAGTACCCTTCTGGTTACTCAATGCCCTATGAATTACAGAGTCTTCCACTCTGTCTGATGGGAGCCCAATTCTTCCTAGCCCTGTGTCATCTTCCGGGATTGCTACCTCTGCTCTTTTTGGGTCATTCATTCTCTGGCTGTGGGTAGGTTTCTCACACTCATGGGCTGATGAGCATTCAGTTGAGGACTCAAGGGGGATCCTGTGCAGATCTCTGGGACTGACTTTCTCTGCGTGCAATTTCTCCTCTCCACTACTGTGCCTGCAAACTCCAACAGCTTTGGCTTCCTTAGACTCCCGGGATTTATCCCTTCAACTCGGAGACCCTGCATCTGCCTGGGTTCCCCCTGCCTGGCTATAGCTAGAAACTCTCCAGCACTAAACTGGAGCAATCGTAGGGCTCACTAATGTGTTTCCCCTATCAGGGATCACTGTGCTGTGTGATGTCCAAAGTCTGAAAGACCTTTGTTTCATATATTCTGTCCAGTTTTTTAGTTGTTCCAGGCAAAGAGGGTAAACCCAGTTCTCGTTACTCCATCTTGGCTGGAAGCTGAGGTCTACTTAATTTCTAGTAACGCTTTTTGCCTTAATATCTATTTTTGTCTGGTATTGCCACACCAGCTTTCTTTCCACAAGTATTTGCCTGGTGTTTATACATCCATCTCTTTACTTTGAGCCTTCTTATATCATTATGTCTCAGGTTTGTCTCTTTAAAAAGAACTTAGCAGTTGGACTTTATCTCCTAGTCTGAGAATTTTTGTCCTTTAAACACTGGGTTTAATCGTTTAAATTTATAGGGGTTAGTAATCTATTTGGATTTATTTCTCTTTCCTTTTTTGTGCTTTTCCTTTATTATGCTTTTTGTTTTTTCTTTTATTGCTTTCTATTGTATTAATATAGTTTTTCTTATGCTCCCCCTTTTTATTTCTACAGGTTTGGAAGTTATGTATTCTATTTTTGTTCTTTTAGGAGTTACACTCTGAATTTTGTGTGTGTGTGTGTGTGGTACACGGGCCTCTCACTGCTGTTGCCTCTCCCGTTGCGGAGACAGGCCCCGCGGCCATGGCTCACGGCCTAGCTGCTTACACTCTGAATTTAGTATGCATTCTTGACATAATAAAGTACAAAGCTAATTGGTATTGCCATCCCCCCCTAAAGAAAATACAAGGTCTTATAAAGATTTAATTCCTTTGTCTGTCTCCCACATTCCACATTACTGTGGCCTAAAATGTATTTCCGTCTTGTTTTTAAACATCCCCAACAAATTAGTGATTTTTAATAGTCAATGTTTATTAGGGTTTAGATTACCCATTTGCTCACACTGCTTCATGCATCACACTCCTTCAACTATAATACCATCTTACTGAAGAATGTCCTTCAGGAATTCTTTCCCTGAGAGTTAGTGAGACATGAACTCTGAGTCTTTTGTTTGTCTGAAAATGTCTTTATTTTATTCTGTGCTCAGTGTTAAAACATGATTTTGCTGAATATAGAATTCCAGGTTGACAATTACTTTCCTTAATACATTGAAGATATTGTTTCATTTTCTTCTGGCATTCGTTATCTGATAAGAAGTCTGTTCTCAGTAATTATTGTTCTTTTGTAGACAGTCTGTCTTTCCAGTTTGGCTGGATTTATCTCTTGTCTATATTGTTCTGCAGGTGTGATGATGTGTTTAGGTGTGGATTTGTATTATTTATTCTGTTCAAGACAATTTACTACTTTAATTAGAAAGACTCATTATGTTCAACACTGTCCTGCACCACCTGGATCCCTCTTCAGGACTGAAGGACCTAATCCCCCAGATGCTAGGAGCTGGGGGTGCTTCCAGAAGACAACACTCAGATGTCAGCATTCTCCAGGAATTGCCCTCAGCTGAATAGTGCTGTTTTGCTCAAGAGGTTACACCCCTTCCTAAGGGCAGCCGGCATCCAATGATTCGTCAATACAGGGGTACAAAGAGCCAGCCCTCTTGTCTCAATGTGGGACAATTCTAAAGGTCCTTCTTAGCGTCAGAGCTCCCTTTGGTAGGATAATCAACCAGTCCTTTGCCAAGGACTCATGTCTCTAAAACCCCTCAGTCTTGCATCCTGGGAAACCCCTGGATCCTGGGCAAACGGGGACAATTGGTCATCCTTCCCATGAAGTTGGCCGAAGTCTTTGTTGAGGCTGCATCACACCTCACCTTCTCACTCTGCCCAGTCCTGCTTCTATCCCTTCCACTAATATTGATCTCAAGAGCTCTCCATAATAAGCCTCCTGCACACTAATCTCTGTTTCAGTCTACTTCCCGGGGAAGCGAACCTACAACATTCATGTCTTTCCAAATTTAATTATAGAAAATTTCTCTTTAAATAGTGCCTTTCACATTCTCTGTTCTTTTCTTCAGGGACATCCACTAAATGCATCTTGAATCTCTTCATTCTATCCTCAATTTCTCTTTTTTTTTTTTTTTTGTGGTATGCGGGCCTCTCACTGTTGTGGCCTCTCCCGTTGTGGAGCACAGGCTCCGGACGCGCAGGCTCAGCGGCCATGGCTCACGGGCCCAGCCGCTCCGCAGCATGTGGGATCCTCCCAGACCGGGGCACGAACCTGTGTCCCCTGCATCGGCAGGCGGCCTCCCAACCACTGCGCCACCAGGGAAGCCCCATCGTCCCTACTTCTAAATGATGAAGTCCTAGGGCTCAGTTCTTGAGACTCTTCTCTTTTTCACAGTTTAAATCACTTCCCAGATGAAGTCATCAGTCTTGTGACTTCAAATACCATAGATATGCTGATAACTTCCAAATTTCTATCTCCAGCTCACACATCTCCCCTAAACTCCTGACCCACATATCCAGCTGCCTATGAGACAGCTCCACTCGGAAAATTAAAAACTGAGCTCCTGTTCTTCATTCCCAAACCCCGAAGGTTTCCCTATCTCAGTTATTGGTAACTGTTATTACAGGCATTCAGGGTAATGTCTTGGAGTCATCTTTATTTCCTCGCTTTGCCTCACACTGCAAATCCTGCAAATCCTATGGATTTTCCTTAAAAATGGATCCAGAATTGGACCACTTCTTATAATCCTCACTGCTGCCCCCCGCCCCCCCCCCCGGTCCAAGTCACCAATACTTCCTGCCTGGATTATTGCAACAGCCTCCTGACTGGTCTGCTTTCAGCCGATTCTCAACATGGCAGAGTGACCTTGTTAAAATGTTAGTCAAATGCTTGCCTCCCTCTGCTCAGAACCCACCAGTGACTCCCTTGTCACTCAGAGCAAAAAAGTTCTTACTGTGATTGCAAGTCCTTGCATGATCCGGCCTGTTGTTACCTCCTGGACTCATCTCCCACTGCTCTCTCTCTCTCTCTCTGTCTCTCTCTCTCTCTCCACACCCCCGCACACCGAGTTTCTTGCTGTTATTTAAAAATACCAGGCATGGTTCCCCATCAGGGCCTTTGCTCTGGCTGTTTCCTCTGCCTGAAAAGTTCTTCCCCACACATCCATATGGTTTGCTCTCTTACTTCTTCAGATCTTGAATAAACACCACTTGCTCAGTGAAGCTTTCCCAGGTACCTTATCTAAAACTTCAACCCCTCCGTCTTAACATTTCATACCCCTTTTCCCTTCTTGATTTTTACTCTAGCACTTATCCCCTACCTCATAAGCTATATATTATATTTATTATCTATCTTCATTAGTAAAATGTAAACTCTATTAGACTAGGCTTTTTTGTCTGTTTTGTTCACTGCAATGTCCCCAAAGCCTTGAACTGTGTCTGGCACATACTATGGGCTCAATAAATATTTGGTGAATGAATGAAAGAGTGACTCTTTTTCATTTCTAGAAATTTGACTTTAAAAATCTGCCTGTTCTTATTAAATAGTGTCCTTTTGCTTTTGATTTATAGTGATGAATAGCGAGTGCTCTAGAGCTGAACTGCTTGGGTTCAAATCCCAGCTCTGCTACTCTAACAGCTGTGTGACCATGGGCAGATGTCCTAACATCTCATCTGTAAAATGAAGAAAATAATAGTAGCTGCTTCACAGGGATTTACTATATAGCTGTGAAAAAATTAGGAAGCTTTTTATGTACTGATATGGAGAGAACTTCAGGATCTATTTTAAGTAACAAAAGGAAGTTGTAGAATATATAATTTTCTGTCTTTTATGCAAGAATTTGTACCTGCATAGACACATTTTGGAAGTATTTAAAAGAAATTAATAAAAGTGCTGAATTACAGAGAGAAGGGGGGAGTAAGGGTAGCATATCAAGAAAGAGAGTGACTGGATTTACTGTTCAAAGAGGAGAATAAAGATGTTGGTTAACTTTAGGTTTTGTTGATCAAGTCAGGATGGGCTTGGTTATCCTGTAGTTACAAACACACCAAAGTCTCAGTGGTCTTCACCCCCAAGATTTTCTTTCTTTCTCTGACTACCTGTCCATCCTGGCAGACTGGGAGTTCTATTACATAGTTCTGGGATGGGCATATAACCTAGTTCTGTCCAATACGAGGTGACAAAATACCCTGCAGTGCTTCAGGGAAACATTTCCCCATTCTTGAAAAGAAACAAAGAGGAATAGATATCCCTTCTGCATCCCAGATTTATATAGGATGCTTGGTAATATGGGAGCCATCTTGTTGCCTTGGGAGAGGCAAGCTTGGAAGATTTACAAATCTGACCTCCAGGGGATGGTAGAGTTAAAAAATAGAAAGAACCTGGGTCCTTAATGAGGTCGGCAAACCACTGAATTAACCAGCTCTGGAGACTTCCTACCTCAGGATTTCTTATTATGTGAGATAATAGAATTTATTTATTGTATAAGCTATTTCAAATTAGATTTTCTCTAATTTGTAGATGAAAACATCCTCATTTATAGGTTTCTCATTCATTTTTCTTATTTCATTTTACTGACTAGATCTCCCAGTTTAATGCTGTATAGTAGCATGAAAGCAGGCATCCTTGTTTTATTCCTGATTTAATAGGATTACCTCTAAAATTACCCCTAAGTATTATAATAACTGTAGGTTTTCATAAGTTGTTTTATTAAGATAAGAAATTTCCCTTCTAGAGCTAGCTGCTTAGAGGTTTGTGGGGTTTTTTTTTTAATCAATAATAGATTTAAATTTTACCAATTATTTTTTAGCCTTTGTTGGTATCATCAGATGCCTTAATCTGTAAATGTAGTGAATTATATAAACTTTCTAAGTTAAAATTAGATTCTTGGACTTCTGTAATTAACCTCCCTTTGTCATAATATATTCCCTTGATACACTATTGTATTTGCCTTGCTGAAATTTAAATAGAATTTTTGCATCTATGTTCCAAGTGAGGTTAATCTTGCTGAGTTTTGGGCGTCAGTGCTTTGCTGGATGCACAAAACAAGTTAGATACCTTTCCAACACTAGAATAATGTATATAACATAGAAATTATCTCTTTTTGGAAAGTTCACTAGTACTTGTTGTCTATTAAACTTCTTAGGCTTAGTGTCTTTTTTTCCTGGCCGTGCAGTGCAGCCTGCGAGATCTTAGTTCCTCTACCAGGGGTTGAACCTGGGCCCTCTGCAGTGAAAGCACAGAGTCCTAACTACTGGACCGCCACGGAATTCCCTCACAAATTTTTTAAAAGTTAGAAAAAGACACTAAGGGAATTCTCTGGTGGACCAGGGTTGGTCCATCCCTCCCTCATCCCCTTTCCCCCTTGGCAACCACAAATCTGTTCTCTATGTCTGTGAGTCTGTTTCGTAGACAAGTTCATTTGTGTCATATTTTAGATTCCACATAGAAGGGCTATCATATGGTATTTGTCTTTCTCTTTCTGACTTCCTTCACTTAGTATGATAATCTCTAGGTCCATCCATGTTGCTGCAAATGGCATTATTTCATTCTTTTCTATGGCTGAGTAGTATTCCATTGTATGTATGTACCACTGCTTCTTTATCCATTCATCTGTCAATGGACATTTAGGTTGTTTCCATGTCCTGGCTATTGTGGATAGTGCTGCTATGAGCATAGGGATGCATGTATCTTTTTGAATCCTAGTTTTGTCTGGATATATGCCCAGGAGTGGGATTGTTGGATCATATGGCAACTCTACTTTTTGCTTTTTTAGGACCCTCCATACTGTTTTCCACAGTGGCTGCACCAATTTATATTCCCACCAACAGTGTAAGAGGGTTCCTTTTCTTACACACCCTCCCCAGCATTCATTATTTGCAGACTCCTTTTCTTTTCTTTTTTTCTTTTTTTTTTTGCGGTACACGGGCCTCTCACTGCTGTGGCCTCTCCCGTTGCGGAGCACAGGCTCTGGACGTGCAGGCTCAGCAGCCATGGCTCACGGGCCCAGCTGCTCCGTGGCACGTGGGATCTTCCCGGACCGGGGCACGAACCCATGTCCCCTGCATCGGCAGGCGGACTCTCAACCACTGTGCCACCAGGGAAGCCCTGCAGACTCTTTAATGATGGCCATTCTGACTGGGATGAGGTGGTACCTCATTGTAGTTTTGATTTGCATTTCTCTAAGTGATGCTGAGCATCTTTTCATGTGTTTGTTGACCATCTGTATGTCTTCTTTGGAGAAAAGTCTATTCAGGTCTTCTGCCCGTTTTTCAACTTGGTTGTTTGTTTTTTGTTATTGAGCTATATGAGGACTCCTAAGTGGTTTTGACACTCTCTGTGGCCTTTGGCTTTCTTATCCCTAATATGACAATTTTTTCCAGACTCATCTTGTACCTTTCCTGCTCCAGACCTGGAATCAGCCTTTTCTCAAGTGAGCCCTAATTCCTTTTAGTGGTAAATGATGTTTAGAGACCACTATTTGGGTATCAGGGGTGCTCACTACTACTGGGTGGATCCATTTTCCAGCTCTTTATTGAATTTTTTAAAAATTTATTTATTTTATTTATTTTTGGCCGTGTTGGGTCTTCATTGCTTTGCACAGGCTTTCTCTAATTGTGGCGAGTGGGGGCTACGCTTCATTATGGTGTGCAGGCTTCTCATTGCCATGGCTTCTCTGCTTCTCTTGTGGGCTGTAGGTGCGCGGGCTTCAGTAGTTGTGGCTCATGGGCTCTAGAGCACAAGCTCAGTAGTTGTGGCTCACAGGCTTAGTTGCTCCACAGCATGTGGGATCCTCCCGGATTAGGGATTGAACCCATGTCTCCTGCATTGGCAGGCAGATTCTTAACCACTGTGCTACCAGGGAAGTCGCTCTTCCTTGAAATTTTTTTTTTTTTTGCGGTACGCGGGCCTCTCACTGTTGTGACCTCTCCTGTTGCCGAGCACAGGCTCCGGACGCGCAGGCTCAGCGGCTATGGCTCACAGGCCCAGCCGCTCCGCGGCATGTGGGATCTTCCTGGACCAGGGCACGAACCTGTGTCCCCTGCATCAGCAGGCAGACTCTCAACCACTGCGCCACCAGGGAGGCCCTTGAGCTACTTTTTACTTTTTGAAATTCAAACAAATGCTATTGCCAACTTTGAATGTGGAATAATGTTCCACATTCCCCGGAATTCCCTGGAATAACGTTAATGGACCTTGCAAAAGGTAAAAGACACTTTATGGGGTTCTCATGAGGTAGAATGTTTTGCAGCCATTAAACATGATGCTCATGAAGACAATGTATTACAAGAAAAATATTTATGATCTAATACCAGAGGGGAAAGCAGGATTCAGAGTTGTAAGTATGCTACGGAAATAAGAGCAAGACCACTTAAAACTATGTAAAACACTTCTAGGAAAAAGACAGAAAGGAAATATGCAAAATAATAACAATAACATGGTAGACGGTAGAATTATGGGTATATATTTTTCTCTCCTAAATTTTCCAAAGATCTGTAATGTGCTTATATTACTTTCATTAGGTAAACAATTATACATGAAGAAAGGTAATAGCTCATGATCATTGACCTTTAGCAGCTTTCTGCTAAGTCATCCTTGATTCAGCCCATCTTAAAAGGACGTGCAGACCCACATGTACTATATAGATAGAAATCTTGAAGTTAAATTATTGGAAAATTACACAAGAACTTCTTCTAATGTTCATTGTGGAAGAATAACTGCCATTGGCTTGCCTTGTAGAGGACAACTCCTTTTAATAAGGTCCTTTTTGTACTTCATTAATCCCCCTTGGATGGCCTTTAATTAGACAAAATTCTGCTTACTATCTGCTTCTGAAAACAAAAGCACATGGAAGCTACCAGGCCATCTATTATAATGTGCTGGGAAGGACGTTGGTTTGGGTGTTAGGAGGCCTGAGTCTGAGCCTTAGCTGTGTGGCCTCGGCCAAGTCAACTTCATCTCTGAACTTTATCTTCCTCCTCCGCACCATGGGGATGGGGGTCCTGACTTCTATGGAGCTCTAGATGAGAAGGAAATTCTCAGCTATTTGACTGACCTTTGACTTCTCCTAAGTAGGGACAATCAGAAAGGTGTCTGACTCCTACTAAAGTAGAAACAGCTGCAGAACAGGAAAGGGAAGAGTGATCAAAAAGGATACACTTGAAAATAAGCAAGACCGAGAGCACTGGAGGGTGACTCTCAGGAGACCTGAACTCTAGTCCTAGCTATGCCTCTGGCTGAGGGCGTGATCCTGAGTTAGTCATTTCCTTTTTCTAGGGCCTGGCTTCTTCTTCTGTGAAATAAGGTGACAGGTCTAAGGCCCCTCCTGGTTACAAATTCTATTAATATATGATTCTATATTATAGGACGAGGCGTGCCTGTTGTAGCCTCACTTGGTTCTCGCAGGGCCTCTTTGTTATTCAAGAGACTCGGCACAATGTTGACTTTTTAATCTTTTAATTAATTCTCATGTCATCCATGAAGTAAATCAGATGAGAAAATCCAGATGAACATTCCCATTTAAGCCAGTTTCTTGGGGCTGATATTTTAACAAACAATAAACTGATGAATCATGAGATGACCTTGGAAAATATTAGACTCTTAAATCTTCTCAACATTTTTCAGGAAATAGGCTGTAAATGAGGGAAGAAAAATGTAAATGTGTTCAAGATGGGGAACTACCTTAAATAAAAATAACTACATTTTACTTTTAAATAAAAATAATAAATCTCCTCCTGAAAGAGTACTTGGGATGGGTACAAACGTAGTATCAGGGATTTTTCTTTAGATCGCACAACCAGCTTTTTATTTGCTAACCAGAGCATTTTGGAAAATTTGCATCATGAATGCAGACCCAGGCAAGGAAGCCGGTTGGGACGGGTGACTTCTCCAGCCACTTTCTCAGTGATTTGGTTTTCCTGATGGTCAACTCTGCCCTAAAACCAAACTCATCTTCATCAGGGGGAGCTGTGGGTTAAAAATGTGAGGGTGGCAAGATTTATCTTCTGCTTCAGCATCTGGTTCTCCCTGCTCAGTGTCAACTCACCAAAGCTGCCTTATATACCTGTATTCTTTCCTCTCTCTTTCCTCCCACCCTCCCTCCCTCCCTCTTTCCTTCCTTTCTTTCTTCCTTCCTTCCTTTCTTTCTTTTTCTTCTTTCTTTCTTTCTCTTCTTTCTTTCTTTCTTTCCCTTTCCCCTTTCTTCCTCCCTTCCTCCCTCCCTCCCTCCCTCCCTTTCCCTCTTTCCCTTTCTTCCTTCCTTCCTTCCTTCCTTCCTTCCTTCCTTCTCTCTTTCTCTCTTTCTTTCTCTTTCTTTTCTCTCCACACATTCAATATATTTTAGCGGGAGAAATTTTCTACATTTATTGTTCTGACCTATAATTGGTTGAGAATATCCTACAGAGGGCTATATATTCCCAGGTTTGGTAAGCTTATAGGACTAAAACGCTCAAACAAACCCACAGCCTTGAGGGAAGGTGGGGGTGTGAGAGGAAGGGATATTTATAGGGTCTGTCAATCAGGGTCCATCTGCAAATAGCAGAAACCACTCTGGCTAATTTCAACAACCCTTTAATAAGGGAATTATATGCTTACAAAATTGTTTGAAGGGTTATCGGAAGAGCTCTAGGTTGAGCTTCCAAGAATGACCCCTAGAACAAGATGGTAGAAGTGGCCCACAAAGGGAGCTGTTACTTCTGTCAATACTAGTAAGTTGGGGGATCAGGAAGTGCTAGGACCACATTGCTCCTGACACCCACAGAGCTAAGAAACAGACACTGGGACTCCTGCCACTGCTGTCACAGAAGAACCCAACCCATCTCTGTTTTCATGTGTGCCAACAGAAATAACAGAAAACAGCAGAAGCGTGGCCTGTACCTTATTTCTGCCTTCCAAATCCCCAGGTGTGTTTCCTTGATGGACTCAGAACTCCCGCTGTCAAGGAGTCTAGGAAATACATAGTATATCTTTTTTTATCTGAAGTACTTAGTGAAGCATATTACAAGGGAGTTGGAACGGAGCTGAGTGAGCCTAACTGTGGTATGTAACATGGGAGGAGGGAGGGGGAACAACTTCATTTTCCCCAAGGGCCCTGGAGGTTCACTCCCATACGCCAAGGCCAGCTATGAACATCATCATGGGTATAGAAAGAAGCCACATGGAGCATAAAGCCCTCTGGTAGGGTAGGACTCAGAGTATAGAGTGTAAGTCACTGCTGGCTTCCTAGAGCTTACACTGTCTCACCTGAGAAATGGAAACACAGACTTACAGTCTGGCAGGCCAATTATATATATAGATATATAGATAATGATATATCTATATATATATAATTTTATATATGTGAATATATATATATATGCCTTTGAAAAAAAATGCATTTGGTAATTTAATTTGCATTTTTCAAAAAATCAACCTTAGATGCCATCCATATGGAGAGATATGTCCAACTCGCAACATCTACTTGTTGTGAGCCTGCTAAGTGCCAAGGAATGCTTTCACATGCGCTTTCTCATTTAATTTTCATAGCACATGAATTCAGAATTCCTGGGCTATGAGCTCTATTGTATATGTGAGACAGTTATTAAATTTCTTCCAGGGGGCAAGGAGGGACTACCCTTAGTATGTGTGAAGGCGATTCATGTAGCCTTACTGGAGAAAGTGAAAGTTGAAATATACATGCAACTATTTAGAGAAGATGTCAGATTTCCAAAATCAGAATGTGTGAGGAAATTTAAATATGTGTCTAACCCATGTGACATTGGACTGCCGAACTTTAATTTAATGGTGTTGCAAAAGAAGTGTTATGACCTTAGTAGTATTGTGTTCTCGTGTGTGAACAGAGCATAGTTTATTTAACCAGTTCCTTATTGATGGGCATTTGGTTGTCTCTGATCTTTTTCTATTGTAGACAAGGAAGCAATGATGAATTATCCTGTACATGCATCATTTTGTCAGTGTGGAAGGAAACATATAAAACCTCCAGAAACGGAAATGTCAGGTCAAAGGGTGAATGTATTGCAAATTTGGGAAATATTGCCAATTGCTTCCTGTTATGGTTGTGTCACTTTTCACTCCCACTGGCAGTGGTTGAGATTACCTGATTCCCCACAGCCTTGCTAACAGAAACTGCTACTTAACTTTTGGGTTTTTCCTAATTTAACAGTTATCTCAGTTTAATTTCAATTTTCTTTTTTCATATTATTACTTGAAGAAAATTTACTTTCTTTTTATATGTGTAAGGGCCACTTGTATCTCTTTTTCTATGAACTTTCAGTTCACGTACTTTGCTCATTTTTCCTTAAAAGACTGATCATTATTGGTCTTTTTTGTATTGATTTATTGTAATTCTTCATATATTTGGATAATTAGCACTTTGTCTAAGATGCAGGTTGCAAATATATCTTTCCTAGTTTATCATTTGTCTTTCAACATTGCTTTGGCATATTTTTCCATGTACTTTAAAAAGTTCTATGTAGTAAAAATTGCTATCTTTTGTGTGTGTCTTCTGCATTTTGAGTCATAGTTAGCTTGTAAAGAAGCTACTCATGTTTTCTTCTGATGGTTTTATAGTTTCATTTTTCAACATCAAGACTTTAAAGATAGTTGCCTTTTTCCTGGTACATGATGAGAGGAATAGATTCAACTTTATTTTTTCCAGGTGGCTACTCGGTTGTCTCAACATTTATTTGAAACTTTTTTCTTGCCACTCTGATTTGAGTTACCATCTTTTCATGTACTAAAGTTTTGTATGTATTTGGCTCTATTTCTGCAACTGAAATTCTCCTCCTTTAGCCTGTTTAGTCATGCACAATTATTGGGACCTGTTAGCATGTTTTAATATCCATTTGGGATAGCTCCAGCACATTTTTCTCCATTTTTCAAGTTTTTTTGGTTACTCTTGCTTATTTATTTTTCGGAATGAATTTAGAAAAATACTTATCTATTTCTTGGGAAAAAATCAGTTGGTAATTTTATTAAGATCAGGTTAAATGTATAAATTGACTCAGAGAGAACAGACTTTTTGTCATGTTGAATTTTTCTACCAAAGAATAAGGCATATATTTCCACTGTTCTGTTCTGCTTTTGTGTCCCACAGTAGCGTTTTGAAATTTTCCTCATAAAGATGTATGTTTCTTGTTAAGTTTATTCTTGTATTTTATCTATTTGTTGTTGTATTTGCTGTCGCAGATGTGCTTTTCTTTTCCATTGTATTTTTAAAACTAGTATTGTTTTATATGAGAAAACTATTCATTACTGTATATTAATTTTATAACCTGCAGTTTACCACATTCTCTTATTATTAGTAGTAGATTTTCAGTTGGTTCTCTTAAATATATAATCATATCTTCTGAAAATAGTGTCGGTTTTACCATCTCTTACAATTCTTACACTTTCTCTTGTCTAATTGTATTTCTTAATATCTTCAGGACAATATTAAATAGCAGTGGTGATAGGGAGCATCTTCAGCTTGTTTCTTACCTTAGCATGAGTTCTTCCATTGTTCTCCATTAAGATTGTTTCTCGTTTCTGGCTTAATAAATCATGTTAAATAAATCATCCATTTATATTTCATGGGGTGCTTTCAAAAATCAAGAATGGGTTTTTATTTTTTTGCAAATCCTTATTAGCATCAGTTGAGATAATTTTTCTCCTCGGATATATTAATATAGAAATATCACTGATATTAAACCATCTTTTCATTCACGGAATAAACAACACTTGATCATTATTTTAAATGTACCCCTTGATTCTGCTTGCTAATATTTTATTTAATGTTTTTATGTTGATATTTACGTGAGACTGGTCTGTAATTTTCTTTCTTCATGCAGTCTTTGCCAGGTTTTGATATCAATGTTATATTTGTTCTGGAACCATTAAGAAATAAACGATCAGATTGAGATTCCTCAGAAGACATGGGCCTTGTGAATTTCTTTTTTTTAATTTAATTTCATTTATTTTTGGCTGTGTTGGGTCTTCGTTGCTGCGCACGGGGTTTCTCTAGTTGTGGTGAGCGGGGGCTACTCTTTGTTGCAGTGTGTGGGCTTCTCCTCGTGGTGGCTTCTCTTGTTGTGGAGCACGGGCTCTAGGTGCACGGGCTTCAGTAGTTGTGGCACGCGGGCTCTAGAGCGCAGGCTCAGTAGTTGTGGCGCACAGGCTTAGTTGCTCCGGGGCATGTGGGATCTTCCCAGACCAGGGATCGAACCTGTGTCCCCTGCATTGGCAGGAGGATTCTTATCCACTGCACCACCAGGGAAGTCCCGGGCCATGTGAATTTAAGCCATGCACCTACGTGAAGCCTAATTGTGGTTCTATATTTTCAGAGATATTTTTATTTTCCCTCCCATCCACCATCAAGATTGAAGCACATAAGTTTTCTTACTGTACTTTTCTGTACGCTGGATTTTTCTAGCTCATCTTTTGGTATTTTAGCTTTGTGCATGTGTCTCCTATCCATCTCCCTCACTTTGGGAGGACTTCCGTGCTCTAGACATTAGTAGGATGTCAAAATAGAAACTTGAGGTCATAAAAGATGACTTTAAGGCACCTGGCATTGCACTTGGATTTCTCCTTTCACCCATTTGGCCTATGTAACTTTTTGTAACTTTATTGCTAACCTATTCTTAAAACTGAAAACAAATCTATTTTGTCCAGAATTTTTACTTGTCTTGCAGAAAGAAGCTGTTAAGGATATCTGGTCTACCATACTGCTAGAAACAGATATTAGGACTTGCCATATGAAATATCAAAATATTTTATAGTACTAAAGCAATTAAAATTGTGTGGTTTTGGCACAGAGATAAATGGGTTAATGAGGCAGAATGGAGACTATATAAGATCTGTCTCTATATAAGAACTTAGTATATATCCTTGCCACTGCAACTTTTAGAATTAAATTCCAGATGGATTAAAAAAAAACCAAAGCTACAAAAGTGTTAGATAAAAATACAGACAAATATATATATAACTACTGAAAAGGAAAGATCCTCTAAGTCAAACACACATACACTCATATAAGAAAATATATTTGTAACAAATATTTGTAACCCATGGGGTAGAGAAATTCTCTAAAGCAAGACATACTCATGCTTGCACAAAGAGCTTTACAGGAAAAGTTGATAAATTGGATTACTTCCACATCAAAACCAAAGTGAAAGAATATGCAAGAGCCTAGAAGAAAAGATTTTCATCATATATACAGTAACAAAAAATTACTGTCACAAATCTGTTAGACAGTCAACAAGAAAAAAAAGCAGTTCAGTAGAAAAATTGTCAATGGCTATAAAGAAGTAAAACAAAAACCCAATAAAGATATTAAAAGATATGTCCCTTTTACAGTTAATCAGGGACATGCAAATCTTAACAATGAGAAACTATTTGTTAACTATGATGTAGTCAAGAATTTCATACTGGTTATATCAAGTGAAGGCAAATAGGCAGAAAATTGATTTCCTAATTTCAGTTGGGAATCTAAATTGATATAATCTTTTTAAAGATAATTTAATGATATCAAAATTCTAAAAATGCATACCCTTTTATGTAAGCATGCTAGTTACACAGCATACACTGTAAGAATATATGCACTTATGACAAAGAGATTCTATAATAATAAAAATTTAAGACATTATTATTCTATAATAATAAATTTTTTAAATTTGTTAAATGATCTATGGATCGTACATGTGCACAAGGAGACATGTACAATAATGTTTATTGCATCACTATTTGTGATAGCAAATAGTCAAAAAGAACAAATGATAATGATGAAGGAATGGATAAAGTGTGGTCTAATCATATGATAGATTACTATGTAGCAGTTAAAAGGAATAAACAGACATGTTTGTCAATGTGGATGGATAGCAAATGTAATTTGCATGATAAAAGCAAGTCGTAGAGTCATACAGAAAGAAGCCATTTCTGTAATAATTTTTTTTTTACATTTTTTGTCTTTAGTATTAACATAGAATAGATTCTCTCATTCAGTAGTATTTTGAGTATTCAATAAATATTCTATGATGAATTATAGGAAACACAATACTTTGTTGCAGAACTCAAGAAGCTAAGAAAAACAGATGTAATGAGAAATAATATCTACTGGGCCAAGTGCCAGGTACTTTTACAGCTACTGTATTACTTATATCTCCCAAGTGTTGGAGATGCATATTATTACCCTTTTTTTTTCCAGTGGGAAACTAGCTAAATTAATCATATTGCATATACACAATAAAATACCATGAAAAAGGGAACACATATATAGTCTTTGGTTGAACCGTATACCATTCTAAGTGCTCTAGATTACATATACTATCTCACATAATTTCCCAACAATACTACTACTATCCCATTTTACATATGAGACAAGAAGTTAAGTAACATGCCCAAGATGACACATATATATATATATATTTTTTTTTTCTATGTCATAATGTTGATATTCAGTCCAGGAATCCTCCACTGTAACAGCTCCTTTACCTTGCAGTGAAAATTGATTTGTGTACGTTTTGCCTCTGAGTCCTTGTGGGATTTTTTTTTATTATTCAAACAAAGTCACAAAAATTATAATCATCCTCATCAGTTCACTCAGTCCCATGTAATTAATTTTTTTCATCTTGATCTTTGTTAGCACGTTTATGAATCCATCAGTTTTCCATTAGGGTTCTGAAAATGCTTATTACTTCAGTTCAGCAGTATAGTCAGTTACCAGAAACCTGTACTTGTCAGAGTCTTTTCCATGAATTCCTTGAAGATGAAACCCTTTTAAAGGAACATTTTTGCGAAAGCATCAGAGTACGCCCAGAACTGTCTGTAAATGACAAAAACTTAAAAATGACCACAGTTAAAGATCTGATGAAAGTTTATAATAATGCAATTGACAAGGAAATTTAGTTATTTCTGAGTTATACATTTTAAAGTAATAACTAGAATTATGACTTATAACATTATACCAGAACATATAAGATTTTTAGAAATTTCATGTAGTGTCTGAAACATTTATGTTAACATATTTCCATACAGATAACCCAAAGAAAGTTTAGTACTAGTTGCTTTTTTTGTTTGTTTGTTTTTTTATACTGCAGGTTATTAGTCATCAATTTTATACATTTCAGTGTATACATGTCAATCCCAATTGCCCAATTCAGCATACCACCATCCCCACCCCACCGCGGTTTTCCCCCCTTGGTATCCATACGTTTGTTCTCTACATCTGTGTCTCAACTTCTGACCTTCAAACTGTTTCATCTGTACCATTTTTCTAATTTCCACATACATGCGTTAATATACGATATTTGTTTTTCTCTTTCTGACTTACTTCACTCTGTATAACAGTCTTTAGATCCATCCACGTCTCAACAAATGACTCAATTTTGTTCCTTTTTATGGCTGAGTAATATTCCATTGTATATATGTACCACATCTTCTTTATCCATTCATCTGTCAATGGGCATTTAGGTTGCTTCCATGACCTGGCAATTGTAAATAGGGCTACAATGAACATTGGGGTGCATGTGTCTTTTTGAATTATGGTTTTCTCTGGGTATATGCCCAGCAGTGGGATTGCTGGATCATATGGTAATTCTATTTTTAGTTTTTTAAGGAACCTCCATACTGTTCTCCATAGTGGCTGTATCAATTTACATTCCTACCAACAGTGCAAGAGGGTTCCCTTTTCTCCACACTCTGTCCAGCATTTATTGTTTGTAGATTTTCTGATGATGCCCATTCTAACTGGTGTGAGGTGATACCTCATTGTAGTTTTGATTTGCATTTCTCTAATAATTAGTGATGTTGAACAGCTTTTCACGTGCTTGGCCATCTGTATGTCATCTTTGGAGAAATGTCTATTTAGGTCTTCCACCCATTTTTTGATTGGGTTGTTTGTTTTTTGATATTGAGCTCCATGAACTGCTTGTATAATTTAGAGATTAATCCGTTGCTTCATTTGCAAATATTTTCTCCCATTCTGAGGGTTGTCTTTTTGTCTTGTTTATAGTTTCCTTTGCTGTGCAAAAGCTTTTAAGTTTTATTAGGTCCCATTTGTTTATTTTTGTTTTTATTTCCATTACTCTAAGAGGTGGATCAAAAAAGATCTTGCTGTGATTTATGTCAAAGAGTGTTCTTCCTATGTTTTCCTCTAAGAGTTTTATAGTGTGCGGTCTTAACATTTAGGTCTCTAATCCATTTTGAGTTTATTTTTGTATATGGTGTTAGGGAGTGTTCTAATTTCATTCTTTTACATGTAGCTGTCCAGTTTTCCCAGCACCACTTATTGAAGAGACTGTCTTTTCTAAGCTCACAAAATAATGCTGTATGTTATCAAAGAAAAATATGGCAGGTGGATTAGAAAGACACACATTAAATATCTGAGAGTAGATGTCTATGGTGAAGGGGGAAGAGTGGGGGTAAAGGAATAAAAACCCAAATTGGCTGTAACTAAGGTGTATGGCTAATCAAATCATGTCAATCCATTTGTACAACTGCGGTCTAACAATTTTCGAAAAACAAAACAAACAAACAAATAAACAAAACTCTGATACAACCATACCAGTTCTTAGGTGAGAATTAAAAGAAGTTAAAAAAGCAAAATCAAGGGACTTCCCTGGTGGTCCAGTGGTTAAGACTCCACTCTCCCAATACAGGGGGCACGGGGTTCAATCCCTGGTGGGGGAACTAAGATCCCACATGCCACAAGGCCAAAAAAAAAACCCAAAAACAAGTCAAAGAACCATGTGTACAGTGTAATAAAACATAAAACAAACCTACAAAATAAAACTCTCTTTACACACACACACACACGTACACACACACACACAAATGCATAGAGAAAGTTTTGAAAAAGGTAACTATTGGAAAACTATAAATAGTGATGTGGAAAATTTTCTTACATTATTCATAAAAAATTATAAATAGTATAGGATAAAATAAATGCAGATAGGAACTCCAGGGAAAACAAAAAGCAGTAAGAAAGGAAATCTAATGGTGACTTCTTCTGTAATGAGCAATATTTTCACAGTTACAATAATGTAAAGAGGTGGGTTTTTTTGGCCCTCTTTCTCTCACTCTACACAGGTGTGTGTGAATGATGTGTATATATATGTTACATATGTGAGTATTTCATTTTCACAAGGATTTTATGCCCCAAATATTCATGCCATAGTAAAATTTTTCTCATTTATGTATAGAATATAACTCCCAAGCAGACCATATACTTGCTCTTTTACAGTCACATCATCTCTATCTGAATGTCTGTCTGTCTGTCTGTCTTTGTCTCTGTCTCTCCCCAAATATATATATATATATATATATATATATATGTATTTCTCAGCTATACAGCAGGTCAAGTTTTTAGAGACTTCCAGGAGTTAAAATGAGAGGAGATAGACAATGCTACTATTGAACAGTATCTGACTCTGTAATTATAATGCATTTATTGCCAAGAGCAAAGAGTTTTAATTGATTTTTAGTTGTTCATAACCAACCTATCAGTAAAGCTTAGGAGACCTAGTTATAAACTTGATAATGCAAAAATCAAGTATGGATGACAGAAGATACAAACTGAAGTGTAGAATTACTGAGTGGATTTGTTGGGGAGCTAATATCTTAATTCTTTAAAAAGATAGTTGACGAAACAAAAACTAAAGGTGGGGGCTTCCCTGGTGGCGCAGTGGTTGAGAGTCCGCCTGCTGATGCAGGGGACACGGGTTCATGCCCCAGTCCGGGAGGATCCCACATGCCGTGGAGCGGCTGGGCCTCTGAGCCTGCGCATCCAGAGCCTGTGCTCTGCAATGGGAGAGGCCTCAACAGTGAGAAGCCCGCGTACCGCAAAAAAAACCCCAAAAAACACTAAAGGTGTTAGGATGTTATTTATAGTTATAAAGGTATAGAGCAACTAAAAGGGGAGGTAGAGGAGGTGTTGGAAAATGAGCTGAGTTTTTCATCTATCATTGGACAGGTTAAATAGATAATGTCAAACATTGATAAACCAAGAAATGGCAGTAGAAGCTTATTTAGGAATATGGAAATATAGCAGAGTGCCTTTTCTTTCCAATAACAAAAATAACCCTAATTCAGTTTGACTTGGATTGTCAGGAAATGTATTGGCTCTCATCGCTGAACTTCCAGAGGTAGGGCAGGTTTAAGATTGATCCAATCCAGTATATCTAGCTCTGTTTCCCTGCATTTCTCTTGACCCTGAACTTATTTGTGACTTGGCCTCTCCTCAGGTTGGTATTAAGATAGCTGGCATTCTAGGTCTTTCCACATATCCAAGTCCTGGAAAAACTGGTCTCTAGTTCCCCAGAAGGAAAATGAAATTTCCTCTTTCTCTCTCATTTAAGGGTCTTCTTCCATTTTTTATATTCTGACTGAAAATGAACCTATTTACATGGTGATTGATGGTGGGAACAACCATTCTTCATAGAAAGGAAAGACTTGGCCATTTCCATGGTAGAGGGTGAGCTGCTTGGAGCAGGCCAGGAGAATGGCCATGGACTTGCTTAGACTTAGGAAGTAATTATAAGTTGTTCTTGAGTAGTATACCTGCCTATTATTCTCAACCTCCAGTAGGTGTTTTTTTTTTTTTTAACCATTTATTTATTTATTGGCTGTGTCATGTGGCTTGCAGGATCTTAGTTCACCACCAGGAATCGAACCTATGCCCCCTGCAATGGAAGCGCAATGGTCCTAGCCACTGGACCGCCAGGGAATTCCCTCCAGGAGGTGTTATTAATGTTACATCTCAGTCTCAACATTGCTGGGAGACGTTAGGAAAGAGCTGGTGCCAGGCTTGGAGCAAAGAATTCCAACTAAAAGTGGAATCCCTAACCCCTAGATGGAGATGGTTAGCAATATCAGTCAGCAGAAGGAGCTGGGTCCAGGAGAAAGGTGAGCCATGACGTGTGGACTAAGGAGAAGCTTCTCAAACACATTGGGGGATACGTGTGGTTATTTATAGCAAGGAGTTTGCTAGGAGCTTGAATAATAATTATGGGTATAATTATTGGGGTATAAAGAGGACGAATGACCAAATTTTATATATGGGTTTCAAATAGATTGGATTTCAACCCAATTTTTCATCAGTCCTTTTCCCTTTTGGAAGAATATTTGGAAAAAAATATTCCCTTATTTTACAGAAAGTCGCTCTCCTCTGTAAATGAATTTCCTGGACAGAATCCATTACCTGGCCAGTGGAAGGCTCCTTAAGTAAGACATGAATACCTCCTTGTTCACTTAGCTATCGATTTGATTTTTTAAAAAAACCTCTACCATTTGTGTGCAGGTGTGCCTGTTCATGTTCAATCAAAAATTATAGCAAGACAGAGATGGGACCTGTAAAATTCTCCTTCCACAATGCCTACCATTTCACTACGTGTAACTGGGCTTCTAATAAAAGATTCCATGTACTGGTGTTCTTCTAGGGGAGCTTTCTAGGGCAGTTGTGAGGCTGGAGATGTAGATATTCTGGTCAAATATGAATATAATATTCACTTTTAAATTCTGGAGAAGACTCTCTGGGATAGCAATGTATTTCCTGATTCCTAGAGACTATGAATGGAATGGACTGAAACTTGTTTTTGATAGTTTACCTGTTCATCTATCTGAAGGAAGAATGCAAAATCAGATACACTTTCAAGGTCCTTTTCTAGTTCTGGCTTTTTACATATTTAAAATTCAAGAGCACAAAAAAATTTTAAGCTTCCCATTTCATTTTGCCCCCAAGGTACATAAGTTTGATGAGAGCATGGACATGGTAAATGGAAAGAAAAGTCATAAACTTGGGTTTAAACTTGTTTTTCCTTAAAATGACAAAGCTATGATTTGTCACATATTCTATATAGCTTTGGAAGAGAATTCTTCCTCCATTTACTCCTAACAATTATTATATTCAGGAGAAAGACATAGGGAAGAGTGTTTCTAAATAAAATTTTATTCAAGGTTGGCAGCCATTGATGTTCAAGGAAATAATAATAGGGCAATAGTCATTTGTTCCTGCAAAATGCTTTTCCATGGAAGGATCTTGAAGAACATTTAGAAATGGTGACCTCATTAATCCCAGCCACATTTATGTGAAAGAACAGGCACACGCGTGACAATGTTTCAGACAGCCAAAGGGCTGCAAAGGAAAGTGAAGTGATTTGTCAAAGGTCAACTTACAGATCCCTAGGAAGAGTTTGATGATGATTATTTATTTTTTTTGCCCTGCCCCCCGCTTGACGATTATTTTAATCACTGACAGTGGCTTAATATGTTTCTCTTCCAAGAATATGGGAAGATCGTCTTAAGTCTTTGGAATAAGCATCATCTTTAAAATATAATTTGTTTTACTTTCTCGGATTATGAAAGTAGTACATGATCATTGTGGAAAATTTGGAAGACATAAAACAGTAGAAAGATGGGAAAAAGTCATCATCATCCCACACTCTCAAAAACAGTATCTTTTCTTTCTTGTAATAGCTGGAATGGCTTTGATTTCTTGACCAGGTTCTGACCGATACATTGGATAGCATGGTTCAAAACTTCTATAGCACTACTTCCTGCTAAGTGACTGGGGTCTGTATCATAGATCACATATGCTGGTTCAAGTAGGTCATTATCAGAAGGTCAAGTAAATGAAAGAAGGCAGGGCTACAGAGAACTGTACAGGTATATAAATGCCTTGTTTCTCCTTTGCTTGAAATGGAGCAAAATTAGTCAGATGAAATTAAACCCATGAAAGACATCTTTTACATGGGCTCCTCTGTGCCATAGGGTAAACTTTCCTCCTTCTCTCTGTTATCTAATAATGGCCTCCTCCCTTTTTTTCCTGCTATCTCTTCTATTTCTTAAGTTACTTCATCTGTAAGCATAAAAAACTTCTTATGCAGTACCAACTTTAACAATACCAGATTTTGAAACTGGAGCATAAGACAAATGGGCATGATTTTAAAGAGACAAATTGTAATATTAATGACAATGAAAACTGTTATGAGTCAGAAGGAAAATATTTTCAAGTTTTAGCAGATAGCTGTTCAGAATTTATCATGTACTGTGTCAGGCACTGCTGGTGATACAATGATTTTTTTTTTTTTAAGATGTATTTATTATTTATTTATTTATTTTTGGCTGTGTCGGGTCTTAGCTGCAGCACGCGGGAACATATATTGGGAAGGGCCAAGCAATGAGTTGCTGAAATTTGGTGGAGGAAGAACAGGTGTGAAGGCAGTTTGCTTCTTGGAAGAACTGGGATTTGAACTCCCCTTTGAGGATAAGAAGGATTCAATAGGCACAAAAGCCTGGGGAGGTCATCCCAGCAGGAGGCACTGACCTGAGCAGAAGCCTAGAAGCTGGACAATGCAGAACAGCCTCCGGGTAGGAGCAACAGAGACCAAATGTTAAGCTGCAATGTAATGGAGTCTTTGGCCGAAAGGCAAGGAATAGGACTGATTTTTTAAAAATTACCCAAGGCAAAAGTTCCAAGACCACTTGGCCAGGATAAAATGTGACTACTGAATTTGCTTCCCTGTTACTGGAATTGACACTCCTGTGTTCTATACACAACTCGTGCCAGCAGAAATGGTCGCATTATTTACTCTAATGAGTTCTCCTAATTTTTGGATTGTCCAAAATAACGCAAAGAGTGTAACCAGTGAATATATGACAACAGTAATCAAAATAAATACATGGGACGCCCGAGACCACAGCCCAAGGCTATTATTCATTAAATGGGGGAAGAAAAAATCCTACAAATGCAGGGTTCTGGGTCCCTCTCCTAAATATTAATTGTTTATTTCATGATTCTCCTCCACTTTAAACAGACCTTAAACCACCCCTTCTTAATATGCTCCCCTAAAGGATTATAAACTAGAAAGGAGGTTGGTTTAAACAAAGTAAAAGTAATCAGAAAGTAAGCAATCTTCTTCTCTTTCTCTCTGGCTCGAAGCTTGTTATGTCTGTTAAGGAACTTTTCTCTTCAGCGCACAGACCTCAAGGTCAAACAGAGGTCACTCTTCTGCTTTTTGAGGTATGGGTGCTTTCATGTTATTTGCTCATTTTTATTGCTGAGAATAACCATCCATTTGCCCACATAACCAGGGCCTCCCCAACACAAAGACTTGAGAGTGGCCTCTGGCGGGGGAGGGGGGGGGTTAATCCCATTCAACACAAAGCAAACAAGTTCAAATCTCATTAAATGTTGGACTTTGAAGCAAGAATACAAATATTTCCAATTTAGAAAAGGAAGATAGAAATGTGACAGAAGTATTCTAATCATTTAGTAGAATAAGTCGTACCAACATGATCCTAAAACTGTCAACTTGGTGGAAAAAACAATAAAACTCCGTTAATAATACAACAGCACTGCTTACTTTTTCACATGAGGAAAATTCTATTATAACAAACAGCCTGAGGCTTTTAAATTGCTTTTGTTCTAGATCAGTGGAATATTGTTATAAAGAATATATTGCTAGCGATGATGGTTTGGATCTGAAGATGAAAACTAGCCGATTTTTTAGTGTGAACCAGCAGAGATGGTGGTGGTTGCACATGGGGCCGTGTGTGAATAACCTCCTTTGTGCAAAATTTTAAAAGGTAGACCCTTCATTTGGGCACACATCTTGGTGAGCAGAATGCAGGGTGGAATTCAACTCCATTTGTCCCCTCAGCCAGGGCACAGCTATACAACCTTCTGCAGAGGCCCTGGTGGCATGAGATTGTTCTTTTAAGACCTATTTATAAGTTGATCCTCTGAAATTATTTTCCTCGAGTCTACCCCAGGACAGGCCTCATCTATGCCTCCTTTTTAGTTATAAGGTCCTCTATGATAGAATTTCCCATTTAAAGATTTGGACCCATGTTTTTTCCCCTGGTTTTGGAAGCACTTTAGATTCATCCTATAAGGGTCTTGTAGGTCTCTCAGTTACCAACGGTGGCATCTTGGGGTAAGTTAGGGTTTTTTTTTTTTACTCTCTTAGCCTAGCTTTCCTTAACAAGGAACCATGAGTTCACTGGTTCCCAATAAACATTTTGTAATGTCCTTTTTCTATACCAAAATGAAATTCATAGGTAATATGATCATTCTACACACAAAATTTTTAAATAATTATAATGTCCACATATAAAGGGGAAAGAAAAGAAGAGCTGTTTATCATAAAACTATATAAAATGCATAGGCCTAACTATAATAGAAAACGTAATGAAGTTGTCAATGCTGAGCAAAAGAAAGTTAGAATCTTCTCTCAATTTAAATAGTAGTTTACATTACTGGAAAAATGCATGTAAACCCACAATACACTTTGTGATTATGTGGAAAAGAGTTAGGTGCTAGTCTTGATCATTAGAACAGGGTTTCCACCCATACAAATGGGCTTTTGAAAGCTGTGCGGAGCATTCATGGAAATTGTTTGGTGGGTAGTACTGTCTCATACATGGAAGGAGGTATAGCACCCCTGGTCCCAATCTCCTAATGCCAGTAACGCCTGATCATTGTGATAATCAAAAATCCCCCCAAATTTCCACAACATACCTTAGTAGGGATGTATTTCTCTCATTGACAACCACTGGCTTGACTAGTCTTGAATCCAAGAAGCCTGAAAAACTCAGGACCAGAAAAGGCCTTCCTCAGTGAAGATTTTACTACCACTTCCACTTTCCTTCAGCCTCTCCTAGGGATTCCAGCTCTTAGGGGAAGGGAACACAGCTGATGTGACAATTGGCCAGGACCAGCCCTGAAAGGACCTTGAGGAAGGCAAATGATACCTCTACCTTCTCCCCACTCCATCTCCTCCCATCCTTACAGAGGTTTTCCCACATATTCTTCCCTCTCAGGCTTTCTCCCTATCAAAAATCACTTTCAGAAGTAGAGATATGTTAGCGATTTATACTTCCGTGTGAATATGTGTTAATTGTACATCTCTTAAATCCAAATGGTTTATGAGCATACAAAAAGGTGCTCAGCCTCACCAGAAATTAAGGTAGTGAGAAATTTCTAATACAAATGAGATACTATTGATATTTCATACTCATCAGGTTGGCAGAAGTCTAAAACTCCAACAGTACCAAATGTTGGAAAAGAGTGGGGAAATTGGTACAGCCACTTTGGGGAGCAATTTGATTTTATCTATTAAGATTGGAAATGCTCTTAATCCTACATCACAGGAAATCGACTCAAGTCTATACCTTAGAGGAAGACTATTTGTTTGTACCTGAAGATATGTATGTTTGTGGCAGCATTACTTTTAGTAGTGAAAAACTGAATCAGCTGGAAATATTTAAATGCCATTAATGGAAGATCAGATTCATATATCACTGTGTATTCATACAAGGGAATATTATACAGCAATTACAATGATGAATCACAGCTTTGTGTCTGCACAATGATAAATCTCAACAACAATGAAGAAAAGCTAATTGCAGGGTATGTAGAGTGTGACACCGTTTAAATAGTTTAAAAACCTGCAAAACAGTGCCATATACTGTTTATAGATACATGAATATGCAGTAAAAGCACAAAGCATGTATAAGAATGATTAATTATTCATGATCTTGGTTATTTCTGAAGAAGGAGAAAGAATGAGGTTGGGAAGAGGACACACAGAAAGCTCTCAGTTGTATCTGCAATGATTTTGTTCTCCAAAAAAATATCTAGGGCTTCCCTGGTGGCGCAGTGGTTGAGAGTCCGCCTGCCGATGCAGGGGACACGGGTTCGTGCCCCGGTCCGGGAAGATCCCACATGCCGCAGAGCGGCTGGGCCCGTGAGCCATGGCCGCTGGGCCTGCGCATCCGGAGTCTGTGCTCCGCAATGGGAGAGGCCACAGCAATAAGAGGCCCATGTACCGCAAAAAAAAAAAAAAAAAAAATCTAAAGGAAATGTGGCCAACTGTTAAGATTTAATTTGCTATAGATAGTGCTGGATATACTAGGTACTCATTATATCTTTTACATATTTCGATGCGAAATAACACCATAATAAAAATAATTTTTAAAAGTGATGCATCTTTAAGGGATATTTGTATTCTTGATTTAGCAGATTTTTCACGACCTTCTAGGCACCAGGTGCTGAGACAGAGAACTCAACAATGAACAAGATAGCTCCCAGTCTTAGATGGTGGTTCTTAAACTTTATTGTGCATCAGGATCACCTGAAAAGCTTGTTAAAACACAGACGGCTGGGCCCAACCCCCGGAGTTTCTGATTCAGTTAAGTCTAGGATCAGGCTTGAGAATTTGCATTTCTGACAAGTTCCCAGGTGATGCTGATGTTGCTGGTTCAGGGACCACATGTCTCCTGAAGTTGTTTTAACACTATTGTGGAAGGACTTTATTCCTGCTATAAGGATTCCAAGAACTGGTGGGAGAAGTATATTTTCTGGACAGCATGCTCTGCCAAGTCTCTAAAGCGCATTTATGCTGCCCGCCCTGGGCCACTAACAGCACATCATCTTCCTGGCGTCTCAAGAAATGTCACTGCATCCTCTTACCCCTTCTAACTTGTGGTTGTGTATCTTTCAACTTATTCCATTAAAACTTTAGGTCCTGTATACATCCTATTTGTTGTACACCCTATACAAAATGTCAACAGCAGTCATTCTCTGATATTGGAATTATGGTTAATTTTTAAACCTTTTTGCTTGTCTGCATCATCTAACATTTCCATAATGAACATTTTCATTATGAACAAGAGTTAATTATATAATAAGGATATTAAAGTAAAATAAATATACATCAAGTTGTGTTAGGCTCTGTGATGCGGGCACAGGTGCTAAGAAGTAGTATGGATATGGACTTGCCTTTAAGAGGTGTATGATCTCATTCATACATACATTGGAAAAACATTTAGCAATAAGACAAGCTATTCAGGAAAGTGTTCGCCGAGAGCTAAATGTACAGTTGGCAAGTGCTTTGGAAGGAAAAAATGACTAGGCTGAGTGGCCCTAGAAGGAGCATTTGGGCCCAGCCTTGGGTGATAAACCTGCCAGAGAATAAGCAGAGGGCGAGGCAGGATGCAAGGGTCTCTGCAAATCCCCAGTATACGTATAGGTGCTCAGTGAACACTGAAGAATTGAGCACTTATTGAATTCATATAGAAACTTCACTCAGGCACCAGTACATTCAGCATAACAGTGGCTCATACCCAAGACACATAAATTGAAACCAAAATTAATTTCATTGTAGGTTTATGACAAATCAAGAATGGGAAAAAATGTCATCTTCTTTTACGTGATTTCTTCATTGATGATCACGTCTCAAAAGTGCATCTGTGGGTGTGCAAAGAAAGACCCATCGGGACTGGACACCTCTTAGGTGTGTTCTCCTCCCCTTTTGCCCTTAATTAAGATGGGGGAGTTCTTACTGGTCTTGTAGATCCTCTGTGCAAAACCTTACTGGTCTTCTAGTTCCTCTGTTCAAAACCATACTCACCCTAAAGGAGCATCTCTTCACCTCTTTATGTTTGGATTGATTATATGTTTCTCTGTGTTAAAAAAGCCTGGAGGCATCTACTTCTGGACAAGATGAAACAACAGGGTCCAAATTTATCCTTTTGCCTTAAACAACTAGAAAAGCAGATTAAAATATATGAAAAAATGGGGGCGGAGGTATAAGCAGGGGCTGGACGGAAGAATTACAAAGGTGCATGAGGAAACTTTTGAGACTGATGACTGTATTCATTATCTTGATTACGGGGATTCTTTCGCAGGGGTCTACATATTTCAAAACTTAGACTGTATACTTCAAATATGAGCAGTTTTTGTGTGTCACTTATATCTCGATAAAACTTTTTAAAAGTACTGGAGAGAGAGGAAAAAAAAAAAAGCCTGGGAGCACAGGTACCATCAAAAAAAATACTCCCGTGCCATTAGTTGGATAGTTTCCCTTTCTTTTAGCAGCTTTTAAAAATTACGGTTAAGCAGAGGTGAATATACAGAGAACAATAATCCTATGCTATTTATTTTATTTATTTATTTATTTTTTTGCGGTACGTGGGCCTCTCACTGTTGTGGCCTCTCCCACTGCGGAGCACAGGCTCTGGACGCGCAGGCTCAGCGGCCATGGCTCACGGGCCCAGCCGCTCCGCAGCATGTGGGATCTTCCCAGACCGGGGCACGAACCTGCGTCCCCTGTATCGGCAGACGGACTCTCAACCACTGCGCCACCAGGGAAGCCCTCCTATGCTATTTAATTGAATCATTTCCCTTCTTTTTCTCAGATCTGTTATTCATGTTAAACAACGGGGTTGCTAATGACTTAAAGCTTCTGGGCCCTCACTTACAAGTTCTTTCCAAAGTTCTGTAGCTGATTTTCTGTTTGTAATTGTGTTTTCTTTTTTAAAAAAAGAGGCCCCAGACTTCCCTGGTGGCGCAGTGGTTAAGAATCCGCCTGCCAGTGCAGGGGACACGGGTTTGATTCTGGTCAGGGAAGATCCCACATGCTGCGGAGCAACTAAGCCTGTGTGGTGTGCCACAACTACTGAAGCCCGTGCACCTAGAACCTGTGCTCTGCAACAAGAGAAGCCACTGCAATGAGAAGCCCGCGCAACACAACGAAGAGTAGCCCCCGCTCGCTGCAACTAGAGAAAGCCTGCCAACAGCAACGAAGACACAGTGCAGCCAAAAATATAAATAAATTAAAAAAAAAAAAAAAGAGGCCCCAGATTGTATAAGATTCAGGCTCCATGAAACCTGGATGCAACCCTACTTTTTTAAAAAAAGATTTTATTAAAGGTCTTTATAGAGCAACATCAGACTCCAAATCCAGCTGCCAAGGAGACAGTGTTATGCAGTGGGTACTTGCTGGCATGGCAGGCGTCTAAGGCTTCCCTCCCTTCTGTTGGGGGATGGGGAAGGTGACAGTGAGCAGTGTCTCACCTATGGGTTCCACCATGCTCAGTGGTCAGGCAGGGGCTTCTTAAGGGCCCATCTTTCCACTTGGGTCCCAAGGCAGCATGATCTTCACTTTGATGCCCAGCGCTCCCTGTCTGAGCAGCACATGGCAGCCGGTGGTGTCTGTGTAGAAGCTAACAAGGTCCTCACTGTGGGTCATCGGGCCATCCACAACTTCATGGATTTAACCCTCTGTCCTTGGAGTTGCCCAGGCATTACGACCTAGCAACCTTTGTCCCCACTCTCCATGATGACCTTCAGCACACCACAGCAAGCCCTCCTAGAAGTGTGTACCGCAGATCCCGCCTGGGTGATGTGCACAGAGCTCTCGTATATTCCTTTTCCTCCTAAAGCTCTACACTGCCCTCAGGGAAGCCAAATCTCTTCTGAAGCACAGCGGTCAATTCCTGGATCCGCCAGCCCTTCTCACCAAGAACATTGTGCGTCCTGGAGGCCAAGATAATGATTTCCGTCCTGGTTGGTGTAAATCAGACTTCAACTCCAGAGTCGTCATCTTTGGCCAGCGCCGGAGTGAGACACTTGTTCAGTTCAACCTTGAGGACGCCATCCGCGACATCTTGGAAATTGACACTGCCATCTTGCCACCTGGCAGCACCTTAAGGAATGGCCCAGTGCTGCTGTTAAATGACCTAAGGAGTGTGATGTGAGCAAATGGTTCCCACTGCTATTGCAGACAGAACACAAACACCCAAAGAACTTTAGGACTATGGTGGCCTAGAGCACCTTTCTCTCCTTGGATAAGCCTTTGTGTGGACTTGGTAACAGCAGCTGAGGGGCTGTGAATAATACTTCAGACTTCCTCACTTTCTTTTTCATCAATTGCTCTATCTGGAGGGACCCAAGTGTGAAGGAGAAAAATGACCCAATAAATACAATTCAGCTTCAGCAGCTTCAGAATGCCCATTCCCTGTCTCCTCCATCGGCTCCAGAATTGAACAAGCAAGGTAGGAGAGGAGAGCTTTGCCTCAGGTGCTCTTTGTGACTCAACATTGGGGAATTTCAGTTCCAACACCTCCAGAGAAGGTGTCTTGAAATGATCATGGAAATAGGATCTTTTACTACATGTGGGCCACATTTCACACTGTTCCTGAGTAGAATATCCTTGCTCTGCCTCTCTGTCAACCAGATCCCACTAGTTCCTCAATACAAGCTCAGTGCCTCCCTCCTGGAATTGCCTTCCCAGATCTATCCAGTGCAGAGTGAAATCTTCCTTCCCTAAACCGAGCACTTAAGATATGACAATTCTTGAAGCTGTTAGGAGTTTAGACCCAAACTCCTATAACCATGTGATCTTGGGTAAGTGATAATTTTTCTGAGCAGAGAGTCCCCAATAATAATTCATTTTCCACACTAATATGTGTTAATTTTATTTATTTATTATTATTATATTTTAATGTGTTAATTTTATAATTAAAATGTCTTATGGTGGCAATAACAATTCATACTAATGTCACGGAGCCGGCATGAAGCTTAACTAAGATAATATATGTAAATATCTTTTGTAAACTATAAAATGCTGTACAAACATAAGGTACCGGCAGAGGTGATATTCCAAATATTTAATGACCGGTAGGCACTGGCCTTGACCAATCAGAATAGTTTCAATCACAGCACTGGAGCTAAGTCCAGTAAACTCCTTGTGGTGTCAGACATTAACTCTCTAGTAGCTAAATTAAAGGAAGGTTTGGGGTTTCCTGGAGGAGAAGCTAAAGTAAAGGGGGTCTAGTGGAAAGAGACTCAGGGGGCTAGGGGCTATATTCTTTTTCAGATTCTCTTCCCTTATAGGTTACTACCAGATATTGAGTATAGTTCCCTGTGCTATAGAGTAAGTCCTTGTTGGTTATCTATTTTATCCATAGTAATGTGTATATGTTACTCCCAACCTCCTAATTTATCCCTCCCCCCACTTTCCATAAGTTTTTTTCCTATGTCTGTGAATCTCTTTCTGTTTTGTAAATAGGTTCATTTCTATCATTTTTATTTTTTAGATTCCACATATAAGTGTTATCATATGATATATGTCGTTGTCTGGCTTACTTAGTACGATACTCTCTAGGTCATCCATGTTGCTACAAATGGCATTATTTCATTCTTTTTTATGGCTGAGTAATATTCCATTGTATATATGTACCACACCTTCTTTATCCATTCATCTATTGACAGACATCTAGGTTGCTTTCATGTCTTGGCTATTGTAAATAGTGCTGCAATGAACATTGGGATACATGTATCTTAGAAAATATTTTTGCCTGGACAAAAATGAAGCAGGACACATAAAAATTTGTGGGGTGAATTAAAGCAGTTCTTAAAGCAAAATTTATAGCATTATAAAATAGCTTACCTTAGAGAAGAAGAAAGGTCTCAAATCAACAACTAAGCGTCCATCTTAAGAAACCAAGGAAAGCAAAACAAACCAAATGCAAGCAGAAAGAAGGAAATAATAAAGAGCAGAAAAAATGACCTTGAACTGAAAAACAATAAAGACAATCAATAAAATCAAAAGCTGATTCTCTGAAAACATCAATGAGACCAATAAACTTTAGCTATACTAAAAATTTTTAAAAATAGAAGAGACACAAATTACCAGTGTCATTAAAGACCCCACAGATATTAAAAGGTAGTGCTCTGAACAGCTCTATGCACATAAATTCAATAACTTAGATGAAATGGACCAATTCCTTAAAAGCCACAAACTTCCAAAACTCACACAAAGAAGAAATAGGCAACATATATATTAAAGAAATGGAATCCATAGGTAAAAATGTTAAAAAAAAAAAAAAAAAAAACACAACCCTCCAGGCCCAAACGGTTTCACTGGTAAATTCTACCAAACTTTTTTTTTTTTTTTCTGGTATGCGGGCCTCTCACTGCTGTGGCCTCTCCCGTTGCGGAGCACAGGCTCCGGACGCGCAGGCTCAGCGGCCATGGCTCACGGATCCAGCCGCTCCGCGGCATGTGAGATCTTCCCGGACTGGGACACGAACCCGTGTCCCCTGCATTGGCAGGCGGACTCTCAACCACTGTGCCACCAGGGAAGCTCTACCAAACTTTTAAAGAACAAATAGCACCAATTTTACACAATCTCTTCCAGAGAATAGAAGGGAAGAGAACACTTCCCAACTCATTTTGTGAGGCTAGAATTGCCTTGATACCAAAAAACTAGGCAAAGACAGTACAAGGAGAGAAAACTATAGACCACTGTCCCTCATGAACAGTACACAAAAATCTTCAAAAAAGAAATACTAGGAAATCAAATCCAGCAATATATAAATAGAATACTACTCCGTGACCAAGTGGGGTTTATCCTAGAAATGCATGACTGGCTCCAAATTCAAAAATCAATCAATGTAGTTCACCATATTAAAAAACTGAAAAGGAAAAATGACATGAGCATATCAAACAATGCAGAAAAAGCGTTTGAAAACATCCAGCATCGATTCATGATAAAAACTCTCAGCAGTATAGAAATAGAAGGAAATGTCCTTAATTTGATAAAGCCCATCTACAAAATACCTACAGTTAATGTAATGTTTAATGGTGAAACACTGAATGCTTTCTCCTAAGGTCAAGAACAAAGCAAAGACGTCCTCTATCAACACTCCTATTCAGTATAGTACAGGAAGTCCTAGTCAGTGCAGTAAGGCAGAGAAAGAAAGTAAAGGCATACAGATTAGAAAGAAAGAATACTGTTCCTATCTGCAGGTGACATGATTTTCTACATAGAAAATCCCAAGGAATTTACCGAAAAAGTCTTAAATTAATAAATGAGTTTAGCACAACTGCGAGAGATAAGGCTAACTCACAAAGAAGATTATATTTCTACATGCTTAAACAATTTGGAAATCAAAATTAAAATATATATTTCATTTAAAATTTTTAAAAGAGAAATACTTAGGTATAAATTGAACAAAACTTGTGCAAGATCTGTATGCTGACAACTATAAACACCGAGGAGAGAAATCAAAGGACATAAATAAATGGAGAGACATACTGGATTCATGGGTTGGAAGATCCAATTTAGTTGAACGTGTCAATTTTCTCTGAAGAAATCTATAGATTTAATACAATTCCAATCAAAAGTCCAATAAGATTTCTGCAGATATAGACAAGCTGATTCTAAAATTTATTTGGAAAGTTGAAGGGACCAGAGTAGCCATAACAATTTTGAAAAAGAAGGAAAAAGTGGGAGAAATCAGTCTACCTGATTTTAAAACTTACTGTAAAGGAACAATAATTAAGACACTGTGGTACTGGTGGAGGGATAGAGACATAGACCAATGGATCAGAATATATCAAGCAATGGAGTCACAAAATGTCAGTTGTTAACAAAAGTAAAAAAGCAATTAAATGGAAAAAGGATAGCCTTTTCAATATGTGATGTTGGAATAACTGAACATCCATATGCAAAAGTATGCCACAAAAAGCTAAAGACAAAAAAAGCTTGACCTCAGTCTCACATTTTATACAAAAATTAACTCAAAAATAGATCATACATGTAAAATGTAAAACTATACAACTTTTAGAAGAAGAAATAGTAGAAATGTTTATGACTTGGGATCAGGGAGTTTTCTTAGGCTTGATATTAAAAGCACAACTCATAAAAGAAAAAAAATTGACAAATCGGACTTTATGAAAATGAAAACCTTTTGATTTGTGAAAGACACTGAGAGAAAGAAAAGCTATAGACTGGGGAAAAATATTTTCAAGTCACATATCAACAAAGGACTTGTATCTAGAAAAACTCTTAAAACTCAGTAGTAGGAAAACAAACAACCCAATAAAAAATGAGGAGAACATCTTGTTATAGTTTAATTGTTATAATCCTTAAAACAAAGGTACCTATCCTGATACGAAACAAAGACCAATGCCTTTTGTTTGTTTGTTTTCAATGCCATTTTAAAATATAGTGCTTTCTGGATAATTTACATTACTGTAGATGGGAACAAAGTAATCGAGGTTTAAAATGAATTCTGTTTAATATTATAGGAAAAGTATAAACTAAGCATTTTATTCACTTCAGTTTGATTTAAGTGATCAGCTCTTCTAGAAAGCTTTCCTTGACCCTTAAGAATATGAATTCCGTAGTCCCCCACTGTACTTTGCCAGGTTCCTGTGCATATCTTTATCACAGCACCTTTCTTACTTTACAATAGTAACCTGTCTCCTAAGGTTAAACCTCCTAAGGTTTCACTTTATTCTTAAGCCCTAGCATAGTAACTGGAAGGTAGTAACCACTCAGCGTGTTTGTTGAACAATTAAAGACTTGTGAAGAATAAATAAAAATTAATGATGAAATAATAAAATAGCAACAACACTAACAAAATCTGAAAATATTAGGATGCTTTTAGAATGGTCCCTGACACACAGTAAGTATGCAATAAATGCTCATTTATTCAACAAATATTATTGTAGTTTTCCTACAATGTATGAAGCACTGTTATAGTTGATAGGTAAATTACATGCATTTTCAGTTATAGCCCTTAGAGCAAAAACAACACAGACTAAAACCCCCGCCCTCATGGAATTTACATTTTAATAGGAGAGACAAACAATAAGTAAAATAAATAGGTGAAATATGTAGTTTGCTAGATGGAAAACATAAAGGCGAGGGGCAAAAGACTTAAACGTCTATGTACGTTCACCAAAGAGAAAATAGCACGTGAAAGGATGGTCAATACAATCAGCTATTAGGAAAATGCAAATTAAAATCACGATGAGATACTACTACATAGCTATGAGGATGAAAATAAAATCAATAGCAACAAAAGCCTGACAGCATCTACTGATGGCGAGGTTGTGAAGCAACTGGAACTCTCATTTGTTGCTTGGAATATAAAATGGTACTCAGGTAAACAATTTGCCTGTTTCTTATAAAGTTAAACACATACTTACCATATGATATGGTATGATCCCCCTCCTAAGTATTTACCTTAGAGAAATGAATTTTATGTTCGCTCTAAAACCTGCACATGAATGTTTATATCTGCTTTATTCTAATCATCACCTAACAGTGGGGACCACCCCAAGATCCTTCAATGGATGAACAGATAAACTGAGTACATTCATACTCTTTAGCATTAAGATACTATTTAGAGGGGCTTCACTGGTGGCGCAGTGGTTGAGAGTCTGCCTGCCGATGCAGGGGACACGGGTTCGTGTCCCGGTCCGGGAAGATCCCACATGCCGCGGAGCGGCTGGGCCCGTGAGTCATGGCCGCTGAGCCTGCGCGTCCGGAGCCTGTGCTCCGCAATGGGAGAGGCCACAACAGTGAGAGGCCCGCATACCAGAAAAAAAAAAAAAAAAGATACTATTTAGCAATAAATATTACTGCTAGTAGAGTATGGAATGAAATACTATCATTACATGTAGCAACATGAATGAGTCTCAAAGACATTATGTGGAGTCAAAGAAGCCAGTCTCAAAAGACTGTATATTTTATGATTCCATTTCTATGACATTTAGGAAGAAGGCCAAGTGAAGGAGCAATGGAGAACAGACCAGTGATTTCCAGGGGTTACAGTGGGGGGAGAGCGGAACTCTAAAGGGATTTTTTAGGGTGAAGGTGATAGAACCATCTGCATCTTGATTGTGATGATGTTTACACATAGGACTGTACACACACACGTCAATTTTACTTACTATATGTTGATTTAAGAAAAGAAAGCCTACTGCGTGCAGCAATGAGGACCCAACGCAGCCAAGAATGAATGAATAAAATAAATAAATTTATGTAAAGAAAAGAAAAGAAAGCCTATATCTAGGTAGGACCTCTGAATCCATCTGAAAGAGACAGTTTGTCAAAATTCTGTGTTCCTCAACTCAATTCCAAGGGAGAAAACAAATGCTATTAAGTCAAATAAATAAATTTAAAAAAACAACAAGAAAAACAAACCAAAACCACACCTTCTATATGCCGGCTCAGTAACTCAAAGTCAGAGTTGATTTACTAGGTAATTATCCTACACAACCATACAATCATGCTACAGGTTATTACAGCAACAGGCTGAACTGAAAAAACTAGGTAAGTGTGCTTTCTGATGTGAAATTGTTACCATTCACAGGTTTACTGTGTTGTTTTTCTTCTTTGACTTAATTTCATTTTCTATTTCAGGCTGGATTTATTGATAAGCGCTCTGATAAGCTATTTTTGTAAAAAAAAAAAAAAAGTGTGTGTGTGTAAGAGTTCACAGTGGGTTACGAGTGATCTGTATTTTCTTTTTGACCCTTAGTGTTGTTTTAAAAATTTCTCCAATGAGCATGTATTACTTTATAAACCAGTAACCTAAATAAATTATAAGAACTCAAGTCAATTGCTAACTAGAGTATCTCCCACATAGAAAAATTTTTGGAATGTGTTTTATTTTATAGGCAAGAATGGGCTTAGTTACTCTAGGTATGATATCTAGTGGTTGTAAAATGGGTGCTTCTAGAAGGATTTCAGAGTTCCCTTAAAAAGGCTGTGTAAACAATTTGGCAGCTCCTCAAAAAGTTAAACATAGAATTACTATATGACCCAGCAATTCCACTCCTATGTGTATACCAAAAGAACTGAAAATAGGTTTTCAAATAAGTACCTGTACACTCATGTTCATAGCAGCATTATTTATAATTGTCAAAAGCTGGAAGCAACCCATATGCCCATCAACTGATGAATTGATTTAAAAAATGTTGTATATCCACACAAGGGGATATTATCCAGCCATAAAAAAAATGAAGTACTGACACATGCTACAGCATGAATGAACCTTGAAAACATTATGCTAAGTGAAAGCAGCCAGACAGAAAAGGTCATGTATTTTATGATTCTATTTATATGAAATATTCAGAATAGGTAAACCTAAAAACAGAAGTCAGATAAGTGGTTGTGAGGTGCTAGGGGGAGGGAAGAATGGGGAATGACTGCTTAATGGGTATGGTGCTTCCCTTTGGGGTGATAAAAATGTTTTGGAACTAGATAGACGTGATGATTATACAACATTGTGAATTGTGAATTACACAATTTAGTGCATACTGAATTATGCACTTTAAAATGATTAATTTTGTGTTCTGTGACTTTTACCTCAACTTTTAAAAAAAGATGAAATGTGTCCCTGCGATCTTATTCACATTTGCAGCAAAAATCTTTATTTTTCAAGGAAATTATAAAGGATAAATATAGTTTAGCCCGTATCTACATAGTTAAGAACTCTGAGTGGCATGTGAATTAATAAGTGATACGTACTTTTTGGAAGGTGATCTGAATAGTCTTAAAATGTTCAGAGGAATTGAGTAGTCAGAAAAGAAAGTTACAAAGCAGCATAATGAACTCCCTTTGTACAAGCTTTTCAATGCTCCTCATGTGTGAAAGGTATCTACAGATATTTAATTATACCAAAATCCTTGGTTGGAATACATTCTATTTAGCTGCTGTTGCCCTAGTGGTCCTTGCAATTCTTGGGATGCTGTGCCTGTCAAAGGTACTTTTTTGTTGTGATGTTGGCCTAAGGGTGAAGGGGAGTGGGGTGTTACCTACAAATTTTGACTTTGGGGCCTGGAATGTTTCTAAAAATTTTGAAATCCCAGGCTTCTCTCTTCACTTAATGATGGCTCTTTCAAACATCTAATTTTCTTGAAAATTCTTGGATCATCTTGTTTTTCCTTTGAAAGTATGTAAAACCTTGTATGTGATGCATACCAAATGATAACCCTTTAATAATCAATACAGAGTCCTTTACTGAAATTCATTGTTTGAATTTTCCATTTTCATGTTATTTACTCTTAACCATGATCCTGAAAATTTCAGGTAAAAGTCCTGAGCTGGCTATTCTCTGCCCTTTCCAGATTCACTTTTATCTTTTTCCACTGTACCCTATGCCCTGGCAGGCTGCCCTCCACTGATTTCATCAACAGGCTCCCAGAGCCCCTGGCTTCCTGTAGGGTTCAGCCAATGGGAGGCACATATAGGAGGTCAGAGGGCAGGGGCAGAGAGAAGCTGGGGTAGCTATTCACCTGCCTGTGCTCTTTGCAGGCTGTGGGTTGACTATGGCTGTGTTCTGTGTTGTGTTCTTACAGAAGGCCGTCACTTGTGTTGTGTGACCCTCTCCTAGAGCTACAGTCACAGCCATAACTTCAGAGACAGCGTTTCCTCCATTCCAGATATTTCTCTTGCTTGCCCTTTCTGACTTATGGGTGGTAAAGTTTCCACACTGTTTTTAGTTCTTTGGTCCTATACCATCCCTTGCTGGTTTCCCTCAGCCCTGCACAAAGGACTAACTACATAGTTTGTGGGGTCCAGTGCAAAATGAAAATGCAGAACTTCTTGTTCAAAACCCACAATGGATTTCAAGATGGCGACCGCAAGGCATTAAGCAGTGCAGGACCTTCTAAGTGCAGGGTCCTGTGTGACCACACAAGCTGCACTTTCACGAAGCCTGCCCTGACTGCACACTATTGTAAACAGTACTTACCATACGTGCTCCTCAGTTACCTGTTGAGTGTGCCACCCATTTCCTGCCAGGATCTTTTCTAATACAAGGTCTTAATGGTTCTCCTTCCCATTTAAAAACAAAAATGTGACTCCATTAGGGGTTCTGGAAAAGTAGCTGTTATCTATACTTAGATTTAAACACTCTGCAATTTAAAACTTTTCAATAGATTTGCATCTGCAGTAGGAAATTCACTTATTCTCTCTCTTCCTCACCCTTACATGGAACAAGGCCACTCATTTGGGAACCAGTGGGGGCCACCGCAGCCCTTGAGCACTACCCACCATGCGCTGGTACCGTAGTTGAAATGTGTGACTCCCAAGCATGCCTTCTGGGCAGGTGCAGGAAGTTTTAGCAGTGATTTCAACCACTGAGTTGCTTTTTGATTTTTGTACTGGATACAGAATCTACTATCCTAGTTTGCTTGTTTGTTTTCCCTCTCTTCCAAATAAGACTTAAACGGAGAGCTTTCTCATAGCCTTTCTCTCTCTGGCTAGAAACTTGCCTGAGATAGTGATCTCTTAGTATTACTAAACAAACACCAGTTAGGCCTCCTGTCTTGAGTAAGGCCTGCTCTCTCAACACCGTCCTTAACAGACTTGGGGGTTGAGGTGACAGTCAACAAATTATGCTATCTTATTGGTTTCAAAATGGGAGTCCCATAAGCTCTTCTGTGCCAGGACTTTTTGCTTTCATTGCTTTGGTTGTTACAAATTCAGGGATGGCAAAGAAACATGAGTTTGAGAAATACTCTACAACTATAGTGTTTCACTGCTTGCACTTGCCACAGACTTATTGGTGCTTGGCCACTGCGCTTTCTTCAACAACTGCATTAGTGACATCCGTCACTCATTTCTAAAGCACCCACTGACTTTTTCTACCCTCACAGTCCCTTGATTTGGTCACGTTGCCTCTCAGAGGCTTGGATAGAGCAGGCAGCAAAGTTGGGATTTTCTTTCCATGCCTCTTCTCCCCCATTTCTCCATGCCTCCAGTTTTCCCTGTTTTTAAGAAGCGCTCCTGAAGAGTCACCTTTAATGTAAAGTACTATACGGAAGCGTTCACTTCTTTGAAGAGTTACCAAATATACTGTCTCATCTTTTCTCTGAAATGCAAATTTTCTCTCAAGGAGGACAAACTTGCATTTCAAAAGGGGGTCATATGAAAAAAATAATTCCAGCTGTTTAAATCCAGAGTACAGAAAAATTATTCCTAGAACAGTACACAGAATGTTCACTGGGCCTGAAACATTTCATTTGGTTGTGAATTGGCTACAGTTCCATTTCCATTCCGTTTTTTGTTTTTGTTTTTGTTTTTTTTTTGCCGTACGCGGGCCTCTCCCTGCTATGGCCTCTCCCGTTGCGGAGCACAGGCTCCGGACGCGCAGGCCCAGCGGCCATGGCTCATGGGCCCAGCCGCTCCGCGGCATGTGGGATCTTCCCGGACCGGGGCACGAACCCGTGTCCCCTTCATCGGCAGGCGGACTCTCAACCACTGCGCCACCAGGGAAGCCCTCCATTCAGTTTTGATCTGTTCTTGAGTTAGGCAAAAAACCAGTGTGGTCTCAGAAATGATCCTGCTCTTGTGAAAGCAACAGCATTGCTTAGACTTCTAGTCCAGATGGCTGGAAGGGGCCTGAGAGGTCTTATAGCCAAACTACAAAGGAAGAAACTCAGAGCAGTTCTGGACTGGGTGACAGAACTGGTAAGCATAGAGTTGAGAATTTTGCCCAGTGCATCAGATTCTTAATCCATGCAATTTTGAAGTAGCTCTGTGGAGACGCATTCTCAGGGAAAATTGGCTCCCAATTTTAATTTGCCTCTTCCTCCATCACCCAGTCCTGCCATTTTTCTTCCTGTACATTGTCCTCTGGGTGGTGTCCTTAACAATGATATGTCCACCTTGCTCTCTGCAGTGTTCATTTCTGCCCCCTCCCTGATTTACCTGCCAGACATAAGTGTTGCTCTGAATGTCTCACAGTAACAAAATTGCCATTTTTGCATCTCTACTATAAGCCAGTACTGTATTTCAACAATTTAAAAAATTTCATAGTAAATATTTATCACAAATTAGATCACAGGCAAGTTTTATGTGCGTACAAATACATATATCCATGTGTAACTGTCTAAAAATGTGTATACAGACATACATTTATCTATGCACGTATGTTTGTTATCACTTAAATGTATAAAATAGTTTGTTTTCATTAACAGTACTGAAAAAGTGTAAACTAAGAAATAAAAAATGAAGACTAATTACAATAAAAACAAACTACTTAAAAAATTTCATAGTTACTGATAACATTTCATAGTAATTGAATAAGCCTTATCATTTTAAATTTCAGTGCTTTAAAATAGAATTACTTTACTTTTAAATTTATTTCAGACTTATTTGAATCATTTTAAAGATTCAGCAGAAGTAGAGTGAACAGTATAACAGATAGCTCCACCAATTATCCATACTTTGCTAATCTTGTTTTATTTATCTTTTTTTTTTTGGGAGGGGGCTGGATTATTTGAAAATAAATCCTAAACATACTTTCACCCCAGACTCCCCATTATGCATTCTAATAGATAAGAACTCAAGAAGAAATTTAACCACAATACCATTATCACATGTAACAAAATAATTTCTTTTATTTAAAAAATTAACTAATTAATTTTATTTTTGGCTGGATTGGGTCTTCGTTGCTGCACACGGGCTTTCTCTAGTTGCGGCAAGCGGGGGCTACTCTTTTGTTGCGGTGCGCAGGCCTCTCATTACGCAACAAGACTTCTCTTGTTGTGGAGCACAGGCTCTGGGTGTGCGGGCTTCAGTAGTTGTGGCAGTCAGGCTCAGTAGTTGTGCCTCGCGGGCTGTAGAGCGCAGGCTCAGTAGTTGTGGCGCACGGGCTTAGTTGCTCCGCAGCATGTGGGATCTTCCCAGACCAGGGTTCTAACCTGTGTCCCCTGCATTGACAGGCGGATTCTTAACCACTGCGCCACCAGGGAAGTCCCATTTCTTAACATCTATATCAAGTCCACATTTTATTTCCCTGATTATCTCAAAGTCTTTTAAACAATTGGTTTATTCACATCAGAGCCACACAGGATCTAAACATTGCATTTGGTTTACTACACCTTTTAAAAACCATTATTTACACACATTTGACTTTCACTTCATTTGACCAATGAAGAATGTATGGTCCCAGTACACAGGTGGGTGAACTGGGGCTCAGAGAGGTTAAGAAACCTCCCCAAGTTCTCATTGTTGGTAGGGGCCAGACCCAGGACTTGAATTAAGGCCTGCCTAAGTCCAAAGACTCCATTCTACTCCTTCCCCTTCAGGCTACCAGAATTTTCCCTGTGTTGCAGAGAGGCAAGAGGCCTAGTGGTTAAGAGAGAGGGTTTGGGCTCAGGTTGGCCTGGGCGCAAGTTGGAGCAAGTTACATAATCTCTCTGATCCTGCACTTCTGTCTGCGTCTGTAAAATAAGGTTAATGATGATGGTTTGGGGCTGATTAAATAGGAGAAAGCATGTCTAGTACTTAGCACAGTGACTGGCACATAGAAAGCACTCAGTAAACCTTAGCTATTATTCCTAGCATAAAGGAGGAGAAAGAATCACAAAATGGTTGTTTGCTTTTGTCAGTAGCTCAGGAATTGTGGCTCATCATTGTTACTACAACTTGTGTAGGATTGAGGCTGAAGGGGTGGGGAGGTTGGGAGTAGGGTGTTGATTCTGCCTGGATTGGAGAAGGAAGCCCTGGACATAAAAATTTAAGTAGGCATCCAAGGAATTCTCCCGAGACCTCAGCTGGAAAACAGTTGAACATGTCTTCTGACCTTCCATAGAGGGAAAACCGGTGGGGAGCAGACATGGTGGGAGGGAGACTTCTCAATGTTTATTTGAATTTGGAACCATGTAAATGCATGAAACCAATTCCAATAAAATGAATTGCATTAAAAAGAAAACCCCTCTTTTACCATGGGGTAAGTGCTGAGAATGGGAAAACTAGGATTTAATGACAATAGTAATAGTAATAATAATAATCCCCTTACAATTTTTGCAGCCCTAGGAGGGCTTCGGTCATAAGTCAGGTTTTGCACCAGGATGAGACTATTTCAGCTTGACTCTGATTTCAAAGATCTAAGGTAATATTTTAACTTTAGCTATCCTCCCTCTGACACTCATTCTAAGAGTCCAGAACCAGTGCTCCCAGATTTGGAGTTGTCTTCAAGCATATGCATTGTCAAGGGCTGAATCTATTGGCTAACTAAGGTCTTTGTATGTACTGTCTGTACATTTATGGGTGCTTTCCCAGTTTATTAGGCCCTAAGTTGTTTTTGATGCTAAGTGATTTTCTAGAGTCCTTGGGAAGGGAGGGGTCACATAACCCCACTCACAAATAATCAAGAACTTGCCTCTGTTCTAAGGCCTTTACATACACGAACTCATTAAAACCTCACAATAACAGTACACTGCAGGTACCATCATTCTGATTTTACAGGCAAAGAAACTGAACCAAGTGAGGTGAAGTAACTTGTCTAAGGTCAGAGCCTGCACGACTAACCACTAGGCTTACTACCTCTCTGTTGGCAGTGGGCCAAGCATGTAGGAGTCCTTTGAAGGTGATGCAGGCGTCCTTGGCTGTGCAGCAGCAATGCTTTAGGTCCCAAACCCTTCTTTCTAGTTTAGGACCAAGAAAGACCAGGGTGTCAATTTCCTCATTGACCCTGGTCAAGTCACTTACTCCCTTCAAGCCTCAGGTTTCTTATCTGCCCCAGGGAAGAGTTTTAGATGAAAAGACCTCTCCTTGCATTACGAGTGTGGGTGTGTGCTGGGGGTGGGAGGTGTAGGGGCTGAGGTTTCTGGGCGGTACTGCGCTGCTTTTCCTAGGTCTCTTGAGGAAACAGGGTGTTTGGAGGTTTTGTCCTAGTCAGCTCCCTCCCAGGAGGTCGGGCCCCCACTCAGTGATGGCGCGCAAGCTTGGCTATGCCTCCTCCGCTTGGAAAAGGGCCGCCACTGCGGCCAGCTCCGGGCAAAGTCCGGCTGCCCGGAGGTCGAGGGTGGGTCTTTTTTCCCTAAGGGAGTTAGAGCTGAGATTGTATACTTAGGAAGGCTTCTTGGAGGTAGTGACAGTTGAGTCAAGTCCTGAAGGTCTAGCAGGAGTTAGTAAGAAGAGGTGGAGGGGGAAGGGTTACCCCAGGCCCAAACAACAGAACAAAGCACAACCCCGCTTACAGTATGGGAGGAGGAGCTGTGAGAGTGGAGAGGTCTGTAGGGGCGAAATCGCGCGGGGGCTTCAAAGCTTTATTCTAAGAGCAATTGGGAGGGGTTTGAAGGAGGGTAGTCCGGAGTTTTAGAAAGACTCTTCTAGCCACTTGGGAAGAATGGGTCGGAGAGGGGCAGGAGGCTATCGTAGAAAGCAATCGGGTTGGAAAATGACCGAGGACTGAGGAAAGTGGCGCTGGGGGGCGGAGCCGAGCATCTGAGTCTTTCTCAAACCCCACGACACTGTGCGCTGTCCCTCGACTTTCTTTGCTTATGTGGAAGGGCCCCATAAAGGGCAGGGCACCGGCCAAAAGCTCAAAGAGCCAAACAGCGCAAAGCCCCCCCTTCTTTCGGAGGCTCTCTGGTCCAGGTGCCCCAGAATGCGTAGGGTATTGCGGGAGAACTTAACACTGCTTAAAATGGAGAACCGTTACCCCTCAAAATACACAAAAACCTCGGCCGCTTTTGGCAGCAGCCTCCTCCGTCCATGACCTCATGCTTTAAGCTCCCATATAGCCTTCCCCCGCCCTGTCCACACCCGGTGCCCGAGTGGGGGTGGGGTGAGGGGACAGTGGCGAAAGTCTGGGTAGAGGGAGCACCTTATTTATACTGCGCGAAGATTTGGGGTAAGGGGCACAACGATTTTCCCATACCGAAAAAAACATGGTTTAACTTTCTCCTGAGCAAAAAACGCTCGCTGTCTTGTGGGACCTCCCTAAGATAGATGCCCCGTACCCGGCCCGAGGTAGTCTGTTTAAGCCCAACCGTCTTTGGTTTACGTTTCCTTGGACCAGAGAAACCGCCTGGAAGTGCTGGCGTCCCGGGCTGGACCGAAGGGCGGCCGCGCCTTCGAGGGACCAGGGGGCTGTTGGGCTCTCGCTCCCATGGCGCCGCCGAGGTTTGAACCCTTGGCTTGCCTTTCAGCCCGCGCCCTGCCCCCTGCTCGCAGCTGCTCTCGGTTTAGGTGCAGCGGTTTCCCCCGCAGAGGAGGAGGAGGAGACTGCGCGAAGAGCGACTCCCTGCTCGGGTTTCCGCACCAATGCCGAGCGGCCCCAGGCAGCCCCCGGCGGCCGGCCCTCCTCCCCGGCACCACGTTCCACAGTCATGGCGCACGAGGAGGGGCGGGCGCGCGTCGCGGCGGCACCCGCGCCCCTTCCCCTCCCCTCCGCCGCCCGGTTCCGGCCCCTCTCCTAGGCAACCTCCCTCCCCGGCTTTCAGCGCCGCGGAGATGGAGACCCCTCCCCAGAGGGATGCAGTTCCAGCGCTGTTTGCAGCACCCCCTCCCCGCCCCCATCGGGGCGGAGGGATGGAGCCGCGCGCTTCGCCAACCTCCAAGCCCCTGCCCGGGAGCCTCAGCCTCTCTCCCAGCCCCACAGAAGCCGGGATGCAGCGGGGGGTAGGCGCAGACCGTTTCCCCGAAGCCCACCTAGACCTTGGCATCTTTGCAACCCCTTAAAAAATAAACATAAAACCCAAACCCCAGTCGTTAGATTGCAAGGCGCGATACAATAACCGGGACGGCTACGCAGGAAACAATCCTGCACTGGTCCGGGTCTCAGGCGGCAGCTTCCCGGCCACGCCACCTTCTCCCGGGCCTCGATTTTCCGGCCTTGCCAGAGAGTCTGCCACACCCCGGGGCTGACAGGTCCCGCGCGGGGTCGCAACTTGGTCCGCGCCCCCTGCCCCATCCATGTCCAGAGTCTCGCCAGCCTACAAAAGGTGCAACCTCACGTACAGGCAGACCACACAGATACGGTCGGCAGCGCACGCCAGGGAGGCTGCGAACAATGCGCCGGGCGGCCCGCGCCGGCCAAAGCGCGGCGCCCCGGGGGACAGGGGGCGCGGGCGGGGGCCGCGGCGTAGGACCCGCCGGCCGCGGCGCTGGACACCTTACTTCCTGCTTCCCCGCCCGCGGCCAGACCCAGCTCTGCGGAGGGATATCTCTCTCCTCCTCTGTCCCTCTCTCTCCCTTCCCCCGCCTCCCCTCCTTTTTGCTTCTGCTCCCCCCCCCACCCCGCCTTTCTCCTTTTGCAAGAAAATAATTTGACAGTCGATTTGCTGACAGGGGAGGAATTTGCATCCTGGATTAAAAAAAAAAAAAGGCCGAGAGGAGCTTGGGAACGGTTGCTAGGGGTGGGTAATGGGTGAAAAAAGGGGGCGCCGGGAAGCGGATAAGGAGGGTTAAGGGAGGGGGCGAGGGTGGGGAGCATTGCAAAAGGTAAGGCCAGGTTACAGCGGCTCGGCCCCGAGTGGGCTGCGGCCGGGGGAGGGGCGAGAGATACATATGTATTTCTGTCTCCCTAGCACACCCCCTTCCCTCTAAGCGATGGCTGAGAGGCGGTGCATGCAGATGGGGAGTAAGTTTCCTGAAGGGGAGGGTGGATGCACGCGCGCGGCCCCGCGCTGCAAATTTCCACCGGGGAGGGAGAGTGGCTGGATGCAGAGAGTTTGGAGTTGCTTGCGGCGGAGGGCAGGAAGGGGAGCAGGGCCGGGAAAGGGGGCTGGCGGGCGCTATATCTGGGAGTAAGTTTCCAGGATCGGGAGAGCCTGCACGCTTTCTCGCTAGTAAGTTTCTGGCCGGGGAGGGCGCGTGGGGAGGAGGAGAGGGAGGGGGTGCATGTATATAGAAGGGGGGAGGGGGGAGCAGATTTCCTGCGGGGAGGCTGAATGCATATGGAGAGTAGATTTCCTGAAGGGAGGGTGGAGGCGTAGACGGACCGAGTAAGTTTCTTGCTGGGGTGGTGGCGGAGGTGGTGGGTTGGTGCTCTGGAAACCCGGAGCTTCCTACCCTGGGTGGGGGAGCACGCTGTTTTGGGGGGAGGGCGTGAAGGGCCAGGTTCCCTGCTGGGGAGAGGGGCTTGCATCTGGGGAGTATGTTTCCTGGCGGAGCGATATTTGTTTACAGGCTGAGGGCAGTACTGTAAGTGAGTAGCGCTTCGAGAAGGCGGCTCTGACAGAAATTAATATTGAAATTACTCCATCAGCTCTGCTCGCCCCCCCCATCTCACCCCCCAAGCGAAGACTGGCCTTCTTGTCGGATTGCCCATGCACTTGTTGCAGAAACAGCCAAGGTAGGCAAGAAGCTTATTAAGTTTCATTTTTAAAAAATTAGTTGGGGGATGCTCCGTGAGAAGACGGGGGAGGGGAAGAGAAAAGTAGGGGGACAGATTAGGAGAAGTCTCCCCTCACTTCTTTACTTTCAGTATGTTAGCAGGGCCTTCTCTGCTTCCCTTCTTCCCTCTTCCCTCTCTGCGCTGCAGAGCATCCCAGCAAACGGGGGGAGGGGTGAGGTGGGCGCTATAATTGGCAGACCCGGCTTAAAGGAGTGGGGGGCTTGCAACTGAAGATTGTGTTGTTATAAAGCCTTCATTATTCCAGCCAAGAAGCCGCAGGACCCTAGGGATGTGCCTTTTGGGGTTTTTGACATGATGCATATGTGTATGTATACGCTCCTGAGGGCTCTTGGGCGGCTGGGTACTCCCCAGAAGTTAAAGTGGCCACCCAGATGGGAGAAATGTGTAAGGGAGTAAACCTGCCCCTTGACTCCCCAACTTCAGTTCGGAAGACTATGAAGTTACTGCCGGTGGTCTAAAGAAATAGATGTTAAAAAAACAGCATAAAACCACTCATTCACTGGCAGAGGCCGAGAGCACCTGGCGGGCAGCCTCTGGCCAGCACTGGGCTGGAGCATGTGCGCCTGCCATCCTTAGGTTAAAAGAAAATGACTTCTGGTTCCTCTGTGTGCCTTCGACTGGCCCGTTAGAGCCAGCTTTGTGGAAACTCTTCCCCACACTAGACACGGCTTTGGCAAGTGAACGTGTTGAAGCGGGTTGCTAACAGCATGGCCCCGGCTGTCTTGTGAAGTGCATGGAAGTGATGTTTAAGAATGACGGATCCAGGGATGGCTGAAGAGTTCTTTTAAAAAAATGCCGGCTGTTTGCACTTTTTTGCAGGCCATGGAGCAGAGCTTTAAGAAAGGAGTTTTAAGTTGTCCCAACTGGTACCAACCTTCTGCATCATAGACTGTCTCAAGAAAGCAGTCTGGTGATGGAAAATGTGGTTTTGGTGCTCTCTGGAAGGATAACAACCAGGAATATTCAGCCCTTAACTAGTTAACCAGCCCTCTTTGCTTCTCTGTGCCTCTTTTCCTGGTCCTCAGCCTACTGGTTTCTGCAGATGAGTTGTAGGTCTTGGCTGTCAGGTACCTTCATTAGCCTGGGAGCTTTATTTATTTCCTTCTTTTTCTTTTTTTTTTCTTTAATTGAAGTATAATTGACTTACAGCATTGTGTTAGTTTCAGTTGCATAACATAGTGATTTGATATTTTTATACATTATGAAATGATCGCCACCGTAAGTATGCTAGGAGTTTTAACTTGGCCAGGATAATTTTAGCACCAGGGATTCAAACCCAGACAAGTTTAGTAGAGTCAGGGAGTGAACACTAGGCAGTGTGGTTAACTAAAGTTAGTTAAGCTTTCTGCAGTGCTATAGACAGGCTCAATACTAGTAGGGGAAAAAATGGGTTTAAAAAAAAATGATCTCTTTACATGGACAGTGGTTTTTCTTTTTTTTTTTTCTTTCCTTTCTGTCATCAGATTTCCAGATTGAGAATTTGATTTTTGGCAGCTTGAGAGTTGAGTTAGTTGGGAATTCAATATTATTGCCACTTATCAAATGTTCCTAACTAGGCATTCGTTAAACAAATTAGCTATTATTTTTCCCCTGCTGAAAATCTGCTTCTGGTTGATATATATGCTGGGAAGGTAAACAGAAACTTTATGTGTGTTTATCCCAAGGTAGGGGAATTATTTACATGTCTACCCTCCAAGCCAAGAGTGGTCCTGGTCATTCAGTATTTTTTTTTTTTTTAATTTATGGGATTTATTTTATTGTCTTTCTTTGGCCATTAATCAAGTCACAGTAGCTTTTTTTTCCTCTTCTGAGAATGTTCTGTGGTAATAAAGGTTTGAAGGCCCATGAATCATAATTCATTCTTTTAAAAATATTGTCAGGATTTGATTTATAGGAATTGATACCAGGAGTGACACACCTCTTTGGGCTCCGCCCTTTTAGGCATGTCCATTTTCGCCAAAGAATTGTTTAAGAAGCCAGCTTAACATGTCAAAAAAGAGCATTTCCCTTCTGCTTTATGGGCACTGAGAAGATTAATTTTGCAGGTTCCATAGTAAGCATGGGTCTTTTCACAGCTTGGTAAGCAGGCTTCCACATAGCAGGCATGTGGTAATATCACATAACATTTATGTGAGCTTGCTGTGAAAACACTTGTTCTATGAACTGTGTGGAAAGTACTCAGTTTTGCATCCATTAACCCACTTGGGCCTGTGGTGTTTGTCGAGGTGGGAGCTTTCACTGTAAGAGAGGGGACAGACTGTAGTGTTCTTTGCTGCTTATATAATAAAATGTGTGGTCACAGAAACAAGCTTACTTAAAATTCTTTTTCTCCTGCTCTGATGGGTGGATTGGTCATAATAATTGAAAGCATCAGAGGTTTTTTTGGGGGAAAGTCTGAGGATTCTCCGTAAAATTGATTAATCAGAACATGTTAAAATTGTGTTCAGCAGTTGGCTCAGTTTACAGTATTTGTAAAATGACAAAGAACTTTTAAGGTGGTTTTATTCTCAAGGCAGGAGCACAGCGTCACTGGAGGAAAAAGTGGGGAGGGTATCAGTGTCTAGCCATTTCTGGACTTCAGAGTTTTTATCTTAAAAACGCATGGTTTGATCCGTGAGTTCCATTCATGTCTGAAATTCTGTGACTCAGTCTTGTGAAGAAAAGTCTCAAGAGATCTCCACAGTCTGTCTCTTCCTGGGCCAACGGCCAAATTGCCTCATGGACTTGGGTGAGTTGATTAGCTTCTCTTTTTGTCTTCTCATGGAGAGAGTGGATTTACACCTTGGCATTCCAAAAAGGACTCTTGAGTGGCCTGGTAATCTTGACCGTCAAATGCAAGAAAATGCTTATGAAAGTCTGCCACCGTCTTGGAAAAAAAAAAGTGCATGGTTGAGTCCCAATTATATATGCTAATAGAGAGTGGGGCATATAATCCCAGGCACCAAAAATAATTTCAGTTCATCTTGGAAGTTTTCCCCTCCAGCCAGCTGGTTCACCTGCCTAATTATGCCTGGTCAAGTCTAAGGTTAATTGAGCTGTTAATCCCAGGCAGCAGGGGGAGGTAGTCTTGGGAGGAGTGGGAGACCAGAAAGCCTAGTGTGGCTTTACCCACTTTCTGTGGAGAATTCACATGTGGGTAATTGGGATATGGTCGTATATTTGTGATAAGGTTCAAAATAATGATATTGTATTACTGTCACTTCTGGGATATCATACATTTCACCACGGGCACTTTTGGAGGAAAAGCTCTTGATGTTTTTATTGGCTTTGAGCATTGACATGAGAAGTAAGGATCCAGACAAGTGGCTCAGACCCCAGGCAGTAGAGATGGGTGCTGATTGCTCTAAAAGCAGTTGACTTCAGCTGGTTTTATTTCTGACTTCATAAAACTGTGTGATTTAGGGAGGAGAATCAGCTGGAATCTTGTGGATTAATAATACTTCTGAATTTGCCTGTTGGAGGGGAACCAATGAAATATAAGGGAAACTAAAACATAGTTGATGTCCTTTGTGGGGAGAGGGACACAGGAGCAGCTGGAGTCCAGATATTGGCATGTTTTTCAGCTAGGATACTGTGGCATCTTAAGGAGTAACAGAGTCCTGGTAACATGAGTTTGATCCCATGGCTCTCTTCTGGGTTAAAGAAAATACACACCAAAAAGCTTCTGAGGTATTTTCTAAAGATGTTTAAGTTATCAAGACAGCTGCTTGTAGGGTCTTCTGGTTAATTGGGGTTTACTAAAGAAACATGATTTTTACTTTTTCCTCACGGAAGACAACAAGCTGGGGATGAGTGGAGTATACTGAGCTATTGGGCTGTTGGTTTAGCAACGTTAAAAACCTACTTTTTTGACAGACAGGAAGGGGAAAAAGAACTTGTGTACCTAAATGGTAACCAAGGGCTTGTGGGAGGTTAACAGTTACTTTCGTGCTGTGACTGGATCTGGTTTATTCATGCGTACGTATTGGCAGCTACTTATTGAGCACCTACTATTTGCTAAGCACTGTGTTACCGCTCTGGGTATACACTGATAATTAAAAGACATAATCATCTTCCTCTACCCATCCCCCACTCCACCGCCTAGCCTATAGTCCAGAGGGGAGGCAGACATGTAAAGAAATACATCTTGCAAAATGTGGTAGATGCTCAGATGAAACCACAGGGAGCAGTAACCTGCAGTTACTTAGCTAAAGGAGCCTAGAAAAGCCTCTCTGAGGATTGGGGGTGAGGGGAAGACAGAGAGCATCAGGCAGAGAGAGGAGGGCCTGTGTGGAAGGACTTTGGCCTTGGGGGGGGGACGACTAAAAAGAGAGGCACAGGTGGACGAGGGGGTAGGGGGAGAGGGCAGCGTGAGATGATCATGCAGGACTTGGGGCCTTGGAAAGGTTTGGGTTTCATTTGAAGGGTAGTGGGAAGCCACTGGAAGTTTGCAGTGGGAAGTGACACCCCCTAACTCGTGTTTAAAGGGGGTGGCATTGGTGGAGAGGGCAGGTGTGGAATTGGGGAGCGCAATAAAAAGGCATTTGGAGCAGGCCAGGTGGGGAGGTGACAGGAGGTGAATGCAGGGGAGCAGGTGGGTGTGAGATGCTTATTAGAGGTAGAATGGGCAGGGCTTGCTGATGGATTTGGTGGAGGTTGGGGAGGAGGAATCTAATAACTGAGGTTTCTGACTGAGCAGTTGGGTAGATATGGGTGGTGCTCTTTGCTGAGATGGGGGCGAGGGAGAGTCTCGGGGAGCAGAATCAAGCGATTTCAGTTTGGACACCGCTAAGTTTGAGATGCCTGTTAGACTCAAGGTGGAGATGTTAAGCTTGCAGTCTGATATAATGTCCAGCGCCAGAGGTATGGCCAGGCAGGAGATAAAAATGTGGGAACCATCAACTAAGGGGTGGTATTTAAATCCAGGAGACTGGATGAAGTGCTCTAAGGAGTCTGCTGAGAGAAGAAAAGGCTGTGTGTGTGTGTGTGTGTGTGTGTGTTGGGTCGGAGTGAGTGTTAAACGTTTCATGAGTTTAAGGTCAGAAAGGTCACCACTGGATTTGGCAAAATGGAGGGCATTATCAACTTTGCAAAGAACAGTTTGAATGGAGCAATGGATTGGGTGAGAGCAGGATCGGAAGGGTTGGGAGGGGAATAGGAAGTGAAGAACTGGGAGTAGCATGTGGAGACAACTTTGGGGCGAAATTTGACTGTGAAAGGGGGCAGAGAAATGGAGGGGGAGCTGGAAGCACATGTGTGTAGAGGGAAGGGTTTTGGGGGCGGTGCTGCTGGTCTGTGTGTGTGATGATGGGAAAGACTAGTGAAGAGGGAGGGATTGTTCAAGAGCAATGGGTTGGGTCAGCTGAGCAAAAGCCATTGAGAAAGTCTGTGGGGAAGATCTGGCCTTGGTGGGGGCGGGGGGAGGAACACTTCATGATGACTGGAGGGAAGATCCAGGAAGAGTGAAGGTGTAGGTGAGGGAAGGGTGGGGAGCGGTGCTGGGGCACAGGTGCTCTGTCTCTCCAGGCTGAGGCCGCGCTAGCCTTGGGCAGGGGTTTGGGCTCGGGCTTTGACACCAGCCGGAGACGACAAGGGTTAAGACTGCATCAGAAAATTGTACTGCATTTTTCTGAACATTTGACTGCATTATTGAGCAGTACAAAGGAAAGACCGGATTCTTTCGCTTGGGGAAAAGAGTCTTCAGTTAAAGTAATTTGGGCCTTACATTAGATTTATTTGAAAACTATGATTGGGAGAAGACATCTGTGATTTGCAACCCTGTTCAAAAGTTGGTGGGCACTGTGTTGTACGTTTTGAGCAAGGAAAAAAAGAAAAAAGGCGAAAGGGCTGCTTCTACTTCAGGCGGCCTTTCACAAAAATAGGCCATAGACTGCCCTGCTTGCCCCGGTGGCCCCAACGGTGGGGTCTGTATGGCAGGTGAGTGGGTGAGCAGAGTCAGAAGACCTGGGTTGGGGTGCAGCTCCGTCGTATGGCTCTGGACAAGTCAGCCTCCGAGTCTGTCTCCGCATCTGTAAAAAGAGGGTGATACCATCTGTCGCCTCTTCTCTGAGAGTTGTGAGGACTGAATCAGATAATGTACGCAAAGTGCGATGTAAACTGTAAGAGGCATTGCACACAGGCGGCAGCGAGGTGCAGTGATCTTCAGCCAGTGATCTTCAGCCAGATCGCCTTTTAGATGTGAAACCTGACAACCAATGAAAAACTGCCGTCAGTTCCCTAAAGCTTCTGCTAAAAACCCCTTTCACCGTGTCTACTCTCTCTTGTTCCCTCCTTGTAGCCCCTTTCTGTTTGGGGTTTTCAAGTCCTCTGTGATTTCTTTCAGCGAAACTGGTCTTACTGCTGGAAGGCTGGCATCAGAAAAGCTGGCTGTGAAATGCCAGTCTGTGTAGGTTCACACTCTGATTCCATATATAGAATTTGAGACCTGCCTATTCAAAGGTCCAAATAAACTTGGTTTGTGAACTTGGTGCAGGGGAACCTTGAACCCACCCAAGAATCCCAGCTGTGGCCCAGTGGTCGTAGCAGTGATTCATTTAACTTCCAAGTTTGTTTTGAAAATGAGAACTGTTCTATAAAGCTGAGTCTACCTTACAGTCCTTAGCCCTTAGTCTTACTGTGTATGCTGGAAAGTCATTTCTAGTTTTAAAAAGCAACCAGTGCTTTTTACTAATTGGACTTCTGGCCTCTGCCTAAGAGGGTGATGCTTTATTTATTTATTAAAATTAATTTTTACTATGAAAAAACGTTAAACACGCGCAAAAGCAGACAGACTAGTATAATGAACTCCGTTGTGCCCATCACCTAGATTCAGCAGTTAGTGAGATTTTGCACACCTGTGGATAAGAGGACTTCTTCCTGTGTTTGTAAAATAAACACAAGTTATCAGTTTTGAGAGATCAGTGGAACCGATATCAATTTGGTTTCACAGAGAGGGAAAATAATCAACAAAAAATCAGAGAGCGAGAGAGGAAATGGGTGACATCATTGTAATAACCAGTGTTTACATAGCATGTTATGGGTCCAAAGCCTCTTTGGCATGTCTTGTTTTAACTGTCTTGCAACAACCATAGGAGGTAGATATTATTTTCATTTTACAGCTGAGGAAAGTGAGGCTCAAGAAGTAGAATTGAAAAAATATAAGTAAGTGATTAACCCAGAGTCACATGTCCAGCCAGCATTCAAAGCCCTAGTTTAATGCCAGAATTTGAACAGTCTCCAAATTTTGTGCACTCTCAGATAATGCTGTATGGTATTCAATAAGAGATGTGGTACAGAATATATGCAAAGGACCATGGAGACCAAGAAGATCATCTGGGAATTTGGGGCTTAGAACTCAACGACCTTAGCTGGAAATACTCAGATGATTTAAGCATGTTTTGGGCAGTACATTTGTCAGAAAATTGAATTGTCTGGCTCGTGCTGGAGCACACAGCTTTAAGGCTGCTTCATAATGAAAGCCCAAACTTGACTTTAACAGATCTAGTGGCTATTCTTCATTAGCCTCCTGCTCTCAGCCCTGTCCCCTCTGTGGAGAGCCTCTGTGGTCATTTCTAGAGATTGCGGCCTTTAGTCTGCAGGCTCTGACTTTGAACACACGGGACCTAGAGCAGGTTTGCCACCTGGGTGAGGCTTCCTGAGGGCCCCCTAGGGTTCTTTGTTGTTACAGAGGGTATAACAGAGGCTGCTCTGAGAGCCTCTCCTCATCTTTGGGAAACAGCCTCCAACCCAGCTTCTTTGGAGGACTTTTTAAAACAGAAAAAGAAAAAAGAATGGAGTCGATGCCCAAGGAGTTGTTCTTTTTTTTTCAATCTTTTTTTTTAAACATCTTTATTGGAGTATAATTGCTTTACGATGGTGTGTTAGTTTCTGCTGTATAACAAAGTGATCAGCTATACCTATACATATATCCCCATATCCAAGGAGTTTTAATAGGAGTGTCACATGAGTTCCCTCTGTGGTCATCACAATGGAAGATACCAAACTCTCTTAAAATTCAACTGAAGGCTATCCGTAATGAGCTGATTCTCAAGTGCTGGGACTTGTTCACTTCTCTCTTTTAATTGGGTGAACACACGTGAGCTGAGGAGGGGTTTTCAAGGGGAGCCGGGGTAGGTAAGGACATTCAGCGGCCTCTTTCCTTTTGAAGAGTCTGAGCTTCTTTAGAGACCAGCATGGAATTCCAGCAATTTCACTGTGCACATACTCCTTCCTTAAGTCTTTCTTGAGGGCTCTGTGTGCCTGGTCTGGGGCCAGACTGGGGGGTGGGCTAGAGGGGGGATGCCCTTGGGCTCCTGCAGCCCTTGGCTCACAGGGCTGTTGTCATCCTGACCACTGGGCGTGTCCTTGACTCTTTCTAGACTGCCCTGGGAGGGCAGAACTGGGTCATCACTCAATTTCGCACCCCCGTCACCTAGTACAGAGCCTGGCGCTAGTTAGTACAGTATAAATGCTTACAGCTCCTTTGTTGCTTTGGTTTTGCCTCTCTGGTTGTCTCCCCATCGGTTTTCTCGTTGGAGGAGGGAGAAATCCGGGCCTCTCTGCCACCAGGGTCAGCTCTTGCAGCCGCTGAAGGAGACTAGACTGGAGAAATGTTTCCTTCCCCCTTGCCTTTCTGGCCTGGCAGCCTTTAGCTGGGGTGGTTTAACTCAGATGCAAATGTGGCCCCATCCCCCATCTCTTTTAATAAGTGACATTTTGTTGAATCACTTATTCAAGGCCTTATCTATATTTCTGTCTGTGCTGGCTTAGTCAAAATAGGAAAGAGTGAATATTAGATTCCTTCGCCCATCCCCTCCTCCCTCCCCTTTAAGCAACTCTACGTAAGATTCCTGATAGGGGAGGGGTGATGTGTCCTTGAAGTAGTAAAAGCTGCCTGCAGAAAAAATGTGGAGGGCTTTGACTTGTAGCGAATGCTGTTTTTCAGCAGCTGTGATTTTTCCATTTTTCTTTTTCTTTCTGTTTTGATTAGTGGAACTCATTGTGCTCCGGGGTTGGGATTGCGTTGGGGGAGGGTGCAGAGGGAACAACATTTACTGGGAGAGCTCAAGTTGGGGAGGAGGAAGGAGAGAAGGGATTTATTGAAAATATATGTCTACTTCTGCTGTGATAAAGCAGCAGGCATGTAAAAATGCAACCGGGAAATCATTATTGTGGTAATGTAGGCAGAGCTCTGCTTTCTCATTAACGGAGCTTAGCCCACGTGGAGGAGGGGGCTGCTTGGCTGCTTTGAGGGTCGGAGTATTCAATAATAGCAGAGACTCAGGGGATTGTCCCCATCCCCCAGTGCTCACCCCCTCCAGCTGCCTTCTCCTTTCTTTCTCCAGTCAGTTTGTAACCTTTTAAAAGCGGCTTGTTGGATTTCATGGTCTCCTTCCTCACCCCTGCCACCCCAAAATGCCGTGAGAACTGTTTAATTTTTAAAGTTAGACGGAATTAAAATAAATTTTCCCTTGGGGACTCGAGGAGATTTTTGGCAACACATTGTGAGTCACGGATTGGATTATACCCCTTGCATGCCAGGGAGCATCACGAAGAGCCGATTTAGGGGCTCAGGAATTTGCATATACCTTGGGGTACCGAAGTGAGGGTTCCGCATCGCTTTAGGAGCAGTAGCTACTGCTTACAGACAGCTTACCGTGTGGCTGGCCTCGTGCAGATGTGTCAGGCATTTCATCTGCATAACAATTGTAAGAGGCAGACGTGATGCCTACTTCACACTTGAGGAAACCCAGGCTTCGAGCATTTCAGCAACGTGGTTAAGGACATTTAGGGGCTACGTTGCCCAGCTGGTCTCCAGACCTAGGACTGACTCCGAAGACTGGCTCCTGATCTGCCTTTGGAAATTGGCTTAGTCACCTTGCTTGTATAGGTCTCTAGATTCTAGGAGCTTGGGGAAAATAGAGCCACCCCAAAGCCTGCCAATGACAGTTAAGGGTAGAGTGCTCAAGGCAGTCATGAGAACCTTTCCCGAGCTCCTGGACAGAGCCGTCACTCTAAGGAAGGTCGAGTTTAGGGGCTCACATCTTTGATAGAAGAGGTGAATGCCCTCCCCCCCCATCCCTGCCAGGCTATGGTCCCTGTGCTGACAACTCACTTGTTCGTTAGGCATTTACTGACTGCCTCCCATGGGCTGGGATTTTACCAGTGGCTAGAAGTACTAAGACAAATAAGAGAAGGTGCTCAGAGTTTAGTGGAGGACTGTTACGAGGACACATAAGTAAGATACACAGTGATGCCTGCCTAGAAAAAGACAAAACTTCAGAAATAGTTAAGTAGGAGGAAAGTCTTCAGAGAGAGGTGGTACTTGGGTGGATTGTGTGGGTCCAGCGGGCGGCTTACAGGTAGACAGCTGATGGCCTGGCGAGTACAGGAAACCACATACAGTCTGGCCTTACTGCAGCACCACTTCAACTTCAGGGCTTACCCGTCTAGTTTCATTTTCCATCGCCCTCAGTTGAATGCTCTAGAACGGTGCCGTCCAGCGTGGTAGCCATTAGCTATTCATGGCGAGTTAAATTTAAATTAATTTTAAAATAAATAAAATTAAAAATTCAGTTCCCCACTAGCACTAGCCATGTGTCAAGTGCTCAATAACCACACACCGCTGGCGGCTGCCATATTGGAGAGCGTAAATGTAGAACATTTCCATTAGTGCAGAAGTTCTGTCAGATAGCTGCTCACAAACTTTGCTCTGAGGTGTTTTTCAGCATGGAATGTTCCCTCCATTGTCCCTCACCTGGCTCACTCTCACTTCCTCCAGAGTCCTTGCCTAAACAGCCCGGCTGGGCTTCCATCCCACTGTCCATCTCGACTGCAATGCTCCCTTTCTGTGTCTGTCTCCCCAGCATGACTTTCAGCTTCTTTTTTTTTTTTTTAACATCTTGATTGGAGTATAATTGCTTTACAATGGTGTGTTAGTTTCTGCTTTATAACAAAGTGAATCAGTTATACATATACATATGTTCCCATATCTCTTCCCTCTTGTGTCTCCCTCCCTCCCACCCTCCTTATCCCACCCCTCTAGGTGGTCACAGAGCACCGAGCTGATCTCCCTGTGCTATGCGGCTGCTTCCCACTAGCTATCTATTTTACGTTTGGTAGTGTATATGTCCATGCCACTCTCTCACTTTGTCACAGCTTACCCTTCCCCCTCCCCATATCCTCAAGTCCATTCTCTAGTAGGTCTGTGTCTTTATTCCCCTCTTACCCCTAGGTTCTTCATGACCTTTTTTTTTCCTTAGATTCCATATATATGTGTTAGCATATGGTATTTGTTTTTCTCTTTCTGACTTATTTCACTCTGTATGACAGACTCTAGGTCCAGCCACCTCACTACAAATAACTCAATTTCGTTTCTTTTTATGGCTGAGTAATATTCCATTGTATATATATGCCACATCTTCTTTATCCATTCATTTGTTGATGGACACTTAGGTTGCTTCCATGTCCTGGGTATTGTAAATAGAGCTGCAATGAACATATTGGTACATGACTCTTTTTGAATTATGGTTTGCTCAGGGTATATGCCCAGTAGTGGGATTGCTGGATCATATGGTAGTTCTATTTGTAGTTTTTTAAGGAATCTCCATACTGTTCTCCATAGTGGCTGTATCAATTTACACTCCCACCAACAGTGCAAGAGTGTTCCCTTTTCTCCACACCCTCTCCAGCATTTATTGTTTCTAGATTTTTTGATGATGGCCATTCTGACCTGTGTGAGATGATATCTCCTTGTAGTTGTTTTTTTTTTTTTTTTTTTTTTTTGCGGTACGCGGGCCTCTCACTGTTGTGGCCTCTCCTGTTGCGGAGCACAGGCTCCAGACGCGCAGGCTCAGCGGCCATGGCTCACGGGCCCAGCTGCTCCGCGGCATGTGGGATCTTCCCGGACCGGGGCACGAACCCGCATCCCCTGCATCGGCAGGTGGACTCTCAACCACTGTGCCACCAGGGAAGCCCCTCATTGGAGTTTTGACTTGCATTTCTCTAATGATTAATGATGTTGAGCATTCTTTCATGTGTTTGTTGGCAATCTGTATATCTTCTTTGGAGAAGTGTCTGTTTTAAGTCTTCTGCCCATTTTTGGATTGGGTGGTTTGTTTTTTTGTTATTGAGCTGCATGAGCTGCTTGTAAATTTTGGAGATTAATCCTTTGTCAGTTGCTTCATTTGCAAATATTTTCTCCCATTCTGAGGGTTGTCTTTTGGTCTTGTTTATGGTTTCCTTTGCTGTGCAAAAGCTTTGAAGTTTCATTAGGTCCCATTTGTTTATTTTTGTTTTTATTTCCACTTTTCTAGGAGGTGGGTCAAAAAGGATCTTGCTGTGATTTATGTCATAGAGTGTTCTGCCTATGTTTTCCTCTAAGAGTTTGATAGTTTCTGGCCTTATACTTAGCTCTTTAATCCATTTTGAGCTTGTTTTTGGGTATGGTGTTAGGGAGTGTTCTAATCTCATACTTTTACATGAACCTTTCCAGTTTTCCCAGCACCACTTACTGAAGAGGCTGTCTTTTCTCCACTGTATATTCTTGCCTCCTTTATCAAAGATAAGGTGACCATATGTGCGTGGGTTTATCTCTGGGCTTTCTACCCTGTTCCATTGATCTATATTTCTGTTTTTTTTTGCCAGTACCATACTGTCTTGATTTCTGTAGCTTTGTAGTATAGTCTGAAGTCAGGGCGCCTGATTCCTCCAGCTCTGTTTTTCGTTCTCAAGATTGCTTTGGCTATTTGGGGTCTTTTGTGTTTCCATACAAATTGTGAAATTTTTTGTTCTAGTTCTGTGAAAAATGCCAGTGGTAGTTTGATAGGGATTGCATTGAATCTGTAGATTGCTTTGTGTAGTAGAGTCATTTTCAGAATGTTGATTCTTCCAATCCAAGAACATGGTATATCTCTCCATCTATTTGTATCATCTTTAATTTCTTTCATCAGTGTCCTATAATTTTCTGCATACAGGTCTTTTGTCTCCTTAGGTAGGTTTATTCCTAGATATTTTATTCTTTTTGTTGCAGTGGTAAATGGGAGTGTTTTCTTAATTTCACTTTCAGATTTTTCATCATTAGTGTATAAGAATGCCAGAGATTTTTGTGCATTAATTTTGTATCCTGCTACTTTACCAAATTCATTGATTAGCTCTAGTAGTTTTCTGGTAGCAGCATCTTGAGGATTCTCTATGTATAGTATCATGTCATCTGCAAACAGTGACAGCTTCAGCTTCTTAAAGGCATGAACTAGGTTTTGTTCATCTGTGTCATGTCTTGTTTATCACTGTGTCCCCAGCACCCAGCTGGGGCCTGGCACCTAGGAAGTTCTCAATGGCATTTGCAGGTGATGAGGCTGGAGGAGTAAGCAAGGGATTGGGCAGGGGGGAGCCAGTGCCCCGTTATGGCCTACAGGTCTTGACCCTGTAGGCCGTGGGGGAGTCACTGAAGGGTTTGGGGTGTGGGAACAATGGGGTCATGTCAGTGTTACATATTAGAAAGATTACTCTGAGAGGCGTGGAGGACAGGCTGGCTTGGCTGAGCCTGCAGGCCAAGAGATCAGTTAGGAAAGTGTTAGAAGCACAGGGGCAAGAGGGCTAAGGGTCTGGACTTCATAGTCTGTGGCAGTGATGTTAAAGAATAGCATCGTCGGGGCTTCCCTGGTGGCGCAGTGGTTAAGAATCTGCCTGCGAATGCAGGGGATGCAGGTTCGAGCCCTGGTCCGGGAGAATCCCACATGCCGCGGAGCAACTAGGCCTGTGCACTACAACTACTGAGCCTGTGCTCTGGAGCCCGTGAGCCACAACTACTGGAGCCCACGCGCCTAGATCCTGTGCTCTGCAACGGGAGAGGCCACCGCAATGAGAGGCCCACGCAGTGCAACGAAGAGTAGCCCCTGCTCACCGCAACTGGAGAAAGCCTGTGCACAGCAGCGAAGACCCAATGCAGCCAAAAATAAATAAATTAAAAAAATAAATAAAAAAAAAATAAAGCTGTCCTTTAAAAAAAAAAGAATAGCGTCACCATCTTGCCAAGTCAGGGCCTCCTACCATTTCTCTTTCCATATTAGCTGCTCTTTTCCATATCTGAGGGAAACTGCAAAAAGAGTTCCCTTTCACTTCTTCTGGGTCCCCAATCCCTTTCCCTTTTGGGGCCCCCGGCCACATACTCGGAAACCCTCCCTGTCCACTCTCCACTTTGTTGGTGGCTGCCCTCTTTCCACCTCCCCTTCCGCCCTGTGCCCACCTGTTCTTTTCCCTCCAGGGAATGTCTCACTCTGGGTCGTCCCATGTCTCAATTTATGATCAAATCTGAGCAGAAGCACAGAGCACAGAGGCTGGGGTTTCAGCCTTCTATCTTTGACAACGCATGCCAGGTTCTTCTCCGAGGACACTTCTGGGGGCTTAAATTTAAGAAGAGAGTTTTGAAAAGGAGTCTAGGATGTAACTGAGATCAATCCAGTGGCTCTGAGATAGTTAAGAAGGAACCAGGATGGTGGAGTTCAGAGAAGCATGAGGATTCTTTTCTTTCGGAAGGTGAGGCTGTGTGCTCTGGCGGTGGTGACCTCGCATTGTGCATGTTTGGGGATAGGATGCATTTCAAAGCGCAACAGCTACCTAGTAAGTGGAAAAGCATGCCATCATTTTACGTATGTTACCTCATTCAATCCTCAAAGCAACTCCATGAGGAAGGCATTATTATCCCCATTATACAAGTGAGGAAATGGAAGCACTGAGGGATGTAGTATTTGGGCCTGAACATGCCCTCAGCTCTGCCCCAATTGTTCTACATGATTTGAGGGAACGGTTGGTGGACCTTTGACCAGAGCTGGAGTGGCGTTCATGACCTCGGGAAAGTCACTTCACCTTCCTAAACTTCTGTTTCCTGAGATAGTCACATCTACTTGAATGGGTCATTGGGAAGATTAAGGGCAGAATATACGTAAAAATTAGCACCTTGTCAGCCAGAGGGTAACACGTATTTGTGGAATGGAAGAGTCCATAGTCTTGGCTCATCCCCTTTCCCTGGTCAGAAAGTCATGCTCAGATTTACAAATGTTCTCCTGCTTGTAAAGCCTGGAGAAGACATGATTCAAAGCTTCTTTAGAGCTAAGACTTTTTCACTGAAATCGTGTAAATGGTAAGTGAAAAGAGTACATAGAACTTTCTTTTGGAGAAGGAGACTATAAATAGTACATGGTGATCATAGGGAATCCAGAAAATATCGACAGTTCTAAGGAAGAAAATAAAAATTGTCTTTAATTCCTTCCTGTGGGCTTCCCTGGTGGCGCACTGATCAAGGATCCGCCTGTCAGGCTTCCCTGGTGGCGCAGTGGTTAAGAATCCGCCTGCCATTCCAGGGGACACGGGTTTGAGCCCTGGTCCGGGAAGATCCCACACGCTGCGGAGCAACTAAGCCCGTGTGCCACAATTACTGAGCCTGTGTTCTAGAGCCCGCGAGCCACAGCTACTGAGTCCACGAGCCTAGAGCCCGTGCTCTGCTACAAGAGAAGCCACCGCAACGAGAAGCCCGCGCACCACAACAAAGAGTAGCCCCTGCTTGCTGTATCTAGAGAAAGTGCGCGTGCAGCAACGAAAACCCAACACAGCCAAAAGTAAAAATAAATTTATAAAAAAAAGAATCTTATATTCCTTCCTGTTAGCATTTTAATAATTTCCATCCAGTATTTTTTTGAGGCAGTGTAGTCTAGTGATTAAAAGTATAAGTTCTGGAATCAGACTGCTTGGGTTTGAATCCAGGATCCTTCACTTATTGGAAATAATAACGCCGCAACTAGAGAAAGCCCGCGCACAGCAACGAAGACCCAACACAGCCAAAAACAAATAATTAATTTAAAAAAATCATTTTTGATTATTATAAATAGTGCTTTGATGAACAAAGATGATAGAACATAGATGTACATAGATCTTTGATCTCATCTCAGATTATTTTCTTAGGCTAAATTCCTGGAAAGGAGAATTACTGTGTTAAAGAGAGTGGGCGTTTTTAAGGTTCTTGATAAGATTTCCTAATTGTTCTTCACACAGTTTCAAAATTAATTTTCATTTGCACTACCAGCATATGACAGTACCCACCTCATCCCATCTGCCCTAATATTATTGATTTTCAAAAAATGGTCATTTGGGCTTCCCTGGTGGCGCAGTGGTTGAGAGTCCGCCTGCCAATGCAGGGGACACGGGTTCGTGCCCCGGTGCGGGAGGATCCCACATGCCGCGGAGCGGCTGGGCCCGTGAGCCATGGCCACTGAGCCTGCGTGTCCGGAGCCTGTGCTCCGCAACGGGAGAGGCCACAGCGGTGAGAGGCTCGCGTACCGCAAAAAAAAAAAAAAAAAAAAAAGGTCATTCTTGTGAGCATGGATTACTCTCTAAACAATATACATTCCTTTTCTGGGGCGCAGTTTTTTTCTTGCTGCAAGGTGGAGTACAAACGTCTCTTGCTTGATGAATGTTATTATTTATTTTAAAATTTTATTTATTTATTTTTGGCTGTATTGGGTCTTCGGTGCTGTGCGCGGGCTTTCTCTCTAGTTGCAGCGAGTAGGGGCTACTGTTTGTTGTGGTGCATGGGCTTCTCATTGTGATGGCTTCTCTTGTTGCAGAGCACGGGCTCTAGGCGTACAGGCTTCAGTAGTTGTGGCATGCAGGCTCGGTAGTTGTGGCGCATGGGCTTAGTTGTTCCGTGGCATGTGGGATCTTCCTGGACCCGGGCTTGAACCTGTGTCTCCTGCATTGGTAAGCGGGTTCTTAAGCACTGTGCCACCAGGGAAGCCCCTTGATGACTGTTATTAATTTAGCAAGCTCTTTGGATTTCTGTTGTGGAAAGACCATGCAGATGACTTGAATTACTCTCAAAAGCGACTCTGCCAAGTTAGAATTTCCTCATACTTATTGAGAAGGAAGACTTTAGGAGTGCTCTCTCTCTCTCACGAAACCCAGTGTGAGTGACCAGTCATTCCGCACCCAGGGCACAGGATATGTCAGATAGCTGGTCTGTAATCGGTAGACAAACAGTATTTTTAGAATAAATGTTGCTAATAATTTACTGCAGAAATACAGGGTCTTGGTTCAATTTTCTAGGAATTTTTTCTTTTTGAACCTTTATAAGAAAATGAAGGCTACTTTCACCTCCTGCAAGTATAAGAAAATAGTGTCTAGTGTTATATGAAACCAAATATTGAGAAAAAAGTTTTTCTACTGAAAAAGCCAAAAAGTATAAAGACAATGAAAACCAGTCAGTATTCTATCATCTTGATAGAACCTCAGTTTTAAAAAATGGGGTTTCTTTCTAGTATTTTTTTCAATATATATACCTTTGCATAGTTGGATGCTTTGTCTGTGATTTTGTATTTTTGTTTTTGTAGAGTCTACCCTAAAGTAGTATTTTAACCATTTCCTGGGCATTGCAAGCTCCTTAGAACACTTAGACTTCTATACCTCCTATACCTTCATATTGCCTTTTGCGGTCTTGTTGTGATTTTAATTCTCACAAAAATTTTATCCCATAAAATTATCATAATACAATATAAAATATAATCCAAATATAAGAGACTATAAGAATATAAAATTATCATAAGAATTTAATCCCTAAGATATTGTTTTTAAAAATTAACAATATTTTAGATTAATCCACATATTTACTCTTTTTGGTATTCTTCATTTCTCCCTATATAACCACGTACATGCTTTCAGATTAATTTTCTTTTGTCTCTCCTTATTGTGTGTGTGTGTGTGTGTGCGTGTGTGTGCGTGTGCGTGTAATGTGTCTGCTGGTGTCACAATTCTCTCAGTTCTTGTGTCTGAAAATGTCTTTTTCACCTTTATATTTGGAGGATATTTTCACCGGGTATAGAATTCTAGCTTGTTTTTTGTTTTTTAATAATCCTTTAAAGATATCATTCCATTGTCTTCTGCCTTCCTTCATTTCTGTTAAAAGTCATCTGTCAGTTTTATTATGATTGCTTTGAAATTAACATATATATTTTCCTTTGGCTCTGTTTTTAGCAGTGTTACTATGAGGTGCATAAGTATGGTTCTCTTTGTATGTAAACCCCTTGGAGTTTGGAGAGCTTCTAGAATTTATGGCCTGGTGTTTTTTGTCAGTTTTAGAAAAGTCTTGGGCAGTTCTCTTCAAAGGTTGCTTTGGTCTACTATTTCTCTCATCTCCTTAGACCTCTGCACATGTGTTAGACCCTTTCATGGTAGCCTGTGTGTCGCTGAAGCTTGTTTTTGTAATTTCTGTGCTTTAATATGAATATTTTTTCCTGCTGTCCTGTCTTCCAATTCACCCACCATCTCTTCTACTGTTTCATCTATTTAATTTGTTTGTTTGTTTTTATTGTTTGTAAATATTTATAATAAAATATATCTTTGACCGTTTTTAATGATTGTATTTTTCTCTTGGTTTGGTCCTTTTCCTGACATGCTTGGTCATTTTTGTCTGAATGTTGGGCATTTTACATGGAAAATGTAGAGGCTCATATGCTGTATCACCTTGATTCAGTCAAGGCTGGTTTGCCCTTACTGGTAGGATGGGTGTTTATTAGGATCCCCCTCTCTTAATAGGCCCTGATATCCAAATTTTGTCTCCCTGCCCTTGTGAAACTACTAAAATCTCTAGCTACCTTTTAAGTCTTTTAATAGCTTCTTGCTGCTAGATTCCCAGAGTCTAGCCTTGTACACCCATGGGTTAGGTGTCAGCAAATGCCTTCAGCGGAAATTGCTGCTGAATATTGAACTCACTTATGTGTGGTTCCTTTTCTCTGGGATCTTGGCCTCTTAAATCCTAGATATTGTTATAGCCCTGAGCTCCAGTTTTTGTCTTCTCAGTCCAGGGAGGAAGCTGCTGCAAGCTTTAATTTGCTGCCTTTTTGTTTCACCTTAATGTTCTTTCTACCAAATCGGCAAATGTCCTGAGGGGAAACATTAGGACTCATATATACCTCACAAGCTTCCCTTTCCTATAAGACCTTGGCCTCTCAAGTCCTAGCTGCCTTACTGTTCTCCTATACCTGCAAACAGTTATTATTATTGTTATTATTTTGTATTTTATTTACTTTTTATGGTTCTATACAGGAGGGTTAGTTTATTAGCAGTTATGTCATAATAGCTGAAAGTGAAGTCTACTTTTTTGTATCCTTTATTATTTGACATTATAAGTATTTTTCATGTCTTTAAGAAAATCTTCATTAGGTGATTTTTTTTTTTTTTTTTGGCTGCATTGGGTCTTCGTTCCTGTGCGAGGGCTTTCTCTAGTTGCGGCGAGCAGGGGCCACTCTTCATCGCGGTGCACGGGCCTCTCACTATCGCGGCCTCTATTGTTGTGGAGCACAGGCTCCAGACGCGCAGGCTCAGCAGTTGCGGCTCACGGGCCTAGCCGCTTCGTGGCATGTGGGATCCTCCCAGACCAGGGCTCGAACCCATGTCCCCTGCATTGGCAGGCAGATTCTCAACCACTGCACCACCAGGGAAGCCCCCATTAGGTGATTTTTAATGTCTGCACAAACCCCCTTCTTATGGCTTTTGTAATCTACTCAGCCATTCTACTGTCAGATACTTAGGTCATTTACCATAATATTCTTATGTAAGTAATGCTGCAATCTTTGTGCCATAATACTTTATTACTATTTTAAAAGTATGGAATAGGAATTATCAGAGTTGAAAATATTTATCAGTAGTGATTGTTTTCATGCACATGTCATGTACAAAAATAAAATATAGACTTTTTCTCTCAGATGTTTTAGAAAGATGCTATCCTTTTTAAAGAGTGTTTTTCCTTCTTTTTTTTTTTTTGGCCTTGCTGCGCTGCTTGTGGGATCTTAATTCCCCGACCAGGGGTTGAACCCGGGCCCTCTGCAGTGAAAGTGCCGAGTCCTAACCACTGGACCGCCAGGGAATTCCCTGTTTTTCTTTCTTTAAAAGTATTCATATAGGGCTTCCCTGGTGGCGCAGTGGTTGAGAGCCCGCTTACCGATGCAGGGGACATGGGTTCGTGCCCTGGTCTGGGAAGATCCCGCATGCCGCGGAGTGGCTACTGGGCCTGTGGACCATGGCCGCTGACCCTGTACGTCCGGAGCCTGTGCTCCGTGACGGGAAAGGCCCCAACAGTGAGAGGCCCGCGTACCGCAAAAAAAAAAAAAAAAAAAAGGATTCATATAATGTTTACCATGTGCCAGACATTCTTTTACATGCTTTATAATACTAACTTTAATTTTCCTAATTGAAGCCCTAGGACACAGGAACTAGATAATGATGAGGAATCTGGGGCAAGGGAGGGTAAGTAGCTTACCCTAGTTCTCACAGGTAACTTGTCTAAGGTCACGCACTCTTCAGTGGCAGGACTGGACCGTGCATTCTGGCTCTAGATCTTGCGCTTCTAGCTATTACACTATACCATCTTGAGCTAATTGTTATAATTCTACCAATTTTAGCTTATTCTAGGGCTTCCCCAGCCTTTTCTTTTTAAAAATTTTATTTATTTATTTATTTTTAAATTTTTTGGCTGTGCCACGCAGCATGTGGGATCTTAGTTTCCCGACCAGGGATCGAACCATGCCCCCTGCACTGGAAGCACAGAGTCTTAACCAGTGGACTGCCAGGGAAGTCCCCCTGAGCTTTTTTTTTCTTTCTTTTTTTTTTTTCTTTTAATAAATTTATTTATTTATTTTTGGCTGCGTTGGGTCTTCGTTTCTGTGCGAGGACTTTCTCTAGTTGCGGCGAGCGGGGGCCACTCTTCATTGCGGTGCGCGGGCCTCTGACTATCGCGGCCTCTCTTGTTGCGGAACACAGGCTCCAGATGCGCAGGCTCAGTAGTTGTGGCTCACGGGCCCAGTTGCTCCGTGGCATGTGGGATCCTCCCAGACCAGGGCTCGAACCCATGTCCCCTGCATTGGCAGGTAGACTCTAAACCACTGCGCCACCAGGGAAGCCCCTGAGCTTTTTCTTAATTGGGCATTTATTTTTTTTTCCGTGTGGTTGCTGCGAGATGAGTATAAATGTGGGGACAATTTGGAGGAGGAGGTGCCGTGGACAGAAGTTGCTGTTGGGCCTGGGCAGTGTGGTGGCAGCTTACTTTATAGATTGGCCAGGTGAGGTTGCCCAGTGGCTTATAGTGAATCTCTTGGGGATCTGGTGTGGCTTTAATGACAAGGGAGTTTCTGCTTCCACCTGACAGGCTAGTGTTCGCTGGGCCTTTGTAGTTTAGAAAGTAAGAGTAAAGGAATCTGTCTCTTTCCTCCCTTGACATCAGGATAAAGAGTTAGGAGGTATAAAGAAAGGGCTCTCCACTGATTGGAGTATCAGGGCAGCCACAGGGCAGCAGGGATTGGAAAGCTTAAGTACTTTGGACTTAGTAAACTAGATGGAGTGGATGAAGAATAAGGGACCCTAGGAGCAGTTGGGCTCCTGTTCCTTTGTCTTTCTGCCTCTCTTTGGAGCCTTCTGTTCATTCCCACGTGTTTCCCTGTCTCTCTCTGTTTGTTGTTGTATTTTCCTTGTACCCGTTCCCCTCTCTTACCTTCCTACCTTCCTTCCCTTTGGGTCTAATATTGATTTGAGGGAGAGGTAAGTGTGGGGCTTGCTGGTTTTCTTAGAGTTGTTTGAGTTTGTAATTTACAGTGATTAATCAGAGAGGGCTCTTTTTTTTTTTTAATGCTATTTTAGTTTAAACTTTTAAAAAAAATTTTTATTTGCTTGTGCTGGGTCTTAGTTGTGGCAGGCAGGCTCCTCAGTTGTGGCTTGCCGGCTCCCCACTTGTAGCATCTGGGCTCCTTAGTTGTGGCAGGCGGGCTCCTTAGTTGTGGCATGCAAACTCTCAGTTGCAGCAGGCATGTGGGATCTAGTTCCCTGACCAGGGATTGAACCCGGGCCCCCTGCATTGGGAGCATGGAGTATTAACCACTGCGCCACCAGGGAAGTCCCCAGAGAGGGCTTTGCACGAGAGATGATTTTGAGCCGTATTTATTAGACGTATCAAAGGAGGTCACTGGGGAAGAATGACAGAGTGGCAGAGAATTGCAGGGGATCTGTTCCTCCCTTGCTCATCACCCTTCCGTGGTCCCCCACCTCAGTCAGTGAAAGCCCGGGTCCTTAGAATGGTCTGGTGACACCCTGCCCTCTCCCCTGGCTCGCTTTTGTGACATTATCTTCTACTGTTCTCTGCCTGCTCACTCGCTCCAGCCACATTGACCCCCTGGCTCTTCCTTGGACACACCTGCCATGTTTCTGCCTCAGGACCTTTGCCCATGTTGTCCTCTCTGCTTGGATTGCTCTTCTGTAACCCAAATACCCATCTGCATTGCTCACTGTCTCCTCCTGCAAGTGTTTACACAGATGTCTGTCTTTCTCATTGAGGCTTTCCTCACCGCTGTATTTAACACCACGCCCTGAATTTCGCGTCCCCTTTATCTGCTCAACTTTTTCTTTTTTCCCAAACCCTTTAACTTTATAACATTCCATTATAGCTTACCTGCTAATTATCTTTATTGCCTGTCTCCTTCCTCCTAGAATAGGAACCCCAAGAAGCCAGGGATCTCTGTTTGTGTGTTCCCTGAAGCATCCTAAGCACCCAGAATCCTGCCAGGCACATAGTAGGCCCTCGGTAGGTGTGTGTTGAATGCTGGGTCCTTGGGGGGGCTCTGTAGGGCCCCCAGCTCAAGAGACTTTCATCACATCTTAGGATCTGGTAAGTCTCTGCCTGTAGGAATTTTTTTTAATTAAGATTTTTATCATTGTCATCCCCTTCCCCCTTCCAGTTCATTTAAGACTGTTATGAAACAAAACTCATTATCCTTCAAAATCTGACAGAGCTCAGGCCCTGGGGAAAGTGACAGGGGGCGGTGACAGCTTCCTCCATTCCCTTCTGTCCTTGGTTTTCTCGTGTGGTTGGTTCACTTAGGACGGCCTGAAGCCCACGGTCGAGGGGAGCAGGGGTCCCAGACCTCCCAGGGTGCATCCGAGGGAGAGTCTGTGGTCAGCCAGAGGAGAAGCCTGCCTTCCTGCAGTGAAGGTTTTTCTTCAGTCACCAGTACCCCGGGCGGAAGGAAGAAAGAGGCAGGCTGGAGAGGAGAGGAGAGCGAAGGGGGAAGTGAGGCGTGTTTTGTTGGGTTCAGTTGGAGGAATAACATCACAAGGAGAAATGAGGAGTGTGGTCCTCCTGGAGTGATTGTTAGTTTTCACTTAAAGTGACAGATGGATGTCATACATTTGTTCATCAGTAGTCATGGAGAGGCTGCTGGGATACAGATAGGCTAGAAGGGTCTGTGGGTCTGGGCTGGAGTCAGCTCTGCCATCACGACTCAGCGACTGCAGGAGAGGTGCTACCAGGGGACCTTGGGTGAACCCAGTGGCTCAGAGCCAGTGTGTTGAACTTCTCCTGGATCTGTGGGTCCCTGGGAAGTGGGAAGGCCCGTTGGCAGTAATTAATGTGTGTGGAAGGGAGGGAGGAGGCCCCAGCGGTTGATGAGGAAGTGGCTTCGACTCCTCCCAGCATTCTTTTCTAAACATTTCCCTAAATGAATCCATCCTCGGGCTTTTCAGAGTCAGGGCAGGCCTGTCCTCTGACTTCAGGGGGCCAAGGGTTTGTTCTAGGCCTTGGAGCTTCATTCAGCTGTGAATCTCCTTGTGACTTTTGCGTTTTCCATATGAACAAAGGAAGGGAGCTTAGGGAGTAATACTCACTCTTGGATCCTGATAGGGATAGGCCAGTGTTATTGATAGGCTGTCACCATGCAGTGATGTATGTGGAGATCTGGTGAAGGATGCCTATGGGGAGCCTCTGCTCTCCAGACGGGGCTTTCACCCTCTACCACCCCTCCACCCCAATCTTAGCATCTTCTCTGCTAATAAAGTAGCAACACCAACTGATTTGAGTTTCACCTCCTTTCATTTCCTCTCTCCTGTCTTCTGGTTCTGGGGCCATAATGAACCAGCCTAACCATCAGCCTCCGAATAATCAAGTCTACAGAACTAAAAACACACGGTTGCATTATAATGCAGATGTACTGATAAATTAAGGAGGAAATTATTGAGTCTACAGTTGTCTACTGATGCGTTGTCCCAACCAGAAGTTACATAGGGAATAAATCATTTCACCCTAGTTGGTTCTGGGCCTGTAGCTTACTTATTTAGAATGTAAGGCTAAGGAGGCCAAAATCCTGCTTTGAGCCCCACTTGGAGATTATGACAGCGTCTTGATTGGTCACCCGGACTTGACTCCTACTTCTGCCCTCAGATGGCCTGCCAAGCCCTTGCCAGCTGTCTCTCACTGTAGCTGTACGGCACGCATAACTTGGTGTGATCCATCTTCAAGGCATACCTCCTACTGAGGATGTCAGGCACCCCCCCCCCCTTTTTTGTAATATAAAAGAACATATCTCCCATTTGCTAGGCATTTGTTAATGTGTGCCCTGTGTCAGTAAGGTCTTCGTTCTTATGTATTAGCTTAACTTAGGCTTATTTGAAATAATTAATTCAATAAAAATGATTGAATCCTCACTGCGTGCAGAATACCAGGCTAAGCATTACATCAAGGATTGGCAAACTTTCTATAAAAAGCCAGAGGGTATTAAAAAAAAAAAAAAGCCAGAGTTAATATTTCAGCTCCATGGGCCATGTCTCTGTCCTGAGTACTGAGCTCTGCCACTGTAGCATAAAAGCAGCCACAGACAACACGTAAGTGGGTGAGTGGCTGTGTTCCCGTCAAACTGTGTTTACAAAACCAGATGGTGGGATTTAGTAGCAGGCCACAGTTGCTGACCCCTAGTCTGTCTCTTTCAACCCCTTTGTTAGAGACATTGCTATGAAGGAACCAGACCTGATCATGACCCTCATGGAGCTTTCATTCCACTTGGGAATAATTCTTTGCTACTGTAAATAACATTGCTTTGGAACCACACCTGTTATAAATAGTTGACAAGTAGCTTTTGGGGGGCATTGGAAACTGAAGTAACGATACTGAAGAAAGTTTCTGGTGAACACTCAGTTCTATTTATGTTATCCACCCCTTGCCTGGGGGTACTGTGTGTACCTGATTTGGCATGTAGATCCTATTTTTGAGTTGCTCTTTTTCCCACTTAATTTTGCCTGCATATTTCTATGCATTGGCCTGGATTGTATAATTTAGTGACTACATAGTAATTTTTGCTGAGTTAAGTAAGGCATGGCATGTGCTGGGGGGGAGGGGTGGGGGGTTGGGGGCGAGTGTGTAGTAGGCATTTGTTAGATGTTTGTTTCCAGTTGCAGTAAAAACCCTTTCAGAGTTGCAAAGGAGCTGGTTTCTGCAGAAGCTCCACTGGTGAGAACTGTGAATTTGGGAGACTCTGGGAGAGCCGGGTGTGGGTGATTTCCTCGTACCAGCCTGCTGGGTGACACCCAGCCTCTTTGAGCCAGGGACCTGCCAGGTAAGTGTGTCGTCAGCAGACATTTGAGTGACAGATAGCACAGTGACCTTTTACTTGAGCACCGCTCCCCAAGTGCAGGGAAAGCATTTGTGGGCTGCAGAGCGAAACTTGGAGTCTGAGGAGCTTTGTGGGGGCTGATGGGGAGGAAAAGCAGCCCATGCAGAGAAAGTAGAAAGCCTGGGGCGGGGGGGAGGTTGGCAGCAGGTGTGTGGAAAGGGCATGGGTTCTGGGGCCAGACCGCCCTTGATTTGACTGTGACTCTTGTCCCTTATATGCTATGACTGGGCACTTTCGTAGCCTCTCTGAACCTCAGTTTTCTGTGTTGTAAGATGCGGCTGTCGTATCCATTCCATGGAGATGTTGGGAGGATCAGAATAGTCTAGCAGGCACATAATACAGTGACTGGAGTCTAATAAGCACGCTGTGTGTGTGATCGTTGTTATTTGGTGTGAAGTGTGTGGCCCATGTTAGGCCCGCAATTCACAGCAATAGATGTTATTTTACTATTATTGTTATTGAGGAGGCACTAATGGCCCTGGGTGGAGACTGGACTTGACTCTGCCCTCTTGACTCTGCCCTGGGTGGACCTTTCCCTCCCTTCAGTCCAGGTTCAGAGGTACCACCTCATCACCCCTACCCCTCTGAATAACTCAGTTGGGGAGGTCAGACCCCAACTGGTGAGCCCAGGCTTTTAACAAAATCAGATCAGAGACTGAAGACGAACTGGATAGTCTCATTTACTCAGCTCTTATTCGTGCGTTCATTCATTCGCCATACACACGGGGGCCCTACTTTGTACCTTGGTACAGTGTGCGGTGGTGAAGAAAACAGGCATGGCGATGGGCTTTAATCAAGTAATCCCACAAATGTTTAATTATAGACTGTGATAAGAGCTGTGAAAGAAAAATACAGGGCCTCTAGGTTGGGATCTCTGTCTCTTTTTATGAGACACTTAATTTCATTACTAATCAGGGAATACAAATCACAGTGAGATTCCATTTTATTCCCATTTGATTGTCAAATATTAAGAAGCTGTGCAGTAGCAAGCATTAGAGAGAATATAGATCACTGTGGCCTCTTATGTGCTGCTGGTAGGTGTGTAAACAGATGCAACCCCTTTGGAAAACAATTTGATATTATCTTGTAAAGTTGTAAGTGCACCTACTGCGTGACCTGGCTTTTCTACTTCTGCGTGTAAAATCGTCATGAGAAACTAATTCATGTGGGCACAGGTGGGGTGTACTAAGAATGTTCCTTGTGGCACAGTGGATACTAGCAAAAAAACTGGAAACCCAGATGCTTATCAGCAGGAGAATGGGTCAAAACACTGTGGTCACACGATGGGCTGTTATCTGGCAGCAACACGAATGCACACCATCTCCATGCAACGATATGAGTGAATCTCAGTCTCCTAAGGTTGGATTTATAAAAGCAAGACCCTGAGTATTCCATATGGCATGATACTTTTGAAATAAATTTTAAAGTCAACAAATATTTTAAAACACATTATTTAAGGGTGCAGATATATATAATAAAGCCAATAAATGTTGGGCGGTGGGTTCATGAAGCTTCGTCCTATTGGGAGAGACTCTTTTGAACGTGTTTGTGTTGAGATCCCTAAGTGCAGTGAGATCCCTAAGAGGTAGGAGCCAGGAGAAGCCAGCTCTCGTTTTGAAGGCACAGTAGACTTTTTTTACGTATTGCTTTGTAAACTTTTTTAAGTCCAAATTACAAAATGTTACCCATCAAAGTAGTGACACTAGGTGCATGTGTGTGCATTTAATTTCTTTTTTTATCACCACGAATGCATTTTTTTGATGACCACAAACGCAGATAGGATATTGGAAACCGTGGCCGTATCTAATATCTATCGTTTCTTGTGTGTGCAAGGTGGTGCTGGGAGATCTCAGCTCTGAAGGGCTGTGTTTGCAGCCAGGTGTGAGACTCCTTGTAGCAGGGCCGCTTTCACCGTGAAGGGACAGATGTGGCTGGGTGATGAGGCCTTCTTGGTTTGGTTCCAGGGTTTGCAGGTAGAGCTAGTTCAGGGGTAAGTAAGAAGGGAGCACTTTCTGCCTGTAGATTTGGGCTCAAATAGGCATATTGGAACTCTTCCTCACTTTCCGTCTTCTTGTCAGTGGGCCTTGAGGCATCCTAATCTTCATTTGTGGAAGGACAGAGGAGGGAACACCTTTGTATGAAAGAACCAGCTTTCAGAGAGGAGGTGGGGATGGGCTGGAGGAGACCAAGCTGAGTTCCTCTGGATGAAGAGCACATCTGTTGGGAAGATTCAAAAAGATGCTCTTATCAGGCTGCTTGACCTGAGGAGACCTAGAAGCCACCAGAGGAGCAGAACGGCCACTAAATGAGCATGGCATCCTGGGCAGTGGTAATTGAAGGAGGAAAACTTGCAGAGGGAGGAAGGAGTCCAGAGGAGGGGATGCGGACGAAGAGGGATTGGGAAGCCAGATCACACACAGTGACTGCTCGAGAGAACAGGGGATGCGGCACATGCTTGAACATTTAACATGTGGAAGATGGAGCAGAGTTGTTCTGTGTGGTTCCAGAAGGTAAAGCTAGAAGTGAAAGGTGGAAGCTATAGGAGGAGGTATTTGCTCTTCGTATAGGTCAGAGTTTTTCAAACTGCAATTTCCATTAGTGGGTTGTGCAGTCAATTTAGGGATTAAACCAGCAATTTAAAAAAAATGAAATAGAATAGAAAGGAAAGAATAGAATAGGAAAAAAATCTTGAGTGGATCAGCTGTGTATGGGTCAGCATTGTTTCTTGAAAATATTTGTTCATATAAATATTTATATGTATGTATCGATATTTTATGTTCTGAGTTATGGTATAATATCTTACTAGGGGTGAGGTGGAAAAGTTTGAAGGCCATTGTTATGAGCTACAATTAATAATAATACTTACATTTATTGAGTACATACACTGTGCGGGCACCTTGCTAAGTGCTTTATATACATTTTCTCATTTCAATTTTACAATGACCCTTTTAAGCAGATATTATTGTTCTAGTATTAGAGATGAGGAAATTCAAGTTCACAGAGGCTAAGTGACTTTCCCGGTGTCAAGGAGCACGTAAGAGGCTGAGCTTGGAATTGAACCAGAGTCTGGGTCTCTTAAAAGCCTGTGCATATGTCAGAAAGAGAAAGACAAATACCATATGATATCACTTGTATGTGGAAACTGAAATATGACACAAACAAACTTATCTACAAAACAGAAACAGACTCACAGACATAGAGAACAGACTTGTGGTTGCCAAGGGGGAGGAGGGATGGATTGAGTGTGGCAAATGCAAACTGTTGTATATGGAATGTGAACAACAGGGTCCTACTGTGTAGCACAGGGAACTATATTCAATATCCTATAATAAATAATCATGGAAAAGAATATGAAAGGGAAAAAATATATATATGTATGACTGAATTACTTTGCCATACACCAGAAACTAACACTATATTGTAAATCAACTATATGTTAATTAAAAAAAAAGTCTGTGAAATAAAACCCTACCTGATTTTAAAAAAAAAAAGCCTGTGCATATAATTATGACCATCCTCCACTGTAAGAAGAACCATTGGAGCTTCCCTCAAATGGCCCAGGCTGCCTTGAAAAGGGCTGGAAAAGTGAGAATTGTTGGAGCCTCTGCTGGGTGGCCACCTGTCAGGGACAGTGGAGACAGGGGGATTGTACTGGATCATAATAATCCCCCCCGACATTCTATGGCATAGCCCAGGACGCCACCTGTCCCTCTCTAAGGTCAATTCCAACTCTGGGGTTTCTTTGATTATCAATTGGAATGTGATTTAATTAATAGATTTAGATTTGTTTAGGTGGGATTTTTCTTTTAACAGGTTTTCTAATTCTTCTGTAATGAATGCACATTTATTTTATGATTGTAAAAAGTCATTAAAAATGAAATGTTTTCTGGAGTGAACACAAGTCAATTTTATAATTTAAAAAAGTCATTGAAAAGAAAATAATCTTACAGTGCAACAAAAGACTTTAATTAAGAATTCTTTAAAAGGAATGATAATAATTAAAAAAAAAAAAAAAGAATTCTTGCTGGCAAGTTTGTGAAGACAGCTGGCAGCTTGCTGCTCCTCCTCTTGTGTGGGCTGGGGAAGCTGTGTGTGGACCACAGGAGGCCACTGGTGGATAGGTTCTCTATGGACTGCAGCTTCTCGTCAATTGCCTGGACCAGCCCACCCTCCCTTCACAGAGCAGGATGAGGCAGGGACCATGGCTTGGGGGAGCCCCTTTTCCCTCTCAACTATAAAGTAAAGCTTCCATTGATTCTGTTTAAAGCTGGAAAGGATCTTAGAAGTCATCTCCACTAACCTCTTTGTTTTAGAGAAGAGAAAACTAAGTCCTTTTCTTAGGGGATGGGACTTTGCTTTGCCCTTGACCCACTGCATGGGGAGCAGAACTGGACCAGCTCTCAGACGGGTTATATTATGTTGCTTCCCCCAAGAGAAGGGGAGTCCTGAAAGTTGGTGGAGCTTGTGGGGGGAATAAAGAGCAAAGAAGTGGCAAACCTTCTAATTTCATAGGTGAGTTCCAAATGGGAGGTGAAGGGAATGTGATTTAGTTGGAAGAACCTCAGCCTGGGAGTTGAGCAACCCAAGTTCTGTTCCCAGCTTTAAAACTCACTGTGTAATCTTGGGTGAATCATTTACTCACTGCTGGAGGACAGATTAATTCTTTTTCCTCACGTATTACTTAGTCAGCACACAGCAGGAGTACTCACTGCAGCAGAGGATGTCCTTGGCCTTATTTCCTTTCAGAGCCAATGACCTACTCTTCACAGAGGAGTTGCCCTTAACCATGTTCTGTAGAACTTTAGGCCACAGGTATAGGGAGTTCTTCAGATTGGTGGGTGCTAGCCATCGGGGAACTTAAGAGTATGGTAGTTGCCTGAGCATGAGGTGCAGTCTCAACTCTTTGACCAACTCCTCAAATTCAGGGATTGTGTCTTCTGAATCCCCACAGTCCCACAGTGTGTGGTAGGGTGCTGCATACTTTAGATGCCTGTCACTGAATTGATGATGTGTGTCGTGTGAGTGGTTTGTGGGTCCTGTGGCAGTGGGGTCTAGGTCTACATTCAAACAGTCTGATTGTCACTCTGCTGACGGACCACCCGTGTGAAGCTTAAACACAGGCTGTCTGATTTCAGAATCAAGCCATGTCGAGGAGCTCTGTGGTTTGTGATGGGGTTGATTTGAAGTGGGTCACTCTGTGCCTAAGTAGGCGACCCGAGGGAGGGGCTCAGGAGCAGGCGGTAGGGAGAGGCAGAAGCTTCTTCTAGGCTTCCAGGTTACCCCAGGAGATGGGTACATTAAGGAAGTCACTAGGATTGTGGCAGATCATGACCGGTTTTCAGATTCGTCTCAGATGGGTCATAAGAGGGCTGATAGATTTCTCTTGTGTGGCCCATCTTGGGTATGAGATTCTCACAGAGGCATTGTTCCCTTGACCCGGGATGTAATGCAAACGTTACCCTGCCTGACAGCCTCAGCTGAGAGGGAAGGCAAATGCAATTGTTGCTGGAGTTTGTTTTATGCTCTGTTATCAAAGCTAATAATATGACACTTTATATGGCTTTATGACTTGATTAGTGGCATCCGCCCTTGTAAGAGCTGGCTTAGGGCTGCTGTTAAAGGTTATGGGAGAGTAATTAAATGGTAGTTGTGAAATGCAGGGGTGGTTTCTATTTACCAGTGGCCTTGCGGGAGCCCTGCCAGTTACTGAACCCACCCCCCCCAAGCCCCGTGGTGAATTTTTCGAGTAAATGAGTTGGTTAGTTTGGGTGCTCTGCTGTTGACCCCGGACAACCCTCAGTTTTTTCTCTGCCTGTGGTTAATGCCCTTAATCTGCTGCATGGGAGCCCTCTGGGAGCCCTCATCTAGTCCTTTGCTACTCAAAGAAAGCATAGCCCCAGGACCAGGGGCATCAGGCATCACCCAGGAACTTCTTAGAAATAAATGCAGAACCCATGGTTGCAGAATCAGGATCTGCATTAAGATCCTCAGGTGATCTGGGTGCCCTTTAAGTTTGAGAAGTGCTGGGCTAGCACATATGCCCCCTGAGGTTAGAGATTTGTGGCAGTGTGGTTTTTATCGTGTAGTGTAATAAACTGTTTAAACTCTAGTGCGGCGGTATGATTCCCGGTCTGCGTCTTTAATTAGAGCCTGGACTTGTGTGTGTGTGTGTGTCCATTGTCACTTGTGGCATCGGCATAGGGTTGTGGTTTACAGTGCCCCCCACAGCTCACCAAGTTCTTGGCACAGCTAGTCATTCCTTTGAATGCAAGTCTGGCATCCTAGAATGTGGGCCATGTGACCAAAACACCACTTTCTTCCTGTTACTCCCCTGTACAGGAGCCCACAGCGGCTCCCACTGCCTGCTGTGTCATGGCCAGACCTCTTGCTGGGGCTCCCAGGCTTATCTGCCCCCTTTTCTACACCACTAGCACACTGGGTTGATCCTCCCCCAGCCTGGCTTTGAGTCCCTTGCTTGAAGTGTCTTTCCCACTGCCTTCCTGACCATCAGTGATTCCTCTGTTCTCGGCCCTCCTGATTTGCTCTGCTGTACTGGGCTGCTTACTGAGGCCTTGCGGTTACTTGTGGGCAGGTCTTAACCCCTCATTCAGATAACACACTTTTTTTTTCTTCTAGTTGTATTGAGATATAATTGACATACGGGCAGCATAATGATTTGACTTACATGCATCATGAAATGATTACTGCAGTAAGTTTAGTGAACCTCCATCATCTCATACAGATAATAAAAGAAAAGAAAAAAAAAATTTATTCCTTGTGACGGGAACTCTTAGGATCCACGCTTTTAGATGGCAGGAAGACCCTTGTATGCCAGGAACTCCGGGCATCTGGCAGGTGCCTGATAAATGAGCACCTGTGGATTGCTTGGTGCCAGCCATCAGGAGGCCGAGGATTTGGCGTGAGTTGGGTGAGGCAGGCTGCTGGCTTCAGTGATGGGGTAGGGGCTGGTGAGGGCTCCAAAAAGAAGCCCAGGGGAGAGTGAAAGGGACTCCACTGAGGGGAGGTGAAGGGAATTGGTCCATTCACTTCCAGTCCTTCCCTGATAGTACTGGAGATGAAGGAGGAGTGCCAGCGTGTTTCTGGTTTATTGCAAACCTGTCCGTTCTCATTTTATGTGAATCTGGCGGTGAGAGAAGAGGGGCGAGGAGGGGTGAGGAACAGGGGGTGCAGAAATTAGGAACCAGGCCGTTTGGGTGTTGTCCTGGTAAGGTTTGTGGTAGAGGCTATATTTACTTCTTACAGCGATGCTGGTAAGATCTTCTTCTATGTTTAGAAATAGTTTATGTAATATGAGAATATGTGTTCTTTAAAAAAAAAAGAAACCCTGAAACTAGAATAGAATAAAATTTAAACAGACCAATTACCATAGAAGAAATTGAGAAACGTATCAAAGAGCTGTTCCTTAAAATAGTTGTAGGACCAGACGGTTTCACAGGTAAATTTTTTCAAATATTGAAGGTGCAGGTGATTCTAATGCTATTTAAATCATTCTAGAGCAAAGAAATAAGGAAGGAGTAAATTCTTTTTATGAAGCTAGTGTAACAAAATGTGACAAAAGAGCAGTATGGGCACACACAGAACCACAAAGTGATCTTAGTTTTGAATATCGATGCAAAATCCTAATAACATAATTAGCAAGTAGAATCCAGCAACCCATTGGAAGAACTCCATGGGCATGTGGGTTTCGGAACAGGAATGCAAGGATAGGTTAATTTTAGGATTCCTATTAATAAACTCCCCATATTAAAGGATCCAAAGAGAAAATAAGATGCTGAAAAGGTTTATGAAACGTTAAGCATCTGTTTCTAATAAAAACTCATAGGAATAATTAGATACCTCCTCATCGTGAGAAAATGTATCTTAATCAAGCTGGTAGCCTAATTTTGCTTAGTACTGAAATAGTCCATAGTTGATGCATTCCAGTTAAAACCTTGATTAAGTACCATAATTATATAACCTTGTTTTGGAGGGATAAGCTGGTATAATTGGATAAGAGAAAGAAATAAGAGGTGTAAAAACTAGAAGGGAGGGGGCCCAAACTAAAAAACAATAAGAGAATTCAGTAAGGTAGTTGAGTGCATAATTAATGCACACAAATCAGTAACTCTCCCGCATAAAAAATATTCAACTAGAAAGTATGACGGAAGAAAAACAATTCCATTTACGTAAGCAACGAAAGAGAAAAAACTAGCTATAAGCTTAATAAAAAATATATTTATCTGTTACTTCAGTGCTACTAAGGGACATAAGAGGCTTAAACAGGAAGATAATATAACCCTGGCTAGAAGGAGTCAGTGTTACAAAAATCCTATACATTTAAGATGTGATCACAATAAAATTACCAATAGGATTATTTGGGTAGTAGAAAACTGATTCTGAATTCACATGGGAAAATTAGCATACCTGAAAATATAAAAAAGAAAAAGAGAGGAGGGGGTAGCTCTAACAGATATTAAATATTGTAAAAGCTATAGTCATTAGGATAACTTGGTACTGAATAGATTGAACAAATGATGAGACATAATAGAGAACCCTGAAATAAATAGTGGTGTTGTGTGTGTGTGTGTGTATAATTTGTGATAAAGGCAGTATTTCAAATTTGTGGGGAAAGATAGTAACTTCATACCAATTCCCGCCTTGCGGGAAGTACATTAGGCAGGCTCCCTACTTTGTGCCTTAGATCAAATAAGTCTATCAAAGATAGATCAAAGATTGAAATGAAGAATGAAAGTATAGAAGTACTAGAAGAATTTTTCTACAGTCTCGGAAGAGAGAGACATTTCTAAGTTTGACACAAATCCCAGAAGACATAAAATAAACTATTGATAAATTTGACAACATAGAAATGAGAACTTCTGTATGAGAAAAACAGCATCAACAAAGTCAAAAGATATGTGATACTCTGAGGAAAAAAATATTTGCAGCATATATGATAAAAGGAGCTAATTCTCTTAATATGCAAAGAGCTCTTAGAAATAAAGAAGGAGCATTAAATTAGTTGAAGAATGGGCAAAGGACAGAAACAGGAATTCACAGGAAAAGAAGGGTAAATGAATCTTGAAAAGATGCACAAACTCTTTTATAATAAAACATACAAATCAGAACTACAGTAAGATGGCACTTGTAACCTATTAGATTAGAAAAGATCAAAACTTTTGATAGTAAGCTGAGTTGGTGAGGGTGTAAAGAAAAGGTACTTTTGTACATTGCTGGTGAAAATAAATGGATACAACTGCTTTGGAAGGCGATTTGTGATTTTTATCTGAATTGTTAATGCCCATATCTTAGGGCCCAGCGGTTCTCTTCCTAGGTATCTGCTCTAGAGAAATATTCACGTACATGCACAGTGTTCATGGGACATTGTTCTCATAGTGGAAAATTAGAGACAGCAATGTAACTGTCCATCAGTAGGATGGATAGATATTCATTTATTAATAAGGATAAAATAAAACAGACGGCTCAGACCATTAGTGGGTCAATAAATCAGCTTGGTGGGTTTTGACACAGTGTGAAACAAAGAATAGAAAATAATAGAGTGCATTGCTCAGAGTGGGTAAATACTGGGTGAGATTTTTGTTTCAGTTTTGCATATTCACAAGTGCGAACTGGATCACATATTTCTTACTGTGGAACTCAGTCAACAAAGTTGGAAAAACACTGCCAGAGTAGTTGAAAGGAATATATTAGGTTGATACCTTATGATAAGAATAGATCTCAGAAATGTAATGTTGAGTAAAAAAGCAAAGCTGCAGAATGATATGTACAATGTGATGTCATTTTGGAAAAAGTATATTTTTGGTGGAATCATGTATTTGTACGAAACGGGCCTGAAATATGTGCACCAGGCTCGTATCAGAGAAGCCGTCTGGGGACTGGAGTGGTATCGAGAGAGGCCTCAGCTTTAAATTACATCCTTTAATTTGTAAAAAGCAAAGCATGAGTGTTTTACTTGTATATTTAAATGAGCAAAAAAATGTTTACTCATTATATGGAAGGACTTCGCAAGGAATCCATTAAACCCGGGTGCTTTTCCCTTTGTTGATTTGCGTTTTTCTAACTCATCTTCTTTTACTGATCAGTTTGTGTCTTTCCTTTAGCTTTAATTTCAGTATCTTATAAATTTGTATCAGCTTGTTAACTTGGGTTTTCAGCTATGAGTTTAAGATTGCATATAAAATTCCTTAAACAGTGTGTCAGTGGCTCATTTATTGGGTCTTTGTCTTTCCTAACTTTTCCAGCTTATTCTTTTGGAATTAATTGGGCCTATGGTTCAGTAATCTCAGATATTTTTTCTAAGAGCCAACTTCGGTTTTTATTCTTTTCCCTGACATTCGCTCATATTCTTGTTTGTTAATTCTATTTTCACTTTTCCTTTTTCTCCTTCCTTTTTGCCTTCCACGAATTTCCTTCGAGACAGGTATAGCAGTGCTTCTCAAATTTTAAGGTGCCCACGAATCACCTGGGGCCTAGAGTCCCCTGTTAAATGTGGATCCTGATCCAGCAGGCTGGGAGTGAGGCCCCAGATTCCACATTTCCAACCAGCTCCAGGTGGGGCTGATTTCTGAGGAGTGAGAAAGTGGAAACAGTGGCACCTGCTTCTCCTCTGACCTTAGGGCACCAACTGTCCAAGTGTCCAGTATCCAGCAAACCCACCAACTGTAATTTCCTAAGTATGTCCAAAAAAAAATTCATAGTGTTCTCCTTTAAAGCAGTGAAGGTGGGATGCCCCGACTCACCCAGTTACTTTCTCTGGCTTCATGTGTGACCAGCCACACACTCACCCTGTGATCTGAAAGGACAGAAGAGAGTTTGTGGCTGCAGAATTTCTCAGGGCATATTTGGTTGGTTGAGCTGACTGCCTTCGCTCAGCACAGCTGTCTAGACTCTGCTGATTTCGCTGACTTTTTAGGTGCATTTGGATCGGTTGTTCTGAACCTTTTTGGTGGTCCATGGACCTTTGCGGGAATATGATGGAAACTATGTACTTCCCCTCCAGAAATATGCCACCCCCATTTATGGACACCGAAACACCAATTTTTCTTTCACTTGTATGGGCTTCAAGCACCCAGAAGCCTGTCTGTAAATTTAAATAAGGACCCCTTATTCAAATGGTGCTGCTAAGGGGAAGAATCCCAAGATAAGGAACACAATGCACAACTCCCGTGCTGCCTGTGGTAGTGGGGGCCTGCTTGGCTGGATGCTGGTTCCCCTTGTTGTGGTCTCTTGAGCTGAGCGGGGGCAGACCCACCCAGACTCAGCCTGTATCGCTTTGGGGGAGGGCAGCCCACACATTACTTCCTGCGGCTCAACCTTGCCCTCAGCTCGCAGAGTCACGTCTTGCCTGAGGAAGCGGAGACTCAGATCCCTTCCGGCCAGGATTCTGGGCTCAGTCGCTGTTCTGGCTTTGACATGGCAGGGCCTCCTGCCTTGTTCCCGTGTCCTGTTTCCTTCTCTAAGTCTCAGTTCTTCTGAGAGGCTTCTGTGTTGGTTCCTGTTCTGCTGACATGCCTGATATCCAGGTCCTGTGCTGGGGCCGAGCCCCTGTCGTGGGCTTTGCTAGAGACAGCAAGGTGCGGTGGGAAGGCATCCATCTGGATTCCAGCTCATCCACTTACTGGCTGTGTGGCTGTGGTATATTACATAACCCGACTGGCCTCGGTTTCCTTACGTGGGTGACGGGAACTATAGACTATACCTTTAAGGAGGACTTGGAAAGATAATTGTGTGCCGTGTCTGGTGCATAGTATGTGTTGCTAACCAGTAACTGGCATGACTAGTCCTACTCCCGGGGGTTGGATCTGCTGGATGCAGCTAGCTGGGGCCTTGGTGGTCTTCATAGATGTCCCGATGCCTGTGTTGCCGAGGCTCATCTGTTTCCCCCCGGCCCCATCACAGGGCTTTGCCCACTTGTTGGGACAGTTCAAACCTCATCTTATGCTGTTCCCTTCCTCAAAGTCACTGTGAGGTCAAACTCTAGCTGGAGTTTTCCAGTATCTCCTTGGACAGGAGGCCTGCCCAACAGACCACAGCTCCTTTGTGTGTGCATGGAATTGGGCTGGCTTGTCCATGCCCTACTGATCCGAAGAAGGAAATTACCAATCAATTTCACTTAAAAATACAGCTGCAAAAATCATCAGTGGAATAAATTAACAGACGAATGGCCTCACTACTTCGGGAAATATTTATTGTGTAACTCCCATCCACTAGTCATGGTGCTGAGCACTGGTGATTCTTCTGTCCTGGGGCCGTGATGGAGTCATGAGGCCCGTGGGGGTTAGGGGGAGGGGTGGAGCAGACCTGTGGACATTTGATTGCATTACAGTCCCTGTGATACATGTGGTAGTGGAGGGCGGGAGGACTGTGGGAGCCCAGAGGAGGGGAGCTGGGAACTCTATTTCAACAAAGTAAGGGTTGGGAAGGCTTCACTGAGTAGGTGACGTTTGAATTGGTCCTTGGAGGTTGATATCTCCATATCCTTGTCTCTTGATTTTTTCAGATAAATTTTATAGTCACTTAACAGGGCCTTGAAAAATGAGTTTTGAAAAATTACCAAGCATGGCTCATCACAGGAATATATGCGTGGTTCAATACAAAGAGACTAATATTAATAGAAATAAACCACAAAAATCAGAACACCCAGTATTTAACATAGTGCCTAGAATGTAATCGATACTCAACAAATATCTGATGAATGAATGAATGTAGTCTCAGTAGATGCAGAAATATACTGGAAATAATTGTGTGTGCGTTAGAAAGCATCGTAAACCTAAAAATAGGTGTGTTAGAGGATTTACTCCTAAGTATGATAAAGAGCCTGCCTGTGTATAATGACATACCAAGCCTTTCATGGGGGCTGCAGGTACGGAGTGGAGAAATTCTAGAAGCGTGCTCTGCAAAACAGGAACTAAACCAAAATGTCGCTTATCGCTACTCTTATTTAACATAGTTTAACAGATGCTTGTCATAACAATATAGGAACAAAAAGAAACTAGAGGGATTGGTATAGGGAAGGAAGAGATAAAAATATCACTGTTTGCAAATGACACAATTTCTATTCAAAGAAAATTACAAAATCCTACATGGATGCTTTTGTTCAGAAGTTACAGTACTGGAGGGTCAGTATCCCAGGTTTTTGCCTCGATTTCATGCTCTGGCAGTTAAAATTCCAATGAAATGCTTCATAAAGCATGAAAAATGATCATAATAATAATCAGGAAAAATTGGTGGGCAAGCATACTAAAGGATGTTTTGAAAATCTTTTAGCAGTGGGCTCCTCTAAGCAAACTAGGCAGGTAAGCAGTACTTATTAAAACTGTACAGCATTAGGATAAAACAGAAAAATGAGAGATGGGTACAATAAAATAGATCTAAATAAATAGAAGGCTCTTCTGTATGGCAAATTTGGAAAGGCAGAAAATAGTGAAAGAAATTATTTAAAGTAAATGGCTCTTGGGAAGAACTAGATCACAATATGAAGAAAATGAACTCAGACATGTGTCTTATATTTATAAATTCTAAATGTATTTAAAACTTAGTTTTAAAAACTCTTTAAAGGGCTTTCCTGGCGGTGCAGTGGTGAAGAATCCGCCTGCCAGATGTAGAGAATAGACTTGAGGACACGGGGAGGGGGAAGGGTAAGCTGGGACGAAGTGAGAATGTGGCATTGACATATATACACTACCAAATGTAAAATACCTAGTGGGAAGGAGCCGCATAGCACTGGGAGATCAGCTGGGTGCTTTGTGACCACCTAGAGGGGTGGGGCAGGGAGGGTGGGAGGGAGACGCAAGAGGGAGGGGATATGGGGATATATATATATGTATAGCTGATTCACCTTGTTATACAGCAGAAACTAACACAGCATTGTAAAGCAATTATACTCCAATAAAGATGTTAAAAAAAAAAAAAGCTAAAAAATATCAAAGAAAAAGAATCCGTCTGCCAATGCAGGGGACATGGGTTCAAGCCCTGGTCCGGGAAGATCCCACATGCCGTGGAGCAACTAAGCCCATGTACCACAACTACTGAGCCTGCGCTCTAGAGCCCGTGAGCCACAACAACTGAGCCCGCATGCCACAACTACTGAAGCCCGCGCGCCTAGAGCCCGTGCTCCGCAACAAGAGAAGCCACCGCAATGAGAAGCCCGCGCACCGCAACAAAGAGTAGCCCCCGCTCGCCGCAACTAGAGAAAGCCCACGTGCATAGCAGCGAAGACCCAACGCAGCCACAAAAATAAAAAAAAAAAGCTCTTTAAAACTCAGAGAAAGTAGATGGAATATTTATCCTTGCTATGGAGAGCAAATGTGTTTGTGAAAATTCCATAAAAATGATCATTGATGAAATGGGATGTGTTCAACTATAAAGGCATAAAATCTATAAAGCAAAAATAATAACCATATACCCAGTCATTTCATGGTGGGCTGATGTGGCCTGAGGTTGGGGTGGTGCTCTCACAGTGACATGTTTACAGCTGGGGTGACTCAGTAAAGTGGGTTTGTTTTTCCAAAAAAACCCCATAGTAATTGTGATAAAGGGGACCGTATAGAAGACGGAAGCAACTGATAAACTGATGGATGGGAACATGTTGTCAAAAGTATGCCCAGAACTTAAAGATCAGGATCTTTAAGGTAAATATTCGGGCTGTATTGGTAAAATAACCAAGACATAAGAACAGATAATTTCATATGAGGCCCAGTTGAGTGAGGTGTGGAGAACAGTTCAATTACCTAAACACGAAAGGTATGTACTACTCTGAGGTAGTACTCCAGTTGGCCTATCATATTAGCGACAAATTGATCAAATTTATAAAACCCACTGTTGAGGTCCGTGGGAAAGAAAACAGGGTACCACCGTCATTATTGAGACGGAGAGCATGGCAACTTTGGACTGTAGTAGCAGTGACACTGTTTATACCTTTTGACCAGTATTTTTACTTCTGGGAATAAGTCCCACAGAAGTAATCCCAAAGGGGCAGAACACCAACTTGTCCAAAGATGGGAAAAAATTGGAAATCATCCAATTGTAGGTAATCCGGGAAAGGTTCAGTAAACTCGGACAGCAGTTTGGAGGAATACTTACCCATGTAGAGGCTGGGGATTACGGTTATGTGTATCCAGAGCAGCATGGGGTAGCTCACCCGTGCTCACAGCAAGCTGGTAAGAATCTATGCACACACATTGAGAAGAATCTGGAAAAGTGCAGAGTTTATTTGATGTGTTTTCGATCAGGTTCCCCGCCCCGCCCCCCACTGGTAATATTGTTAATATATAATGCAGGTTTTTCAAAGAAGAAAGGAGGGGAGGAAATAATTCTGGTAGTAAAAAGGGGAAACGTGGGCAGCGTATGGTGGAAGACAGCCCTGGGCAGGGCGTCCACGTGGGCTGGATTTGAGTCACTGCATTGCCATGTGGTTTGGGGAAAGTCACACATCTTCTCCAGCTTCCCTTGTCTTTCCCCTAGAAGGAGGTAATGGTGACACCCACCAATGAGATCCCGGGAGTTCTTGCCTTCCAGGCAAACACTCTTTCATTAAACAGCTTTGCAGCGTGCTGGGGGCCCTGGCTGCTGTCCTTCGTTTTGTGCCCGTCTCCACTTCTAGGGTGGCAGTAGAGAGGGGGAGGCAGACAAACACACCCCAGAACTAGGCGGGCAGCAACCGTTGCAGATAACGCTGCGAAGGTACTGCAGCCCCCAGGAAAATTAAGCAAAGAAACAGGGGCCCTTTCTGTTTCAGAACTGGTGATGTGGCCCAAGGGGAAAAGACAGAGCCTTAAAAGAGAACATTCTGGTAAGCAGATTCAGATTTACCATGCTGTCGAACATTTTTTTTAGAAGACTCACTTGTGGACAAGGCAAGAAGGGAAGGAGGCCAGCCACTTATCTGGTGTGTTTGGGACACTTTGGGGCCTAACTAGTAAATTCTAGTGTGGAGCTCCTCTCCTTGGGAGTTGGGTGACCTTGAACTTCGTAACCTGAGCCCCAGATTCTTCATTGTGAAAAATGAGGATAACCTCTCCCGAGTTTGTTGTGAGAATGACTTAGGATGTTGTGCCTAAATGTCCTCTGTGCTTTCAGTGACTATTTGTCAAGGTTTTTCCAGGAGGCATGCCAAAAATGGCACGATGCTGCATCCCGTAAGGAATACAGAGCCGTCTGAATTACCGTCCCTGCCTTTGGGGAGCTTGTATAGCCTGGGGGTCGGGGGGAGGTTACATGAACCCCTACAAAAGTATGTCATGAGAAGGCAGCAAGGTCAGGGATGGTGTTTTTAGGATGAGGGAAATCGGGCCCTTCAGGGTGAGGGATGAGGGACTTGTTAAGAGGCAGAGTGTGGGGATGCCCGAGAGAGAGGTGGTATTTGGTGGGAGAAGGTTCCAGAAGGCCTGAGATGGATTTAACAGCCCTATAGGACGTCCTGAACACATCTGTGGCTGTTACCTCGTGTGGGCCTTATAGCAACCTGTGAGGTGAGGGCGCTGAGGTTTGCAGGGACTGAGGGATCCGAGCTCCTTCCTGGGCTGACTGGGCCCAGGACAGAGTCCTCTTGCCCGCTGTCCCACTCTTGCATCTGAACCACACACCCTCTCAAGAAAAGCAGTCCTGGGCACTTCTCCCTCTGAGTGAGGAGAGGGGCCGAGGAGAAGGGGATGAAGGGGCAGGAGGTTTTTGAGGTGGAGAAGAAGGTGAAGGTCATGAAAGGGGTCTGACTGATTTTCAGGAGGCAGTGATAGGATGTGGGACCTGGAGTCAGTCCCAGCTTTACAACTGCCATGACTGTGACCGAGTAAATTAAGCCTTCTGAGCCTCAGTTCCTCCCTCTGTAAAATGGGGCCATTCAGCTTACCTCCTGGGTGTGGGAGGACTAACTCATTGATATGTGCAGAAAGTGTTTAGCACTTAGTAAGTCTTCCATACGCGATAGCTGCCGTTGTGATGATGATTGTTATTATTATTTTATTTCATTTTTTTGTAATTATGAAGGATTGGTGCCCCCTGGAAACAGATAGTTGGCTTTGATGCCTAGGTGGTCAGTAACTTTTTACTTCACATGGGCAGGTAGATGCTTCTCTCTCTCTGCCCCTATTTATTTTCAGTTTAAAGCAACTAACCTTTATTAAACACCTTCTATGTGTCAGACATTTTGTTCTGTAATTTTACATACATTATCGCATTTAAATCCTGCCAGTAATTCTTTGGGGGGTGGTTAATTATTCTTGTTTCTCAGATAAGGAAACAGAGGCTTATAGAGTCCACAGGAGGGGATCCAGACTCTGTCTCAATCTCTGAGCAAACATCCGATGGGCACTGGGTGCAGGACCTGGTATCTTAGGGCCCTAGTGAGCCCAGTGCCCTGCCCCTTCCTAGTCAGTGAACTGGGACATACTGGGCGGGGGCAGGGGGTGTCCGTTATTGCTGCCTTTTTCCTCTCCAGATTTAGCTTTGAGTCAAGGTATTTAACCCCTCAGTGCTCACTCTTCTGTGGTTACATGACAGTGATAACAGCAATTAATTGGAGGGTGATTGTAAAGATTAAATAAGATAATACCCAAAGCTCCTGAGCACAGCTGCAAGTGGTGGCTGCCGTCACCCCGTCTGCAGCCTCAGACTCTCCCCAGCCCCCTGGGAAGGGAACCTGTTTGCTGGCTTTAGCCTGGGGGATGGGTATATAACAGCCTTGACTAAATATGTAAATGCTTTAGGGACAACTCCAAATCTCTGTGTTTGTGCCCGTAGCAAGAGGAGCTTGCTGAGCATTGCAAGTGTGAACCTACCTCCACTTTGGATGAATCCAAAGCAGACTTGGTGTGAGCGTTTCCTAGTACGAGAAAGCAGGCAGTCCTAAGGTCTTGACTTCTTGGGGCCTTGGGTTCTGTGGTTGCTTAGCCAGGACAGGAAGGAGGAGTTGGCAGGGAGAGCGGTTAGAGAGTGGGATCAAGAGGAGAGAGGAGAGTGGATTGCTGGGCTGGGAGGACAGGGAAATGAGGCTGGGTGGGGCCCCTGACCGACTAGAGGCCCGTGGATCAGCCAGAGGCCTCCAGGCTGGGGGCCGGGGGGCCAGAGGTCAGGTGTTCTGAGAGCTGAGCTTCTTGGGGTTAGCCTTGGCTGTGGTATTCGGGACAGCTGGATTGGGGTGGAGGGTGGAAAGGAAAGGGGAGTCCTCTTAGGGGGATGGAAACCCATGATGCAGCCACAGAGAAATCCAGGAGGGAGAGGAGGAGCGCCTGTGCTCCTGTCATGGGGTGGAAAAGAGGGTGTGGGATGGACAGCCAGTTGGTGACTCCCTGGTTGTGGAGGAGAGCAGGGGAGTCTAGGGGGAGCCCCAGTTTTAGGGCAATGACTGAGCGGAACCCAGCAGAAGCAAGGTGGAAGGGAAAGATGCAGAGCTGACGTGGGACATGTTGAGTTTGAGAACCTGTGAGAACAGAAGGTGGAGGCGTCTGGTCAGAACAATGTCCTGGCTGAAGGTGGACGCCATTTGCAGACAGGCTCTTGAAGCCCCCGGTGTGGATGAGCCCAGCAAGCAGAGTGTGGGCAGATGGGCGGTGGAGTCCTGGAGGACACTAAAGGGATAGGACTGGAGGCCGCAGGTTGGGTCTAAGCTCCAGACTGGTTTTTATAAAACACCCCCCTACGTGCACCCCCTTCTCTACTGCTTAAAATCTGCCCCATGGCCTGCAGCAGGGAGTCCAAACTCCTTAACCCAATGTGTAGGTCCTGTCCAGAGCAGACCTTGTACTAACCTCCCAGGGCTGCTGTGACAACGTACCAAAAGCTGGGGGACTTAAAACAACAGAAATGTATTCTCTGGAGTTCTGGAGGCCAGAAGTTTAATATCAAGGTGTCGGCAGGGTTGGTTCCCTCCAGAGGCCCTGCGGGAGAATCTGTTTCACGCCTTGCTCCTAGCTTCTGGTGGCTCCCATCAACCCTTGGCGTTCCTTGACCTGTAGCTGCATCGCTCCAATCCCTGCCTCCGTCATCACATGGCCCTATGTGTGTCTGGGTCTTTGTTTTCTCTCCTTATAAGGGCACTGGTCATTGGATTAGGGTAGGTTTAAGATGACTGTGACCTCATCTTAACAGTTACATCTGCAAAGACCCTATTTCCTGATCAGATCATATTCTGAGGTTGCCGGTGGTCATGAATTTCAGGGTCGGGGGCACCATTCAACACAGTATAGGCCTCGCCTCTTCCTGCTTTTTTGGCCTTATTCCCACCTCCCACCTCCATGGCCTCCTTTCGGGAAGATGTCCAGAGCCAACCCTAGCTCAGGTTCATTGTCTCCGTCTTATGAGCTTCCCCCTCTGCGAACACCCCAACACTCCCTTCATTGCTCATGTCCTCCATCAGGCTTGAGCTCCTTGGGACAGGGACCAGGCCTTAGGTGTCCCTCCTCACTGCAAGGTAAGTTGGCATTTGAGAGCCCAGCCCCAGAGTGCCCTAGAAGTGGATTTGAGTCCTGGCTCCACTTAATCAACCATGTGACCTCAGCCTCAGTTTCCACATCTGTCAGATGGAGCTATTAAATGAGAATTTAATAAATTAAATGAGAAAAAGTATGTAAAGCAGCTAGTGGGGAACTTAGGGTCTCCTTGAGGGTGGTTGCTGTGTTTTTTTAATTCACCTTGTGTATTGGCACTTGGTCCAGTGTCTGACTTGGTAGGTGCTGTATAAAATATTTGTTGAATAAGTGATTGCATGAGGAGACGTAGCTTGATGAGAAGGGACTCTGTTGTGTTTATGGATGTGACCCCCTTAGAAGCCCCCCTTCCTTCTGCTCTCGGTCTCCAAGAGCTGGGTAATTACAGTTTGAGTTTCAGCTAAATGCTGACGAGTGACAGTGAACGGGGGTCACAGTTTGAGTCAGGCTCACAGCCCTGTACCCGGCGTTTCTCTTTCATGTGGATGGAACAAACTCTGGCTTTTTACATTAGCGGTACCTATGGTGGCTGCAATAGATGAGTCACCATTTACTGTAAAGCTTTCAGATGCCCGGCAGACATATGCCAGTCTGGAGTGACAGTGCCTTCTGCGATCAGGCACCCCAGCCACGAGCATCTAAAGAGGGAGAAGTGGTAGGGAGATCTTGGGTGAGGATCCATAGCCCTCTTAGCTTCCTGCTTCCCAAATTTCCTGCTGGACTTTTATTTTGATCTGTAGGCATATTTTTGCAGTCACTTAAATAAGTCTGTGCAAATTTGCGTCTGCTTGCTTCTAGGCTAGAGGTTTATGCTTCTGTCTGGTTTTGGTTTTACGTGGAATATTAATTTATTTTTAAAGCGACCTACTCCCGTTTCTTGATTATCGGCCACTGAGAGCAGTGGTTCAAAGCCTAAGAACTTTTTCTTTTTCCTTTTAAGTAGAACTGTCTTTGGCTCCTCTTTGCCTGCAGGTGATGGTTTTCTTTTCCTTTCAAGAGATGAACCTGTGAAATTCCATTTGGTCTCCAGTGGTAGACAGGGCTTGGGAATTTCAGTCTTTGAGGATGAACTTGGTTGTGAAGAACCGAAAAGACTGGCAGGTGCAGCGTGTTCCCTCTTGCAGGTGGGGCTAGGTGGGGCAGGGTGTGGGGAGCGGTGAGTGGCTGGAAAGGCACCCACAGAGTGCCCTGTACGTGCCTGGCTCCATGCTAGGAACCAGCTTCCCTGCAAGCGAGCTGTGTGGCCAGGGCCTGGGGCTGTCATGGAATTTCAAATCTGATTGAACAGATACAGCCTTTTTGTGCGTGTCTGTGTGGAGATCTGTGCCATGGGGCCTTGCGCAAGTTATGTAACCTCTCAGCCTCAATTTCATCCTCTGTAAAATGGGCATACTGACCCTTTTCTCAATCAGGTGGTTTTAAGGATTCGATGAGATATTTAAGGCACCTAGTACAAGCCTGGTACATTGTAGGGCTCAAAAAATGATCATTGTAATTACGAGAAGTGCTGTGAATCTCTTATTTTGAGAGCGTGGATGGTGGAGGGAGCCTTTCGGTGAGAAGAGGGGAGTTAAGGTGTTCCTTCTAGGTGAGCAGTGGTCAACTCCCTGGTTTTTGGTGGTAATTAATTTAGTATCTTAGGTTGGCCTCTGTGTTCATTTGACATGTTTCTGCCTCTCCACCTTGGATTTGCTGTTGGCCCGTGTGGAATACCCCCTTTCCCATCCTCCAGGGCCCATCCCCGCCTCTTGGGCTTCTCCTGTGATTGGTCAGACCATGCTTCCCTGCTGTATTTAGAGGATGGCCATGAACCCCTGCCGTGTAGTTCGCACCCTCCCACCTTACTCTGGCCAGTCAGAGGAGGTGGTCCCAAGGCCCCAGTCAGACCCCGGGGTCTCCCAGAGACTTTTGTGCCTCCCCTGGAAGCAAGAGGTTCTCGAGGACATCTGTTTCGGATTCTGAAATTCGGGGTGCTTTGGGAATAGCTGAGGTTTATGGGGACAGTGATGACGGACTGTTTGAAATGAGAACTTGGGGACATTCAGGATAGTGGTAGCTGTAGCTGGACATTATCTGTGGTGAAGGATAAAGGGGCTGTGCTTGGCTTCCGCCTCCTTCCTCGGTGGTGGTGTCTCCCGAGTCCCTCCCTTCTCCCCTCCCCAGCTTCTGGAGGGGAAGATTCTTCACTTAGAGCAGAGCACACTTTCTTCCTGAATTTGCCAGTCTCACTGTGATATGATTGCCTCTTTTAGCCCAGTGTCTACTGCCCTCTCCCATGGTACAGTCCTTGCGGTAAGGGAGGCTTTGTGTCTTGTTTGCAGTGGCATATCCCTAGGACATGCCCTCAATAAGCCAGTGTTGAGAGAGGGAGTGAATGAATGAAGGGCCAGATGAAAGCCCCGCACGACGAGAAAAATATTCAGACAGGGTGAAAGTGCTGCGCCCACCCCTGCAGGAAGAGGGCGGTTATAATTTGTTTTTCTTTCTTCTGTGTGTGTGTGTGTGTGTGTGTGTGTGCTGGGTTGTATCTCGTTGATCCACAAATCCCTTTGCTTGGTTGTTCCTGGTGTGGTGATGATGTGGCATCTCTGAGGAGGCTGGCTGGGACAAGGGGGACAGTCCACGGCTGGGACCAGGAGTATTTTTCTCTGCACTAAAGATGCGGGTCCTATGACCTCTGTTTCGTCATAACTGGGTCCAATGGGAGGAGGGAAGCCCACTCATGTCGGGTGGGTCAGAGAGGTTGAGTGACCTTTTGTATGTAAGTATCAGGATTCTAATGCCGTTCTGAGTCCAAAGACGGTGTTTCTTCTGCAGCATCACCCTGACTCCTAAAATGCTAGAAGGCTCTTAACACCAGAATTCCCATCCACCCTGGGTCCTGTGTTACCTGCTTGGAGAACTGAAAGAGTGTGATAAACGGTGGTCACCAACACTGGCTATCTCCACTCACTGCCACACTGCAGAGTATCTGACCACCAGGGATGGGAATCAGGACACAGAAGCTGGCCACTGTTCTCATTGCCCTGAGTTCTACTGCATGTGGCTGGAACTCTGTGGCTCTGGTCTCAGCAACCCCTGGAGCTCTCTTCTTCCCCCCACTCCCCTTCTGACCCCATTGTCAATTTCTGGTTACTTCCAGTCAGCATTAGGCCTGGCACTGTCTACAGCAATGCACATTACTTTTCTAAAGCCTTCCATCTGGAAGAGCTCTCTTGTCCCGGTGTTTCTGGTATAATTCAGGTTTGTATTTCCCGGGCACCCAGCACTGCAGCCACTCAGAAGGTGTGGGTCCTTTTCTGGTTGAGCATTGACATTTGGGGATTGGCTTCCATTCAGCAGTGCTTCTTCCCTTCTTTTCATGCAAGCAGGTACCTGAGGTACTGAGGTACCCAGAGGCCCCAGCTGGTAATTGGGAAAGGTAAGACCTCACTGTCAGGGGAGGTCTGGATGTGGAATCTAGTTGCAGTGGGGCCTATACCTTCTCTTTGATCATTTTAGGTTTAATACGCTCTCCGCTGTAATGGAAACCATAACATAAGCTGATTAGTAAAATTTGACTCTTGGTTTAATGAGAAACCTGAGAGGGACCCACTTCCTCTTGATTTTTGTTTTATTTTTAAAAATTCTGTACATGCTGTTTCATTTCTCTTCCTCTGGACTTTTCTTTTAGAAAAGTCACAAACAACATACTATACAAACCAAAACCATTTAGAAAATAAAACCAGACCCTGGGGAATACACAGCACTTAGCCTCCAGGGCACCTTCTTCCCACCATCTGGTTGAGCCTCTCCATGTGTCTGATGGGGGAGCAGGCAGTAGTTGACATGGAGAAGCTGAGGCCCACGGAGAGGCTGGGAGTGGATTGAAGGCCACGCTGGAGTAGGGCTAGAATCGGGGCTGCACTGCTTAGGTTCCAGGCCGGTGCTTATGCTTCTGCCCAGGGCACTGGTATTAGATGCGAGATATTCTCCTTGTCAGCGTGTATCCTCAGCCCTCCCTCCTGTGGTTTCACTGGCTTACTGAATGTGAGCTCTCACTAAAGAATTGTTAGGATCATGCATTTATATGGTATCCGGACAAGCTTCAGTGGATTCCTTCCCCATCCATCCATCCATCCATCCATCTATCCATCAAAATATTTTTTGACCTGCTCTGCATGAGGCAATGTGCCAGTCCTGGAAGGTTGGAGGGATGAGAGAGTCAAACCTCCACTTCGGAAGAGGCTTTACTTTGGAGTTGGGGCCCAGAACCAGAACTGTAATACCAGGCACAACAGAAGCACTATGATAAGTATCAAGCCAAATGGAGTAGTGGAAGAGGGGTTAAGTTTTGCCGAGAGATGCAGAGATGGCACTGGAGCTGAGTTTCGAAGGATGAATAGAATTTTGGTGCTGGGCAGACTCGGAGAAGTAAGGACCGAAGGCATGATGCTATGGCCACACTCTCGTTTCCTTAATACTGCACGGCACAAATACAGAGGTGATCCAGTCCTGGGTTTAAGTGGTGCTTGCCTAATAATGGTTTTGCACAATTGCTCGGGCCTCCTTCACTTTGGGATTAGGACTGGAGGTGGAAAGTTGGCATCAGGAGAGGGCTAGTATTTATTGAGTGTTTTACTTATATTTATCCAGTTGACATACATCATCTAATCGGGGCACATAGCTACCAAGCGCTAGAGCTGAGATTTGAACTCAGAACTCTCTGACTCCAGGGCCCCTACTCTTCCCATAGTACTGCCTTATCACCTTCTCCTGGGAAGTCGCTAATGCTAGTCATTCCCGAACAGCGGGATTCAGGTTGCAAAGTAGAGTGGCTGGTGGGAATGCTTGTGAAAATATTTTGTCGTCTTAACTCACGTCATTCAAACTTCCTGTGGTTAGTGGAAGGAGTATTTCTGCGTCAGTCATGCTTTCTGGAGGACCCTCTGTGGTGCCATTCTCTCGCGATGCTGCTGTTTGGCTGGTGTTTCAGACAATCGCCATTTATAGTACTTTCTGATGAGCAGGTATCTTCAGGCCTCTCACCTGCCCAAGCTGACAAGTCACATTCTGTGCTCGAATGGGTTGTTAATGGATACAAGCGTTTGACCTGGCAGAATCGGCCAGGTGGGATGCTGTTTTTATTGGACAGACAATGCTGTCCCATGAAATCTAAGAGAGAAACAAGGAGAGTGAGGGGGTTGAGGTGCAGCAACTCAGTACGAGGTGGACTTCCTGGGGCAGAGGCAGTAGACTGGGCATTGGACCCAATTTTCCAAGGGATGTCTCGAGACATGGTGGGGGGTGGGAGTGTAAGGTAGGTGATAGTCATTGGGGGCAGGGTGGGTGCTTGAATCTTAGTAAATATTTAGTAATTGTGAAAAAATATTGTAATTCTAGAGTATATCTCAATGGTCCTCTGTCTTGATCCCTCTAACTAGGGGTTTGTGCCGTAAATACTGTCACTGGCACTGAGGAAGGTGCCTGAGGCTGTCAGTTTTGTCACAAGAGGAAGGTGCTGTCCCCATGAGATCCCAGTCCTGTTACACAGCTAATTTCTTGTCGCCACTCTCCACCGATGACTCCCTCTGCCTCCTTCCTCTCCTTCTTCCCCGCCACCCCCCTTCTCCAGTACAGTGCAGTTTTAGTTTGCAAGATTCTTTCAGGGCTGCAGAGCAGTTAATCTTAGAATCCGCTTCTCCAAGAGCATCTTGCTTTTTATCTCTGTTCTCTATATTGGGGTCTGGGATTCTGCTGCTAAAAAAAATTTGAAAACCAGATGTCTAGAGCATTTCTGCAGTGTTCATGGTCTGCAAGGGCGGCCCAAGGGGTTTGTGAGTGAGGGCTACACCTCCTGCTGTGTGTATTGCGGGGGTTGGGAGGTGCGTGGACCGATGCACCTGTGTGTTGCTCTTAGTCTGCTTCTGGAGCCTGGGTCCTTCTGGTTCTTCGGGAACTCATGATCCTCCTCCTTTCATCCCAGCCCGCTGAGGAAAACAACTTGGGGTTCAATGAGTAAGTTCCAAGTTATATATACTCTCTCCTATCATACTCATTTCACAGACTAGGAAGCTCAGAGGGGTTGAGTAACTTGCTTGAGGCTACCCAGTTTGTAAGTGAAATGGCTTAGATTTGAATCCAGATCTGATTCTAGAATTCATCATTTTTTACTACTGTATGCATCAGCCATGCTTTTACCTACAATCAAGAATATTTATTATTCTCTGTCATTTCCCCCTCCTGGGGAGGTGGGCTGGGTAAACTTGGCACTGTGTAAAGTAGTATGATATGTATATCCCAATTTTATTCACCTTGAAAGTACTGCTTTTGGATGTCTGGCTGAGGTGGGAGAGTTGGGGGCCCAGGCTCGGGGTCCTCAGTTCCGTCAATGTCAGGGTCAGGGGAGAGGTCTGGGAGGCTTACCTCCCAGCTCCTGAAACTGGACAGTAAAGTCAACATCTGAGAGCTTCAGAGCACTTTCGCCGCTGGTTGCCCTCCTCTTTCTCTAAATCTTTCTCTGATGCTTTCTGGTCTTGCCCTGGATTTCTGATGGAGTCCTTAGAGCGTGGCTCAGCCATGAGGAACTGGGAACAACCTGCTTGGAAGGTTCCAGGTGTGAATGGGGGCAGGGCTTGAGGAGGACTGGAATGGAGTGTGGGGGGGGGGCATTGATCAGGTCTGGATTGCTGTCCACTGACTGTAGAGATTGGAGCCCCAGGTTGGTGAGACAGTGCAGCCAATCCGTGGGTCCCATCGGGCACAAAGTTGTTTAATGGTGTCTCCAGTATGGAGCTGTGAGTTATGCTACTGTTAAGGCCATGCTTCTCCTCAAGTTGTGAATATTAATTTTATTCCCCTTTTCCAGGGTGCCCCATGTCTCCACTTGAGGGAGTGATACAGACCTACTGTAAGGGCTTAGATGCCCTCACGAAACACTGGAAGGAAACTTGGAAAAAAAAATCCAAGGACTAGGTTGCTGGAAGAAAAATCCAGCTAGCTTGTAGGCCCCCAAAGCCTCAGATTCATCCAGAAAACTGGGGAGAGTTTTTCATTAGCTAGCTCTTTCTCTGGTGCAACCACGTTTAAAAAGTCAAGTGTGGGGAGAAGGGATCGGGGACACCGAGCTTGTTGAGTCCTGGTGGGCAGAATCCCTCCCCTGGACAGGACAGAGGGTGACAAGCCCCAGAGCCATCCAGGAGGCTCAGCCCTCGCTCTCCCTCCTGTTGCCAAATATTTATTTACTGAGAACTAAATTCTCCAAAGCTGGAGCTTAAGAGCTACAGCAGCTCCAGGACGGGCCGACTCATTTCGCCCTGATCAGCCACAGCTTGGGTTGCCGTTCACTCATTCTGTGGAAGTGGGGTGTCTGGGCCTTGCCCAGTGGCTACCCTCTGCACATCAGGGTCCCAGGAACGATAGAGCTGTACGTTGAGATGGGCCTTCAAGACCCCTTTTGTCATTCCACCCCTGACTTTGTAGAGGGGTGGCTGAGACACAGAGAGGGGAAGCTGCTGCCACAAGGCCCCACAGGTCCACGCAGAGAACCAGGTCCCAGAAACTCTCTTTTCGAAGGGGTCCTCCGAGGCACAGCCCCAGACTCCCCCAGGATGTTGGCCCTATGTGCTCTGCCCCGCTTTCCTTGGAACAAGGGCTGGTGTTTCAGATGAGGACTTTTTATGACTTCATTTCAGATAACGCAGTTGGGTACAGTTTGCCTGGTGGTTGCCTAAATTTAAACGAAGTGGGCTGGGGTGGGTGGTAGTGAAGAAGATTGGCTTGGTGCTTTCATTAAAGCACAATGTGTTGGGGGAAGGTTCGATTTTTATTTTTACTTCACTGAATGAGGGATGAGCACAGAGCTGTGGGTCTTTTTTCCCCTTTCCTTTTCTTTCTTTCTTTTTTAAATTATTAAATCTTTATATTCTCGAATCGGGACTGGTGGTGCATTTCGCTTTCAGACTGAGTATAAATTAAAGTAGGTTGAACTGGAATATTATTATTTTGCATTTCGTGATGATCAGGGACAGTGGTTGGGCCTCTTAAACATCTATAGATGAACTCTGGTTAAACTTGGGTTTCATTCCCAATTCTGGGCACTACGCTGGCTGCGTGACCCTGGTTATAATTTTCTAAACTTGACTTTCCTCTTGGTAAATTGTTGGTATCGATACCTATGTTTTAGAATTGCCGTGTATCTGAGTTCACGTGTTGGAAACTGTGCCACAACATAGCTGCGTGCCACATGGAGGATACTCGTGAATTATTACTGGTTGTCCATCCTCTGCTGTGCTTTCCATGCTTTGCCCCCAGCAAGGTGGGACTGGATCAGGGGGTGAGGTTGAGAGGATGGCCTCCTGAAGGAGGGGCGAGGGGGTGGTGTGGAGGCATGTGCTGGAGTGTGTGTGTGTGTCTGAAGAGGACTTGGCGTTTGGAGGGAACCTGGCTTGTCTCCTCGGGGGGATATTAGAGATCTGAACATCTGGACCTTTGCCCCAGAGGACTGCCTTCCTGGGGTTCACCTCACTGATTTTTGTAATGAGTTTTCTCAACCTTTGAAAATCCAGATGTATAAATATGGTCTATTTATTGTGTCTCTGGTTAGAAAAGCAACATGTTATAGAAAAGTGGGAGCAGACAGAAAATCACAGAGAAGAAAATAAAAATCGTCCATAATCCCACCCTACTGGGAGAAACCAGCATGAGGATTCTGAGGTCTGTGCGTCCAGTTTATTTTTCTGTGCCTGTATACATAGGGTGTGCTTCCTGCTGGTTCATTTTTACAAAACTGGAATCATATTGCACATATTGTTATGTAACATGCATTTCAAACAATTTTCTGTGAGCGTTTCCTAGTTGTAAACTGTTCTTTTAAAACACGGCTTTGGGTGGAGGCACAGCATTCCGCTATGCGGATATTCCATAACTTATTCAACCAGCCTCCCTATTGTTCGTCATTTAAATTGCTTTCCGTTCCTTTTGCTCCTTCGCCTCATGGTGCAGTGAATTGGGGAATGCAGATTTTAATAACCGCATCACTGTTTTAGGAAAGCAGTTTTCTGGCGAAGCACACTGAACAAAACGGTTTCATTAGTTTCAAGTTTGTTTTCACGCCTTCCACGCTCCCCTAGATCTTTGGGCTTTGTAGTGAATTCACCATCTGGGTAAGCCCTGTACCTCTTCTGCATTTCCACCCCGTCCTCCACATACTGCTCACCCTTCAACTATTTCTCCTCTGGTTATTAGGGGAGCGGGAACAACGAGAGATCACGACTGCCCCAGAAGATCCTAGTTCAAGCTCTGACCACGTCATTCTCTAGCAGGGTGCCCCTGAAAAATGTGGGAGCTTTTTAAGCCTCTGTTTCTTTATCTGCAAAATGAAGGTGATAAGACCTTTCTGACCAGAGGTTGAAGGTGAAATATAGTTATGGCCTCACATCCGCTTTGTAACCTGAAGTTCCATAAAGATGTTGGTTGTTAGTGAAGATCACTTGGCGCTTGACCTTGAAGAATAATCACAGGGCCTGGTCCAGCGGTGCCGCAGCTGGCTTGCACCAGCTCTTGAGAGTTGATTCTGCCCATCTCTTCCCGATTCTATGACCGCTGGCCCTCATGTTGGTAGCTTGAGATGGCCCTACTGAGAGTATTTACGCCATGGAAATTGACAAATACTACAATGTCAGCTGTCCCCAAAGGTTCTGAAGAAAATCAGTCAGGAGAAGGAGATAGAGGCTGATGGGGCAGGGCTGGGGGATGTCTGACTCTCTGCCCTCGAAGCACAGCCTACCCTGTAGCCAGCCGAGCACGTGTGCTGTAGCCCCTCGTCACCTTGTTGTTGGTTGGGTGTTTCGGAGCAAAGCCTTCCTCCATGGGGATGGTACAGGAAGGCACATGGAGAGCACACGGTCAGCTCAAATCAGGCACACATACGCATTGCACCCTTCAGTGTACTGATCTCCGTTCTGAGGGCTCCCAGGATGTGCTGGGCTGGTGGAGTCAGCAGGAGGGCAGAGCAGTGAATGCAGGAGGGGGAGGAGGAGCTCTGTGGGGCTCAGGGGGTGGGAGAGGATACAGGGTTTAGAATCAGAGACCCACAGGATTAGCGGCTTCTTGGAGGCCAATGTTCTCATGGCACACACAGACCCAGGAAGGCATGGAGGGCAGGATGGCTCCCCTGAGGCCACCCTTGTGTTCACCGAGGGATGAAGCCCAGTGTTCCATTCCCGGTCCTGTGCCTTGTGCAACACCACCATCTCCCAGATTTTGTTTTTTTTTTTTTTATTCCTCGTTGGGGAATAATGGCAAATGGGTGCAGTAAGCTAGTTTAGGGACCTGCTGAAGGGCAACCCCTAATCCCAGGCATTCAGGAGCCAGAGTGGGTTACGAGGATGGGCTGCAGTACCTCCCAAAACATGCTGCTAGAAGATGGGCCCTCCTGGTATGTAAGAGACAAAAAGTATTTTAGGCTGCCCTCCCGTCCCCACCCCCATGCGTTACGGACAAGCCAGTGTCCACTGTGGCTGAGCCAACACTTATTCAGCATCTGCCCCACGTTCATTTGATAAGGTATTGAAAATCCCTGCCCTGGGAGATGGAGAACTGGGATCTAGGGTCCGCTCTGCTGTTATTAAGTCAGCTGGGGGAGACAGGTCTTGGTCTGGTTTCTTCCTCTGTAACAGGGGGTGCCTGGCCAAATGGTTTAATGTCTCTTTTTGCTCTGACCCTTTTTTTTTTTTTTTTTTTTTTTTTTTTTTGCGGTACGCGGGCCTCTCACTGTTGTGGCCTCTCGCGTTGCGGAGCACAGGCTCCGGACGCGCAGGCTCAGCGGCCATGGCTCACGGGCCCAGCAGCTCCGCGGCATGTGGGATCTTCCCGGACCGGGGCACGAACCCTTGTCCCCTGCATCGGCAGGCGGACTCTCAACCACTGCGCCACCAGGGAAGCCCTCTGACCCTTTTTCTAAGCCGGAGATTCGACAGCGTCCCACTTCCAAAGCGTTTCAGTCTTTCAGTTCCTTTCCCAGGTGGCGACCACCCCTTGGAGCACAGGGTTTGGGGAGGGATTTCAGGGTTGGCTTGTGCTCCTCCAGGGCATTTCTTGGTCTGTGGGTGCCCAGTATTTTCCCGCATGGTTCCCAGTTCTAAGCCACCTGGTATTGGCTAGTGGTTAGGTGGCCATTGCCCACATAGAACGTTCCCCACAACGTAAAACTCGCCCACAAGTGCTTTCCTAGCAGTGGGTGCACTGCTGGTGGGCAGGGGTGAGAAGTTGGGTGTACTTTCCTCACCGTTGGTCGGTTGGGATTTCGTGTCTCAGAACCGTAGTGTCCTCATCCTGGTACCGCCGGTGGCCTCCCACCGAAACTTTACAGTGATAGCAGAGCAAACACATACGCTTCAAAACTAAAATGTGACAGGGTGAGGTAGCAACAGGAAGTGGGGAAGTGAGCAGAGCAGAGCTTGTGATGTGTGCTCAGAATGCTGTTGACCTTTCCCCCCCCCCGCCCTTTTAAAAATCGTATAGTTCACTTCAATGGTTGAGGTAGAAGCTCTTGTTTGTTTTAAACGGTTCAGCCTCTCGAGAGGCCTAAGGAGAGAGCGCATGGCGGGGGTAAAACAAGTTTAGGGAAGATGCAAACCACCCTTTCCCCGCCGTGCTTGGCAAAAGGTAGGCAAGTTCATGTCAGGTTGGTGTTCTCGAGGCTGTTTGATCCTTTCACTCCACTTTTCTTTACTAAGGGCTGGGGCAAGTTATTTAAATTGCTCTTCTTTTAGACCTCCCTCTGTAGGACTCTTCTTGACCTTGATTGAAGATGCGGTGGGGAAAGTGGAATTCTGCCCCCATGGTTTTTCTTTTTCTGCCTCCCCCTCAGTTTCTTACTTTCTACCGATGATTGAAGAAGGAGAGAAAGCAAATTCAGTAGTTTGTTTCTGGTATCGGGAGGGCCCCGTCTGTTGACTTTAACGAGACCGTGTCAAGCTGTCACTGCCTAGGGTGCCTCCCGCTGGAGAGGGCACACTTCACACAGGCGGGGACAGAACAGGGGCAAATCGCTGGCTGGCCAGATGGAGAGAGCGATTGTTAGTTTAGACAAATAGCTTTTCATCTGAAGAGCAAATACAGTCCTGAGGATGGAAGCTACGGGTAGGCATTCCCTGTTTGGATATTAGAGCCCAGTTAGCTCAGGTTGAATTAGCTACGTCGGGGCTTTGAGTGGGGTGCAGCCAGCAATAACGGTGCTGTGTGATAAGAGCTGTGTGTTTGTAGACGCTTCACCTGCCTTTCCACAAATTAGCCTCCTCCTAAGCTTATAAGTTTGGGAGGGAAGATACTATAGGCTCTCAGTGATGGCTGGGTAATCTTAACAATGAAATAACGAAACAGGAATGGTAAGCCCCCACTTTCTTTGCACAGTTTTGGATACCAGGTCATAGGTATCATCTTATTTAATGCTGAGGGAACTCTACTCTACAGATGGGCAGTGGAGGCCTGGGAACAGTAAGCTCAGTGACCCGAAATGATGAAACAGGTGTCCTGTCCCAAAGTTCACTTGGGTCAGAGCTTGTGTCTCCTGTATTGCCCTCTGTGTTCACTGCAATTGGTTTCTGAAATGGCTGGGTTTTGGGTGTGATCTGTGGCCTGGCCATAGAGTGTCTCTTTGGGGGAATTTTGCTGATCCAGGTGACGTCCTGACCCTGACTCCACTAGCTTTGTTGATGGATAGGCTGCATTGCCATGGATACAGGTACAGCTTGCTACCCTCCGCGGCTTCGTAGATTCATGTGTCAACTGTATTTCATTGGAAATGTGCCAGGGTGAAGGTTATTCCAAAGAAAAACTGAAGTTTTTTTTTCTTTTTAAGGTACCCTTATCCCCAATTCTATTCAGTGTCTATGGCATTTTGGCTTTGCCGTGATCAAATTGTAGTAAGGCCTGCTCTGAGTGTCTGAGCTCAAGTCTTGCCGGAAGGGCTGTGTGGTACAGGCTCTTTTCACATGATTTTGGGCACCTTCTTACTTTCTTGTGGCTTCATTTCTGCTTTGTTGCTCTGTTGTTCAGTCTTGTTGGAGTAGAGGTTATGGAAGGCATAGTGAGCTGGACGGTCTGCTAATTCAGAGAACTTGTACACAGTGAGTGGAACGAATAGGACATGGGGCTGAAACAGTTTTTTAAAACCCCGAGCAGGATCGCCTCCAGTGGAAACTTGGCATTCATGGGCTTGTATGGGGAGTCCCAAGCAAATTGCTAGCGGAGTCGCCACCTTCTGAAGAGCCCAAGCCTATGGTGTCTCTGACTCTGGTGATGCCACCGAGCTGTGTAGAGGCGTGCTAGGAGGAGTGGTAATAGCTGGTATTTTTGAAGTTGGTGAGACTTGAGGAAGGAAGGTAGGGCTCTCGTGGCAGTCTGGTTTTTATTTTATTTATTTATTTATTTTTAAAAATAAATTTACTTATTTATTTTTGGTTGCATTGGGTCTTCACTGCTGCGTGCGGGCTTTCTCTAGTTGCGGCGAGCAGGGGCTACTCTTCGTTGCTGTGCGTGGGCTTCTCATTGCGGTGCCTTCTCTTGTTGCAGAGCACGGGCTCTAGGCGCGCAGGCTTCAGTAGTTGTGGCGCACGGGCTCAGTAGTTGTGGCTCGCAGGCTCTAGAGCGCAGACTCAGTAGCTGTGGCACACGGGCTTAGTCGCTCTGCGGCATGTGGGATCTTCCCGGACCGGGGCTCAAACCCGAGTGCCCTGCATTGGCAGGCGGATTCTTAACCACTGCGCCACCAGGGAAGTCGCGGCAGTCTGGTTTTTCGTGTTTTATGAATCAAACAGGCAGAGAGGTTGGTTTGTGTGATTGGGAGCTGTACCACTTGGCTGTGGTCAGTGGAGGGTCGTGTAGGTGGACCCTGCTCAAGTCTTTCTCATTCTTCTGCCGCTGGGGGTTGGGCACCATCCAACTGAAAGAAGAGTATAAACAGATGAAAAGTCATTCTCAACTTCCGGTCCAGCTTCATTTTAATGTTTCCCATCCTGTTCCTTAATAAAGTTAACCTTAATAAAGTTAACTTTTTAAAAGAAAATCCATGATGAAATCAAAGCGGAATCTTTCAACATTTATTGGAGTTCAGCCCATGTTCTGTTATCTCCCAGTTGGTTTTAATACCCTACGAGCCAGACAGCTCCCCGGTGGAATCTTGCAAATTAAATGTAGTATCTTGGTCTGTTGATTGTAAAATTCTTGCGGGAAGTGTGGCCCGGAATGTGAACATGGGAACGGGTTTTTTTTTTTTTAATTAAAAAGTAGTTCTCTATCTTTGATTATTTGTTTAAGCTCTGTAAGGAGTTCAGTGTTCAGCACTGGGGAGGGGTTGCCTCCCCAGCTCGCCCATGAACAGGGAGAATATATTTGAACAGTTTAGAATTAAGAGTGCTTGTGGTTTAGAAACCCACCTTTTCTGCCATTAACCACCAGTGAATGCCAGCCTGAAATGTGTTCTTGTGCCAGAGTAAACCGCAAGGTTGTGGAAAAACGTAAAGGAAATGGGGGGTAAGTTAGTAGTAAAAGGTGAAGGCTGGTTGTGGGCTGGGGGAGGGAGAGGCTGCAGAACAGATGGAGGAGAAAGGAACGCAGTCTGTGGGGTCCTTGGCCTTAGGCAGGCTTGGACTTTGCTAGAGAGAGAAGGTTCACAGTATGTGAACTAAACACTGATGTGCTACCTTCTGCATTTCCTTAGATTTGTATTTTCAAACTTCATAGAACAGGCAGCACGAAGGACACGGTTTACTTTTGTTGGAGTGGTTTTAGCTCCACCAGCCCACCTCTGTTAGGTTAGACTTAAGGCATCTAGGAGACTGGTTCTCAGTTAGGAGTGATGTTGCCCCCAGGGGACATTTGAAAATGTCCGGAAGTTCCCTGGTGGTCCCCTGTGGCCTGGGTTCAATCCCTGGTCGGGGGACCTAAGATCCCGCAAGACCCCACAGAGTGGCCAAAAGAAAAAAAAAGAAAGAAAGAAAAGAAAATGTCTGGAGACGTTTTTGGTTGTCACAACTGTTTGGGGGGCAGGGGGGAGTCTTACTGGCGGCTAAAGGGTAGAGGCCTGCACAGGACAGCCCGCAGGACAGAGTCATCAGCCCAAAGTGTCAGTAGTGCCGAGGCTGAGAAACCTCGATCTCGGGGCTTGGTTGCTGTCCATTCATCCTTCAACACAGCAGTGTCTTGGCCCTGGGCTGTGGGAAGTGCACACTTCTACTGGAGTGGAATCGCCAGGTCTGGAAGGCTTACTGCTCCCAAGATCTGAGAGAGTCCCGAGGAATTGGCATCTTGACCCAGCTGTAATAATTTTGCAGCTTAGAGTCATTTTTCCCCCACACTTTTCTTCTGACAATTCTCCGTCTTATCTTGCTGCTCCGTGAACCTGTCCCCCAACATTAATTCTCTAACTTAGTGCGTTTTGCCCCTGCCCCATACAAAATGCTGTAATTGGAATTTTTCTTTCTTTTCTATCTCTACCACCCATCTTAAAGCTGTATTGGATGAGTCCTTGGTCCTCTTTGGGGAATCTGTTTTTCTCTACCCTAAAACAGGTTAATGAGTCTCCAAATTGCTTTTCTGCATAAGGTGTGTCCCATGTGCCATTTTCTCCCTCCCCCATAGAGAATTTAAAATATGAACTATTTAATAAACTATAGACTTACCAGCAGTCAACTGTAAAACACATGCCTCTTTCAGGCCACTTTTTGACAAGTTTCAGGTAAGAATGATAGCATATTAAATTATTAGGCAGTTTTATGACTGTGCAGGGAAGATTTATCCTTCGATGAATAAATATTGCTGTAACCCGATTTAGAACTTGATGAATACCGATTTATGGCTTAAAATATATAAGGGTTGTTTTATGATGAAGTGGCAGTGGTGGGGGGCAGGGTTAAAGTGATGGCTGTGGCACCTTTGAGTAATATGCCATTAAAATGTTGCTGCAGGCAGAGCTGCTGGGAGGATTCTCGGTGGCTTCTGCGGGTACCTGCCACTGCTGGTGGGAATCGGGGTCCAAGTCACTTTGTGATGCACAGTCCCAGCTGATAGCGCTTGGAAGCACTATTTAAAATGTGGGTGCCCCTGGGTCCCTAGCGGTTGATGCTGCAGTGCACCTTCTGAAGGATTCCACTTGCCTACGTATGGAATTTCAGGGTAGCAGTGGTCAATGACAGTACATTTTTCAGGTAAGGAAGGCAGCTTTGAGGATGAACGCTTTCAAAACCTAATTGAGGAGGGAAGCCAGTTTCGTGTTTTGGATGTGGTGGTTGTCCTACTTTTTTTTTCCCTCAAATCCTTACTTTTTTTTTTTTTTTTAGATTGAAGTATAGTTGATTTACAATGTTGTGTTAATTTCAGGTGTACAGCAAAGTGATTCAGTTATACATATATATGTATGTGTGTATATATATATATATTCTTGTTCAGATTCTTTTCCCATATAGGTTATTACAAAATATTGAGTATAGTTCCCTGTGCTATACAGTAGGTCTTTGTTGTTTTTCTATTTTATATATAGTAGTGTGTATATGTTACTCCCAAATTCCTAATTATCCCTCCCCTCCCACCTTTCCCCTTTGGTAACCATAAGTTTGTTTTCTACGTCTGTGAGTCTCTTTCTGATCATCCTACTTTTGAACAAAAAAATCTGGGACATTTGAACTGACAGATATGGATGCTTAGAGGAATAGACGAGAATTTATCACTGAGACTGACCTGTAATATCTGTTGCATGTATAGGTGCCTCATGGTGGTAGAGCTAGATCAGTTACTCCTGATCTCTTCTTATTTGTTTATTGAATAATGTGTGCACAGGGTATAAAAGTTGGAGGTCACAAAGAGTCAAAAGTGGTGTATAGTAATTCTTCCTCTCCTTCTTGCCCCAGTCTCCCAATTCCCCTTTCCAGAGGTAACTCCTGTTATTAGCTTTTGGGTTATCTTTTTCAAAGTTACTCTATGCATCTAAATGCATATATGAACTCATAGTATTTTTGAACAACTGCCGGCGTACTATTCATGTCGTCTGTGCCTTACTTACCTTACCTAACAGTATACATGGAAAATTATCCCGTGTCATGACATACAGAGTGCCCTTACTGCTTTTTACAGCTACATAGCATTCCATTTCATGGATGAACCATAATTTATTAAAGAATCCCCTGACAGTGGATATTGAGGCTCTTTCCAGGCTTTTGTCATTACAAATTACACTGCAGTGAGTATCCTTTTATACACACCATTTTGCACATGTAGGAGTATGTCTGCAGAAGAAATTCTTAGAAGCGGAATTGCTGGTAAAAGCATATATACATCACTGGTATTGGTAGACATTGCAAGTATCCTTTCAAGGAGGTTGTAGCGATTTACACCCTCAATGAATGAGACATCCTCGCCAACACAGTGAGTTATCAAACTTTTTGATCTTTGCCAGTCTGATAGTTGAAAATTGGTAGCGCAGTTTGTTTTAATTTGCATTTCTTTTATGAGTGCGGTTGAGCATTTTTTCACAAGGTTAAGATCCATTTGTATTTCCTTTTCTTGCGATTCATATTCTTTACCCATTTTCCTATCAGGTTGTTGGTCTTTCCCAATCTATTAGCTTCGGTATCTCTTTGGCCTATTTCTGTATTTGGCAGAGCTCAGTCCTGCGGGTTGAGGCAGACCGTGCGTTCAAATGAGGCTTGGAGAGTGAGATGGATGATGAAGTGGGTCCATTTTCTTGGGTGTGGCCATTGCTGCCTCTGAGGCAGCTGAAGTCCCTGAGCCTAGTGGTTTCTGGTCTCACCCCAGCTGTGCTCCTTCAGAGCTGGCAGCAGTCGGACTCAGGCAGACAGTGAGTGCCTGCTGGTGTGTTGAACACGTGAGGATGGATTGGTTTGGGGGGTGGACGTGAACGAGACTGGGGAAGCCGAGGTTGGGAGGAGGAACGGAGCATGGGGATGGGGCACTGAGTATTAGCATTTAACAGATTCACAGGAAAGAAGGACGGCAGCCACACGGAAAAATTTCAAATACATTGTGTCTGGGAAGTCAGGAAAAATAGGATACATTTATTTTTAAGTAGTATGTCAGTTCCATTTTCAGTACGATGCTCAATATGTTTATTTCAACCTCATTTGAAGTTTATCTAAATGTATAGTGTTGGTTCTTAACCTAGAGTGAGCCCTCCGCCTCCCGCCCCCCAGCTCCAGGGCATTTGGCAAAGCCCGGAGACATCTTTGGTTGTCACATTCACGGGAGGGGAAGGAGAATGTCACTGGCGTCTGGTGAGTAGAAGCCAGGGATGCTGCTAAACATCCTACAACGCGCAGGACAGCCCCACAATAAAGAATTTTCAGCCCCAAATGCCAAGTGTCAATACATGAAAAACCCTTATATAAAGCAATGGGGTCCAGTTGTTAATCTGGGCGATGGGGTGGGGGGAAGCACAACAGATCCACTATTTCCTTCAGTTTTCAGACAGTTTGGACACTCTGTAATGTCACAGTTTGAACTCACTGATTTATTACAGTTAGATGAACTTCACCTGAAAAGGTATGGAGGTTGAAGAAAAATATACTGAGAATTTTATTTGGAAACGTAACTAGCGTACTGTTTTAAAGGAAGTCCATCCTATGTTTGCTGGGGGTCCCCTGTGGGCTTCCAGTGGGAGCAGGGACCTGTCACTGCCGCCTGCCCCTCCTTACTGCTTTCGCTCTTTGCCCTGTGTACACACTAGATACAGAAAGGGTAGGATTTTCTTAACCTGAGACTCCCGAAAGTAGAGGGCCAACACTGCCCCAGCAGGGTGGCATTTTCAGGGTATCCAGGATCTGAGCACAGTGGGAAGACGGTGCTGGGACCCCGCTGGTCTCTGCTTGAGTCTCCAGCACCCCCGTCTCCCAAGCAGGGTGCCTGCTGTGGGTGGCCTTCAACCCCAGAGGTTCAGAGGAAGCAGCAGAAATACCCTTGGATTTTCCCCTTTTTTTGTTTTCAGAGACGGCGGTGGCTGAGATCGTGGGGTGGGGAGCCAGACTACCCAGCTGAAATCTTTATTCCTCAGCTCTGCATAACTTTGGGCAGGCCTCAGTCGCCACCTCTGTAAAAGGGGAGCAGTATTGGCCTAGTAATGAAGATTAACTGAGTTAGTATATGGAGAGTACTTAGCACGGTGCTGGTAAGTGCTAGCGATCGTTTCAGCCCAAGGAAGTTCCAGCTTTCTTGCCCCTCCTCTGCAGTTCTGTGGAAACCCTTTGCTGAGATGAGCCAGCATTCTAGATTCCGGGGGGAGCCTGGGGGCTTCCCTGAGTCCCCATGTACGGAAGTGCCCCTCCCCGAGTCTGGGTTGGCCTCTGCTTCCCCCAGGAGGCACCAGCCCTGTACTCTCTGTCCCCAGCTCCGCCCACCCACCCTGACCTCCTCCATCTCCCCTGGGCCTGCCTCTCTGAGATGGGTCTCCTCTTCATCCCACTCTCCTGATTCCAGTTTCCCATTTCCCACCACATCATTTGGTGTGACTGCCTTGGAAAAGCCCAAGTTGGAAGGTGAGGGGACGGTCATATCTGGGCCATGGGCCGCCCTCCCACATAGGACTTGACTTTGGTCAGGCCTGGACTGGTGGGCTCCCTGCCCTCAGTCCCCAAGGGGCATTTCAGCTTGGCCTCCACCACCGTCACCAGAAAGGGTTATTTATAAAATGGGGACAGCCTTTGGTCGGAACCTATAAACAGTCTATCCAAAAGTTGTTTGGGTGAAGCCAACTTTTAATTTTGTTTTCTTTTCATTCAACGTGGAGGTCCATATTCAGATAGTTTTCATGGATCATTTAATGGCCGGGGATCACAAGGGTCTCATCCCTGGGTGGGTGGTTTAACTTGAGGGCTTCAATCAGCACCTTGTTTTAAGACATCACTAAATATACAGAAGCCTCATGGGATGCAGTGAGGGAAAGGAGCAGGTAAACCCTGTCTCCAAGGAGCTTCCATCCAATGGGGGTGGTACAGCCCCTCACATCAGGTGCTCCCAATCTGTTGGGGGAGATAGAGCCTCAGCCCTCATGGAACCCCCAGGCTGATGGAGGAGACATAGGATGAATTCACAGTCCGATTGATGGGCGAAGTTGTTGGTATTCTAGGCGAGCTCTCAGTCTGATGCGGGAGAGACAAAGTCTGCTGATTCAGCCCATGGAGGAGACCTGAGTCTTGCTTTCAAGACCTTCAGTCTGATGATGTGAGACACAGACAGAACCCTCAAGGAAACGGATAGGATAGAGCCGTTCTTAACTCTATAACTTTCTTTCTTACGCATGATGGAAGTGGGGGAGATAGAAGAGACTTGGGCAGCCTGGGGTAGAAGCAGATTCAGCAGCGGCCTTTGATTTGGCTGCAGAAGCCACTTTCACCGGCCTCTGCTGGCGGAGCACCCCCCTGAAACATTGTGTGGGGCTGTGCTATCTTTAGTGGTCACCCTTCGTAATCTTTAGAGGACGTTGCTGACGTGGCTGCTTCCTGGGCTGGACCTTTCTCCCTAGTGATCCGTGCCTTTCGCAGGGCGAGAATTTGTTTTGGGGCGGGGGAGGCAGTGGGGAGTGATTGGGGACTTCTAAAACTGGGCTGCTGTTCTATGCCTTCTCCCGAGTCAGAGGGTGAGACTTTTTAGACCCTTTGAGCAATCCATCTTAGGGTCAGAAAATAAGAATATTGTAGAAAGAAATATCATTAGGCATCATGTAGTCATCTTTTTCTAATTAAAAAAAAAATTTTTTTTTAATTTGTATTCACCGCATGGCATGCGAGATCTTAGTTCCCCGACTAGGGATCGAACCCGGGCCCCGGAAGTGAAAGCGCTGAGTCCTAACCACTGGACTGCCAGGGAATTCCCAAGACATCATCTAGTCTTACCTTCACATTTCACAGAGGAGAATGTGGAGGCCAGAAGGGAAGTGTTTTTCTCAGTGCTGCTTAGTAGCTACACTGGGCTTATGGCCTGGTTCCTGAATCTGGTCCCCAACACAGGCCTAGTAACAATAGTTTCAGGCAAGTCCTGCTAAACCTTATGGCAGGCCAGTGATTCCCCTGCTCAGAGCCCTGTATGCTCCCATCCCGCTTGGAGTTAAAAACCAAAGGCCTTATCGTGGCTTCAGGGCCAGCCAGATCAGGCTCCCCACCCCTTGCCTCTGTAACCTGCCACTTTCTTCCTCATTCATGCCACTCTAGACTTCTGGTTGTTCCTTGAATATACTAGGACATTCCTACCTCAGGGCCTTTGCACTTGCTGATCCTTTTGCCTGGAATATCTTCCCTTAGATATCTGTGTGGCTCACTCCTTCACCTTTTTCAGAGTCCTTACCTGGCCATCCTAGATAAAATGCTCTCCTTCTCTGCCCTTCTCTATCCCTTTTATCCTGCTTTATCTTTTCTCCAGAGCATTTGTCACCATCTTACATGGTATATATTCATTTACTTATTAACTCTTAGTTTCCTCCCTTTAGAATATAAACACCAAAACATGGTCTGTTTCGTTTGCTGCTGTGTCCCCAGCAACCAGAACGTGCCTGGCACGTAGTAAGTGCTCGGTATCTATTTGTTCAAGGAAAGAAAAGAAGAGGAAAGGTGGGGGTGGGGGGGCGGGTGGAGGATGAAACACAAATTGAAATCCAGGCACTTTGTGTTAAGGATGGTTAGATTGGGTTAGTTTTCTTTCTTTCTTTCTTTTTTTTAAAATTTATTAATTTTTTTTTTTTTTTTTTGGCTGCATTGGTTCTTCGTTGCTGCACGTTGGCTTTCTCTAGTTGCGGTGAGCGGGGGCTGCTTTTCGTTGCGGGCCGCGGGCTTCTCATTGTGGTGGCTTCTCTTGTTGCGGAGCACGGGCTCTAGGCGTGCGGGCTTCAGTAGTTGTGGCACGCAGGCTCAGTAGTTGTGGCTCGCGGGCTATAGAGTGCAGGCTCAGTAGTTGTGATGCACAGGCTTAGTTGCTCCGTGGCATGTGAGATCTTCCCAGACCAGGGCTCAAACCCATGTCCCCTGCATTGGCAGGCAGATTCTTGACCACTGCACCACCAGGGAAGTCCTTGGATTAGTTTTCGATTTAGAAAAAGGGTAATATGTATCGGGGTGGCAGCGATCCATCACTTTCCAACGGCCATCTGGACCTTTCTGTGTGGTGTGGTAGGCTGGCGGCATTTCCTGTCTGCCCCCAAGCTCTATCCACCCTGCGTGATCCTTGTACCTATAACTGCAAAAAACTAGGTTAAACTTCACTCTTCCCAGAAAAAGAGTGTTTTATGAACGTCCTGGATGTGGAAAGGCTCTGAATGCTGCATCGGAGCTCTCTGGCCCTTCGCCAAGTGATGGGCTAGAGATTGCGCTGGTGGAAAGAAGCTGCATCTTCTTTAGGGTGTATAAATCTTACATTTATCTGCACGACCAGACTCCCTCTTCTGAGGGACAAAGACAAGCACTGGAAGATTTGAGTTGAGGATCCAGGAGAAAATTGGGTGTAGGGGGCATACACCCCGTATATGAATTTTGGTTGGACTTATGAAATTGGGACATAGGAAGGGGAAGCTGCAAGCTCCCGGGTTCTGGTCCTGCCCCTTTTTGTGGGTGGCCTTGGTGGCTTACTTCCCCTCTCACAGCCTAGCTTCCTCATCTATAAAATGAGACTTGGACCACAACCCTGGGTGGGGGGCGGGAGGGATGTGTTTAAGGCTCCTGGGGATCCATGTGTATGTGGTCCCCGTGGTCCCTTCTAGTTACTGACATCAGCATAGATGGCTGCATTTAAGTTCACTGCTGTCTTTGGATCAAATACCAGATACTTGGTGAAACCATGGCTTCCTTGATATGCTGGAAATGAAGGTGACAGTTTTTTAAGAAAAGTAAATGTTTAAAAAATTTTCTCAGTGCCGGTTACTTTAGTAAGTATGGGGTTTTTTTCCTTTTTTCTTCTTGGTCTTAACCTGTAAGCGATTACAAGATCAAACAAGTTTCAGTTTGAGTCTCCCCGGCTTTACAGTCTGAGCCTGCATCACGTTGACTTATCACATTTACTTTCAACTAGTCTGGCTGTTCCAGGGAGGCCTTATCAGCCAACTGTTCAGGCCTCAAGGTAGGAAGACGTGGTTTTGGGCAGTTTGGAAGCTGGCTTTTCAGCATCGCTATAGACCTGGCCCCTCTCCGCACTTATCTGCAGACCCCACCCCCTGCCCCCCAGTCCGACTCAGTGAGCTGTTTGTTACGCAGCGATCTGCTTGGGAAGATTGTCTGAGTTCCAGCCCCATCCCAAACCCTTGCCCCTTGCCCAGGACCAGCTACATTTGCTGGGCCCAGTGCAAAATGGAAATGGGGGGCCCCTTGTTTAAAAATTACTAAGAATTTCAAGATGGGGACAACAGAGCATTAAACCAAGCTGGGGGGCCCTGTGAGCCTGTGAAGCTGGCTCTGCTCTCCCATCTTCCATTACCAGGGCCATGGAGACTTATAAAACACATTTTAAGAATCATTATAAATTCCCTCAGAAGGAATTTGAGTTGTTTCTGTCATGGCCTGTCTGATTCAGGGCTGCTGTCCTGAGCCACTGTGTGTTTGGAAAATCATGCCAGCCCAGTGGGGAGGGTTTGGACAGTGTCCATGGGTGCTGATGGGAGGCGCAGAGAAGGCTGGTTTACAAGTGGTTGCATTGCCCAAGCAGCCCCGAGGATATCGGGGGCTCCTTTCTTGTAGGAGCACCATTTGTTTGCCTTTTAAAAAGTCTTTTGATGGATGAACAAGATGTGGTTTATCTCTACATTGGAATATTATTCAGCCATAAAAGGGTATGAAGTACTGACACATGCTACAACATGGATGAACTCTGAAAACATTGTGTTAAGTGAAAGAAGCCAGACACAAAAGGCCACATACTGTGTGGTTCCGTTTATGAGAATTATCCAGAGTGGGCAAGTCCATAAGATAGCAATTGGTTGCCAAGGGAAGAGGAGAAGGACTGACTGCTAACGAATATGGTTTTCTGGGAGGATGATGAAAATATTCCAAAATGAGGTGGCAGTGATGGGAATACAACTTGGTGGATATGCTAAGAAACACCGAATTGGTCAGCTTAAAGGGTAAATTTTATGGTTTGTGAACTATACCTCAATTTTTTAAAACTAGAAGGAAAAAAAAGGTCTTTCGAGGGCTCAGCATTTAACTCTCTACCCCTCTGCCCTTGGTGGATGTAGCTGATTCAGTGCAGGAGCGGCCGTTCTCTCCTTCCACAAACCCCATCCCTTTTCTTCCTGCCTTACCCTTGGTCACAGGTAATCTTTCCAGCATCCCTCCCGCAAAGCCCATTTTCCAGGAAAGATCTTTTGGAAGTATTCATGCTGAGCAGATATGTGGCTGCTCTCCCGAGGCATTTGCATATTAGCTTCTAAAGGGAGAAAGCTTTTAGGTGAGAAGAACAAATGTTTAATTTTAGAATTCCAAGTAAGAGCAAGTGTGTGTGGAAGGTTATTATTTTTCACAGGGTGGAGTGCTCTTGGTGGTTGTGGAGCTCCGGGGTGGCAGGTGGTTCTGGAGCTCCGGGATGGCAGGTCCCCTTTCCACCCATGCATCCGGCTGACCCCAGGGCAGGGCCAGGCTGGTGGGGAGTGGCAGGCTTAGAAGCATCCCTTCAGGATGATCATCTTTGCCCAGACCCACCCAGAATTCCTCTAACATTTTTCCAGAGAGGGGGGCATTTTGACTTTGGGGGGCTGCTGGGAGGAAACACCCTTCCGGTCAGGTTTCATTTCTGCTCTGTGGATGTGCTTGGTTCTTGAATCAGGTGGGTCCGATTTGAGACAGACCCTTTGCCTGGCTCTTTTCTGCTCTTGTCCCTGACAATTCAGCACTACTTGTCCTTACCCAGTGCCCCTCCACCCCCACTTCCCTCTTTACATCTCCTGCTGCCTTCCCCCACCTTCCCTACGGTCACAGCCCCGTCCTCCAAGACCTAATGTGGTCCAAGTTTAATCTTTCTTAGAATCCCCTTTAGTCAGTGTTAAGCCCTCTTCCTTCGTATTTTCTGCGGCTCTTAGATTCCTGAGACCTTTATCTTAATCATATTGGGATCTTCAGTGTCTGATACGGTACTTGTATACAGTAAGCACTTAATAAATGCTTCTGGATTTCACTAAACCAAGACTGTGTTTGGCCCTGTGGGGAAATGGGGAACAATGAAATCAGAGAGGGAGGTGCTGAGGAAATTATAAGCCTCACGAATGACTTGATAAGGAGACAAGAAAAGAGCATTTGTGATACGAAGGGCTGGAGATGGGGGCACCTCAGAGCCTCACGTCATGAGCTCAGGGCATCTCAGGAGCCACCGGTGGAGGAGCAGCTTCCGTAGAGTATCCTTTCCTGAAAGATCTCTTGGATTTCAGGCTTCCATCCTTAGCCGGAAGGACCTGCAGAAACAAATATTTATCGTGTCTGCTGTGTGCCAGGCACTCATCTAGATTCTGCCACTTGGTTGGTGGATTTGGAGGAGCACAGGGCTTTTGAATATGCCCTGCCTGGGCTGGGAGAGTTGCTTTTCCCTGAGCCTTTTGGGTTTTCCCCAGATTCCTAGGGATGTTAAAGTCCCAAATGATCGCTCATAGGAAAAACACACTGGTGCTTCTGTCTTAAACACTGTCATTCATATCCTGCCTCTGAGAGGAGGAAGGGAGTGAGAGTAAGACAGGGCTGCCCTTTCCACCCCGTGCATCTGGTGGATGGATGCGGCCTTGGCTCTCTCCGTTAGGGTCCCAGCATGAGATGGCTGGCACACGCAAAGGGTTTACTGGGGACACTTTAGTGAGGGGGAGGTATTTAGAGAAGTGTGGTCAGGGTTAGGGAAACCGAAGGGAGGCACCGCCGGGGTTGGCAACAGTGGGAAGCCGTTCCCTCCCCTTGGTCAGGAAGACAGAGCTCCAGAGTTGGGGAGATGGGGCCCCTGACGATAGCCATGATGCTGAAGGGACACAACTGCCACCGAATTGGGGTGAAACAGAGGGAAGAGGGGAATAAATGCTTTCCCTTTGCCCACTCCAGCTGGAAGCTTAGGGAGCCCAGTTGCTGCAGTAGGTGGTCCAATAAGGGCAAAGAACTGTGTGTGCCGCTGTGTGTGTGTGTGTGTGGTTGAGAATACCCTCCACCCCCCGGCCTCCTGGGCATTCCAGTGCCCTGCTGGCTCTTGCATTTCTTAGGTTAAAGAAGAAAGTATGCTGTCTGCATCAGCAGGGTGGGCACTGGGTAGTTTTGACTGTAGCAAGAGGAACAGATAACGTTCATTGACGGCAGGCACCCAGATCCTAAGCACTTTCCGTGCATCCTCTAGTTTAGTCGTCACAGTAGCCCCAGCAGGTAGGAACCGGTGTTATCCTCATCTTCATCCCGGTACCGAGAGAGTTAGTAAGTTGCTCTGTCCAGTCGCACGGCTAACAAGAGGCACAAGTGGGCTCAGAGTGATTCTGTCTGACTCCTGAATGCATACGTGTACCCCCCACTGCCTCTGGTTCTCCTTCCTCCGCAGCGGGGCCCTATCCACCCTGTGGTCAGTGCCACGCATGTGCTGGTCCCGCTGCCTGGGATGGTCTTCCCACTTCCTCTGCACTTGACCCAATTGAATCCATTTTCGAGACCCAACTCAGATCTCACTTCCTCCGTGAGCCCTTCTCCCACCATTTCAGCCCCCAGGCCTCCCCGTCACAGGCAGTGGCAGGGGACTGCCCACCGTGCCCTCAGGGTGTGTTATCGGCTGTTCTGAGTGTGTACATCTCCTCAGTCTCCACGAAGACTCCAACTTTCTTCCGTACAGATCTTAGGTCCTGAGTTTTCTTGGAACTCTTCCCTCACTCCAAAGTTTTAATTGAAGAGACTTCAGTAGTTATTCCAGGGTTCAGGGAACCAACAGCGATGGTGCTTAAGGAGCAACAACATAGGGGAGATGCCATTACCACACCAGAGCCTGAGGGAACTTCTTCAGAGGGAGCTGCCGCGGAGCCCAGGGAGGGCTGTAGCCCTGGGAGAGGAGCCACGTGATAGGAGATGGTGGATTGGAGGATTGGTTTTCTACTTGGTTAGTAAATGCCCACTGAGAGCCAATAGGGAGGGTTTTTTAAAAGGAAAGAGAATAAGCTAGAGATGAGGTCACAGGAGCATATGGTCTCTTTGAGTGTCTGCAGGAGAGATGATGGGCACGTAGCCCTGCCTGAAACAGCACGGTGCTTTCACAGAGCTATATATCTCTCCCGGTCAGATGCACGCATCATCAGCCGGGTGGTCGAGCCCAATGGAGGTGGACGTGTGAGGAGCCAGAATTGTCGCAGGCGGGCTTCCCTGGTGGCGCAGTGGTCAAGAATCCGCCTGCCGGAGGGTGGGAGGGAGGGAGATGCAAGAGGGAAGAGATATGGGGATATATGTATATGTATAACTGATTCACTTTGTTATAAAGCAGAAACTAGCACACCATAGTAAAGCAATTATCCTCCAATAAAGATGTTAAAAAAAAAAAAAAAAAAGAGAGAATCCGCCTGCCAATGCAGGGGACACGGGTTCGAGCCCAGGTCTGGGAAGATCCCACATGCCGTGGAGCAACTAAGCCCCGCAGGCAACAACTACCGAGCCTGTGCGCCACAACTACTGAAGCCTGCGCGCCTAGAGCCTGTGCTCCACAACAAGAGAAGCCACCACAATGAGAAGCCCACGCACTGCAACGAAGAGTAGCCCCTGCTCGCCTCAGCTAGAGAAAGCCCGCACACAGCAACGAAGACCCAACACAGCCAAAAATAAATAAATTTAAAAAAAAAGAAAAAAGAATTGTCGCAGGCTACCTTCTTACAGGACAGGAGGTGATGCTAGTCCAATGGCCTCCTGGAGGATTTCCCCAAAGGCCTCACGCAGGCCACAGAGGCATCGGAGTGGAGCACAGCCAGTCTGTGTCTCGGCAGTTTTGAAGTCTCACAGTTCTTTTGAAATGTCTCTGGAGGGTCCCGGAAATTTGGATAATTGGCAAGCGTCCTTCACCTTTGGGGCTGACATCAAGGACAGGGCTATGCACCGTGTCCCCGCCCCCGTCAAGCATCACCCAAGGCCACGTGGTGTTGCACAGGGAGGACCTCAGCCTCTCTCAGTGTGGTGTCGCTTAATCTCATTTCTTTTTTCTCTATTCCTATTTTTCCACCCACTCCTATTGGCCTCGACCCAACTAGACACTGGAAGGGCTTTCAATTGTGAATTGTGGGGAAGCAGTTGGAAGGATGAGTAGCAGATGAGAGGCTGAGAACCCTTCGCTTTTGGCCTCTCTGTGCTGGCCCTTGTAAATTTTGCTAAGTGTCTCTGGGTTTTTCTTTCCGCTGAGCCTTGGATGTGCTAGGAGATGCTCCAGACATCCCAAATGCCTTTTCCTCCCCCAAACCCTACGAGCTCGGGGCCTTTGAGCTTGTGGTTCTTGCTGCCTGGAAGACGCCCTCACCCCTCTGCTTTGCCTTGTTAGGCTTGGGGAGCAGTGGGGACTGTGGAGAATTCCACAGTTTATGCTCCATTGCAAGAGTTTCTGGGCTCCTGATCTTCAAGTTGTGGGTTTGAATGTTGCTTGGAGTAGGTGTGGCTGCTTGCCTTGGCAGAGACTCAGGAAGGAAACAAGTAGGGGTGGGTGACACAGCCTGGGTAGAAACTTACAGGCAGGGGGGACCAGAGGGGAGACTCAGGAGAGGACAACTGCTCCATGTGGCTCAGACTCAGGGAGCAGTAGGAGGTGAAGCTGACGAGGCCAGATGGGTCCCATAAGGGACTTGACCGCTGTGCTAGGGCATCTTTTCTACATCTATTCTTGGGAACTGCCAGGGCCTGGGTGTATGGCTAGGGTCAGTTGTAGTGGTAGATTCGACCCTTGGGCAGGCTGCAGAAGCCAGGGCCTGACTGGGGAGAAATCTTGCATTTTACAGAAAAGGAGATGTTTCTGCACACCAGACTGGGTCCTGCTCTGATGCCTTGGCTTCCTGATACTGTGTACGTTTCAGAGAGCAGATAATGCTTTGGTTCAGGTTTTAAAACTTTCATTATTCCTTTATTACATAAATAAAACATAATAAAGATAAGCAAAGAGGAAAGGGAAGTGAAATTAACCTCACCCGTAATCCCACCACCTAGATATCATTTACATTGAAAACTTGGGTATGGAGACTTCCCCACCAATTTTCTGTATTTTACAAAGTGGAAACAAACCGTAGGTGTATTTTGTAACCTGCCTTGTTTTATTATGTGTGTGTATGTATGTGTGATTTTTCTTTTTTTTGATTTATTTATTTTTGGCTGAGCTGGGTCTTCGTCGCTGCGCGCAGGCTTTCTGTCTAGTTCTGGCGAGCGGGGGCTGCTCTTCGTTGCGGTGCGTGGGCTTCTCATTGCGGTGGCTTCTCTTGTTGCGGAGCACGGGCTCTAGGCACAGGGACTTCAGTAGTTGCGGTGTGTGGGCTCAGTAGTTGTGGCACACGGGCTTAGTTGTTCTGTGGCATGTGGCATCTTCCCGGACCAGGGATCAAACCCGTGTCCCCTGCATTGGCAGGCGGATTCTTAACCACTGTGTCACCAGGGACGTCCCTGTATGTGTGATTTTTGTCCCATTTAAAAAATATATGCTTGCCCAAAACTCAAACTGAAGGGTATAAAGAGAACCCCTCCTTCCCACCTCCCCACCCCATCCCCTAATTCTACTCCTCAGAGGTAGCCCTCTTTAAAAGTTTCCAGTAAATCTCGGAAGGCATTATGCTCAGTGAAGTAAGTCAGACAAAGACAAATACTGTACGATATCACTTATATGTAGAATCTAAAAAAATATAACAAGCTAGTGAATATAACAAAAAGGAAGCAGATGTACAGATAACAACAAACTAGTGGTTACCAGTGAGGAGAAAGAAGGTGGGATGGGCAAGATAGGGGTAGGGGAGTAAAGGGTACACTCTACTAGGTATAAAATAAGCTGCAAGGATATATTGTACAACACAGGGGATACAGCCAATATTTTACAATAACTATAAATGGAGCATAACCTTTAAAGATTGTGAATCACTATATTGTACACCTGTAACTTATATAATATTGTACAGCAGCTATACTCCAATATAAAAAAAGTTTCCTGTACATCCTTGATTAGGGAGAAATTTGGAAGGGATTGTGTGTGTGGAAGAACAAATTGTAAATATTGGATGCTGTGACTTGTACAAATATTAGGTGTCATGTGTTGGTTAGGAGAATGGCCAAGGGTGGGTTTGGAGGGACTAGGAAGTAGTTTGTGGTCAGGGAAGGGGCTTTCAGAAATCCGTATTGTGGACGTTCAGGAAACGGGGAGATGGAGAATTTTGGAGGCCTGGGTTTAGTTTGGATTTGTCCTGTGGGTGTTGGTGAGGGGCAGGGTGAGTAGGGGTGAGTGAGACTGTGGGCAGGGGCCAGATATGGTCCAATCTTACCTCCTAGGCAGGGTTGGGGTGGAGAGGGTGGCAGGCGTGCATATTAACATGAAACTTGACAGGAAGCAGTGACAGTAATTGATAGACATTTATAAAAATACCCTTGCTCGACACAACAAAAAGTCGGCAACTCTGTGTTGGTCCTCCAAGTTAAAAAAAAAAAAAGGGCTTCCCTGGTGGCGCAGTGGTTGAGAGTCCGCCTGCCGATGCAGGGGACGTGGGTTCGTGCCCCGGTCCGGGAAGATCCCACATGCCGCGGAGTGGCTGGGCCCGTGAGCTATAGCTGCTGAGCCTGCGCATCCAGAGCCTGTGCGCCGCAACGGGAGAGGCCACAACAGTGAGGCCTGCGTACTGCAAAAAAAAAAAAAAAAAAAAAAAGGTTTTCGCAATTCAGTGAATATTGAAAATCTGAATGAGACTGTTGATCTGGATGGCGAGTTGTAAATGTCACATTTGGTTCTGGTTTTGTGTCTGGCTGTGTGGTCTTGGGCTGCACCTTAATTTCTTTAGACCGCCCCGTTTTCTTATCTGCAGTAGATCGGTGGTCCTCAACCCTGGATGCACATTAAAATCACCAGGAAACTTATTAAAAAAAAAAAGAAAGAAACCAATGTCAGAACCCCACTACAGTCCAAATGTATCCAAATCTCTGGGGGTGGAGCCTGGGAATTTTTTAATGCAGCCAACGTTGAGAACCCCTGGATTAGGATCATCCTAATTGCACGTTTGAGCCCTAAAATGTTATGATTCTATGTATCATATCATACAGTTTTGTTCCTTTCAAATACCGTGCACAAAATGTTGTAAACTTCTTACATATGAAGAAATTTTACTCTTTACAAAAAAACAAAGACAAAAAAAACTCCCCGTAATTCTCATTAGGCCAGTGGTATAATGTCAATGTCCTTTGTCCAGTAAGTCAGAATCATAAATGTAGTAAAACATGAAATAATTAATTTGTGACCCAGGACTTGCAAGTGTGGACTACAATTTCTCATTCCCACGTTTTAAAAAAGGTACTGACTGCAGGCCTGAGGCCACCTGCATTCTTAAGGAAGTCCCTGAAAAGTTCAGAGAGAAGACGTAACTGGAAGTGTTTTTTGCTAGAAGAATTGGGTATACTGTAAAGTTCCAAATTAGGCGGTCCAGTTTAGGGAGTCTTTATCGGATCTAAATTCTACATGGAGTAGGAGGTGTTTAAAGAGACTCAGTGCTGTTTTATCTTCACCATTGAAGTTTTGGGTTTTGTCTCTTCCTAAATGAGTCATTTTTTTAAAAAGGAACCTAACTTGGGGAGGTGGGGAAACCACTGCCGGAGGTGCCGAGGAGGGGCGGGCGCTGAGGCTGGTAATCAGGGGACTGAGTTCACAGTTGGGTGGTTCACCTGGGAGGGGTGGAACCAGGGACCTGCCTGCGGAGGGTGGTTCAGGACCAGTGGGACACGGTCTGGTGGGGGGTAGGGTAGTAGAAATGGCATTGATATTGTTTATTAATTTACCAAGTATTTTCTGGAGCACACCCACCAAACATTACAGCCTGGTATCAAGGCTCAGTCCACACGTGCTAGGAGATTAAGAAAAAAGGGGAAGGAACCTTCTGGTTTTCACTCCAGTTGGGGACACAAATCATGGAGGTTAGGCATGTCTGTATTTCCCTGCCATCACAAGTAAGTGAACTGAGGTTATGGTGCCCCATACCAGTGTGAACAGTAGAAATGAAAATGTTAGTCCCAGGCAGGATTTCAGAGGAGAAAACATGGCAGCCTGGAGACCCCATTGTGGAGCACCAGGGGGCCTCGTGAAACATACACTGGGATCAACAAGACATTGGTCGAGAGCCCTGTGGGATCTCCGCACATCACTGCCTCTTTCTGTGCTAAGTTCTCCCAGCTGAAAAATGATCTCACACACCTGAGTCCCCCAGGCCCCTGAGAGCTGTTCAGAATGTCTGCTGCCCTTGATGCCTGGGGAGGGAGGGGAGGGACAGAGAGTGGGGAGGTGTTGACAGGCTCCATGTGGAAACCAGAAAACCAGGGCAGCCACATGGGATTGGCCCACGTGCGTGGGGTGAGGAGAGGAGCACAGGGCAGGTGCTCCCAACACCGGGAGGAGCTGTATGTGTTTGGAATGTCGGCCAAGCACACACTCCTTTTATTCCACGCTGCCTCGCACCCCCAGGAGTGCTCATTTTCATCTTCTCTGAGTGGTGTCAGCCTCCTGCAGTTGTGCCTGCATGTTTTCTAAGTTTGTCACAAACTTCCTGTTTGGGTCTGGTCTGAGGCTTGAAGCTTTGTGTGTTTTGAAACCCTGGCATTTACAGAGGTCCAATGCTTCTCTCTTTGTGGCCATGGGGTGGCCCTTTTGTCCTCCTCCCTTTAGCTGACTTTGGCCATCCTTCTTTGCAGACCTTCCCCCTGGAAAATGCTCTGTAGCTTCTGCACTTGTTCCTCTTAAGGAGGGTTGAGAGTCGTGAGATCTGAAGGAGGGAGGGGAGCCACACTTACTGGGCCCCTTATATAAGGCCAGACACCGCGCTGGATGTTTTCCTACATTTCTTGTTTTATTTAGGCCTCGCATTAGCTTACGCAGAGCCAGGCTCAGAGAGGGGAAGTGACCGGCCTAAGTTTGGACAACCACTGGGTGATGAGGTCAAGATATGATCCCAGGCTTGATTCCAGAGGTCTTGGTTTTTCCACTGTGTCACGAGGACCACACTGTGCCTTTGGTTCCACTGGTTTGGGGAGATCTTGATTTCCTATTGGGCATCTGGTGGGCAGCATCACCTTCCCCTCCATAGATTCCTCCCAGACCCTTGTTATTCAGGTGCTGCCCATTCTGTCTGCATGGGGTGTGATTTGATGACCCTTGAGTGCCTTGTTGACTTTCACCATTCTCAACCATCCTCCTTCTGTGACCCCAAGAATCCCAGAATTGTATGGTCCCTGGCTGACAGTCAAAGTTGGTTAGAGCCAACTCCCAGCTTCCCAGAAATGGAGTATCCTTTCTCTTCCTTCTGCCGTTCTGCTAGTCACCATGAGCTCCACTCAGCCAGATTTGGACTGCTCACATTTTAAGCTCTTCCTTTGAAGAGGGAGGAAGATAGGATATCTCTGTGTGTGAAAGCCTGTACCTAAGGAGGGATCCCAAGACCTTGAGTATGTAGGAGCAGGAAGGAAGGGAGAGCTACATCCAGCCACCCTCCCTCTTATTACGGTGGCTGTTATAGGGTGTCAGACTCTGGGTGCTCCTGCAAAGGAAGAATAGTTACACTTCCAAAACTTCAAGAAGGCCCTGTGTGCCTTCCAGTTACCATCCCAGTTCTTTTGTATTTTCTGAAAAACTTCTAGAAGTATATCATCTGTGTTTCATCAGAATTGTTTTGTAGATCAAGTAACATTTACCATTGTAGACTCTGTGTTAAGCAGTGGGCAATTCCAAGCATTCAACGCATATATTAATTACCTTCAAGGGGTGTGCCATCTACACGGAAACTTAGCAAATGGAACACTTGCCAAGAGAAGCTAAGTGCAGTGAACTCAGAAGAGCAGGGATTGCTCAGCAAGCTGAGGCGTCAGCAGGGCGCTCAGAGGGGTGGAGCTATGGGGATGGGGTGGGGAGGAATGTCCTGGCATTGCGCCTTGAGGGGTGCATGGAAAGGGGAGGAGCATTCTGGATGGGGTACAGTGGAGTGTGCGTGTGGGAAGCAAGATTGAAGAAGGAGCCCTTCCAATTGCATGGGACGGGGGTAGGTAAAAACAGTGCTGTGAACTATTATAAATACACTCCACATGTTCAACAAGGAGAGGAGGTCATAAAAGAGGAGAGAAGTAGAAGATTCCAATGGAACTTTTAGAGCTGAAAGATTCGAAATAAAAAACACACTGCATGAGATTAAAGCAGATTAGACGCCAACTTGAAGACATAGCAACAGAAACTATCCGAAAAGAAGCACAGAGATATTTAAAACAAAAACATAGCATTGACAACTTGTGGGACAACATTAAGTGGTCTAACGTATGTGTGATTGCAATCCCAGTGAGAGAGAAAGGGGAGAGGGAAAAATATTTGAACAAATAATGGACAAAATTTTTCGTAATTCCATGAAGACTATAAATCAGTGGTTGGAAAACTGTGACTTACAGGCCAACTATGGCCTGGTGCCTATTTTCGTAAATAAAGTTTTATTGGAACAGGAAAACAAAACAGTGTTGTAAGAAGCTTCATTCGGATGTGTGCCCTGTAACAGGGGAATGCTGGGAGGTGAGTTAGAAGACATTTATCACATTGAATTTTAGGAATGAAACGTTGAGGCCTTGGACCAGGGTGGTGGCATGAATATGGACAAGAGGAAAGAGAGATGGAAGATTTCAAACCTCAGCTCTGCCACTTGCTACCTGTGTGACCTTGAGCAGGTGACTTCATCAAAACTCAGTTTTATCAACTGTAAATAGACACTCAGAACACCTCACAGGACTGGTGTGTGAGGGTTTTAGCTTGGGTCGTACCCAGTACACAAGTGTAATAGGCAGGATTTGTGACTGACTGGGAGGAATCGGGAGTGGAGAGTGAGGACCCAGAGGGGCTCAAAGGGCTGAATCTGGGGGCCTGGGTGAGTGATGCAGCCCTGACAAAAAGGGATGGAGCTGTTTGGGGTCTTGGAATTTTTCAGTTGGAGGAAGACCCTTCTCCTAAATCCAAGCTGCCAAGGTCCTGTCCCAGAAACGCATAGCCACGTGGATTGTGTGTGTCTGAGCCCACGGCCTCTTGTTTCAGCTGAGCCCTCAGTGATGCTGGCCAGCGGCTGGCTCTCTCTCCGGTCAGGGTTGGCACTTCACAAGGCGAGGAGGTACGTGGGGCACAGAATTCGAGGAGGTACTCGGTTTCAGGGCTGACCCTGCAGGATGTTTCCCACGGTCCCCACTTCATCCAGCCGCCCCCCCCCCCCCCCCCCCGCCGTCTTCCCTTCGTCACTCAGGAGACCTCCTGCCTTCACTGATTACTGACAAGGTCCCCTCGCTCAGCAGTGAGCTCACTCAGGTTCTCGCCTCCCCGCCTCGTGCAGTTATCCCCATCTGGGCTCATCCCATTATGGTTTCCTTCCACTCAGAGGAGGACACACCCCTCCTCCTCTTCCTGGCCAGATGGAACCTTCCTCCTGCACCCGGGTGCCCGTGCAGCTTCTGGGACGTCACCCGCTCCAGTCATTCTGCTGTAGTCTTTCCTCAAACCTTCACCCCCTCTTTTTCTCATTCCCTCTTCTCCTTCCCTCGCGAGACGCCTGGAAAGAATCTGCCCTCGGGTTTTGCTCCTTCGCTGAGGCAGCCCGCTCAGGTTGGCTTCTGCCCGTGGGAGGTGTGACTGGCACAGGGGAGGGACCTGGTGGGTTTGCTGTGAGGGGCTCCTGCTTCCACGTGAGCTGTCCCCTCTCAGGTCATCTGTGGCCTCCATATTACCACACCCAACAGACACTTTGGTCCTTATCTTTCTGGACCCTTTGCTACTTTTGACACCGTGGACAACTTCCTCCTTCTTGCAACTTTTTCTCTTGGCTTCTTTCAGTCCGCAAATAAATCTCTCAGCCACTATTACGTAAGCACCTACTATGTGCTGGGCTCTGGGGCATACCATAATTCCATGTCCCTGCTTTCAGGGAGTTCCTAGTCTAGTGTGAGGAAAGAGGGATAAAAATATAAACAAATGTCAGGTGGTGATGAGCACTACAAAGAAAAATACAACAGGGAAGGCTGCTGGGGTTGTCAGGAAGGTCTCACTGAGAAGGTGATATTATCACAGAAACCTGAAGGAAGTGAAGGAAGCCTAGTGGAACAGTGTTCCAGGCAGAGGGAAGAGCACGTGCAAAGGCCCTGAGGCAGGAGCCTGCTTGGGATGCTTGAGGAAGCCATTGTGGCTGTAGGAAATTGAAGAAGGGCAGAGTAGGAGAAGAGGTCAGAGAAGAGGCTGGGGCAGGTCATGGAGCCGTGTAGGACATTTCAAGGACTTTGCCTTTTACTCTGAGAGATGTAAGATGCTATAGGAATGTTTTGAGCAGAAGAGTGATTTTTAGGCTGGTGTGGGGAGCATGGTGGCTTAAACAATAAAAATTTACCATCTCACAGTTCTGGAGGCCAAAAGTCCAAGACCAAGGTGTCTGCAGGGCCATGATCCCTCTGAAGGTGCTAGGGAAGGATCTGTTCCAGAGCTCTCTCTTAGCTCTGGTAGTTTCTTTGCTTGGGGCAGCGTGAGTCCAGTCTTCACGTGGTGCTCTCCCTGTATAGATGTCTGTGTCCAAATTTCCCCTTTTTATAAGAACACCAGTCATATTGGATTAGGGACCCACCCTACTCAATGTATGATGTGTGAGCTCATCTTAATAGTTAGTTACATCAGCTTCAAACCTATTTCCAAATAAGTTCATATTCTGAGGTCCTGGGGTTAGGACCTCAACATAGGAACTGCGGGGAGACACAGTTTGACCCATAACACAGTTCAACCTGCGTGATACATGGATTATAGACAGGCAAGGATAAAAGTAGGGGGACCAGCTAGGAGGTTATTGCAGTATTCTAATGAGAGAAGCTGCTTGGACCAAAGTGGTAGCAGTGGAGGTGGATACATTTTGCAGGTAAAGCTGGCATCATTCGCTGATGGATTGGACGTGGAGTGTGAAGGAAAGAGGGGAGTCGCAATGACTCCTGGTTTGGGGCCTGAGTGACTAGAAGACTGGAATTGAGTGTCTTTCTCTCCTAAGTCCTCTCCACCCTCAGGGACCTTTCAGGGCCCTCCTCCCAGGCAGGTCCATCCACTGCTGGGTTCTTCAGGGCTCCATCCTTGGCTGCCTGCTTCAGGGCTCCATCCTTGGCTGCCTGTCTAGTCCCTCCCTGATTGATATATGGTCTGTCCCCATGTTGAAGCCAGATATCCTGAATGTGCTTTCTGGGTCACCCCTACAGGCCCCGGCTCTGGAGGATGCTGAAAGAGGAAGACACGGAAGCAGGACGACCCTGAGAGATTAAGCCTCTTAATCGTGAAACAGGTAGCTTCTCCGACATTCTGGGTGTTTGAATGCTTTATGATGAAGGGGTCATAAAATCGTTTCTTTGATCCATGTGGTGTGGAAAATGCCCCACAGAGGGGAGGTTGGCTGCTCTGGGCCTGGACGTCCATAGGTGTCTGGGAAACGGTCAGCGCTTGTGGTTTCACGTATTGGAATTCAGCATCACTTGGCATGGGGCTGAGGGCATCCTGTCTCGTCTCTCTTGGCTTTGCAGAGTTGTTGCAGATAGTGAAGGATCCAAAAGATGTTCATGGATGGTAGCTTCTATAAGTGGGAATTAAACATCTCTGGAGAATTGGTGTAGAAGGCCACTCTGAGAAACTTCACAGAGCCTGTCAGAGGCAGATTCCTGGACCAAGAAGCCTTTGAACTGGCCCTGGGGCATTTCTAATGTTTTTGTCAGTTCTGGCCCTGTGTTCTCTTTCCAGGCTCAGTTTGTCCCTCTAGAAAATGGTCACATAGCTATGATTCCTCTGCCAGATCTCACACAGAAGCTGTCTGGAGGGTCAGTACGTTTGTGTATAAAGAGAATTTTTTTTTTTTCAGTTTTAAACCCTGTTCTCGCAAAAGATGACTCCCACAAATTCTTAGTGACGGTGGGGAAGGAGGGTGGTGGTGTCTAATTTGGTTCTTTCGGTGTGTGCAGGTTTTTTTCTTGGCAAGTTCCACACTTTTCCTGTTTCTTCTGTGAGACTCACAGTTGATTGCTTCTGTTTCTTTTTTATTGTGCCTGATTTTGATTTAATTTTTAAGCCACTGTGTCTTGGGGTTCCAGTAGGAAACAGATGGTTCACTCAAATGGAGTAGTCCAAGAGTCTCTACTGAAGGAACCGCTTATAGTGGCATCAGCAGGGTTAAGAGAAACCAGCACGGGATGTTGAAGCATCCCAGGGTTAGCAATGTCAGGAAGCTGTTCCCATACCTGGGCCTGAAAAGAAGAGGGAGGGATTGTTTATCAGAAGCTGTACAGAAAGGCAATCTCTGGTAGGAGGCAGTCAACCTACAGCAACATGGCCGGGAAAGAGCCAAGAAAAGGGATATCCTCATTGAACTCCCTGTCGGTTCTCCCGTCTCCTGATGGTGCCTCCCATTAGGCATACTCAGCCAGAAGCCAGGAGGCAGGGAGCATATTGAAGCCGTGCAGAGATCAGAACCTCTAGGGGTATAAGCTGAGTGGAGACACATCGGGGATGGGTATCAGGGCACAAATGGAAAATATCTGACCGACCAAGAGATGCAGATCGCTTGGAATATATTAAAAGGGTTGTTTCTACTTTAGGACCAAAAGAGGGTTTTTCGTTTGTTTGAGTGTGAAACTTTGCAATATTGGGTCAGCTCCATAGAACCATTGGCTGTGAGGGCTGGAAGGAGCACCAGAAACCCTCTAAACAAACTTCATCCTTCTTACAGTTGAAAAGACCCAAGGAGATCAAGTGACTTGCCCAAGGCCACTCATTAATTCATGCAAGTGTTTATTGAAAGCCCATTATATTTTCTCAAGAAAAACAACACAAAACCACTTGAAACAGGACCAAGCAGAATCTGAGCAAGTGCTAGGAAAAAGCTGTGGATGAGTGCTTATTTCCAATTTATCAGTTTGGATTACTTGGGGGTTGTGCATATCATAAAACTGAACTTAAAGGGGCTCCCACAGCACAGGGAATTAATTAAGTGGCTTGTACTAGCAAAAAGCAGGGATGGGATGGACGACAGGGTGCATGTGAGACAACAGCTCAACTTGTCATCAGGAGTCCAGTTTCTTCCCATCTCTCTGCCACTCTTCCATGGCATCAGTCCATCCTCAGGCTGGCCTCTCTCCTGGAGGCAGAATGGCCACAGAAGTTCCTGGGCTTATTGTTGCACATCCCTCTGGCCAGAAAGAAGGAAACATCCCTTGCTGTAACTCTTGAAAAGACTGAGAAAGTGTCTTTCCCAGAAGCCCCTCCCCAGCAAACCAACCCTGCATTTCATTGGCGTGAACTGAGTCATGTGCTCATTCTTTAGCCAGTCACGTTGGCTAGGTGAACGCCTTCTTGTTGATTGGCAGGGATGGGAGATTTTCCTGATTGGCCTATCCCTACACTGGCAGTGTAGCTTTCCTCAAAGCACCAGGGTGGGGGAGGCAGAGCTGTGAGTACTGTTGAGGGAGGAGGGAAATGGACATGGGGAGAGTGACAGTGGACATCCACTGTACTGTATCATATATAGAGACCTTACTAATTAGGACTAATTGTTGGGGTAACAGTGAAAGAAAACTCACTCTTAACTAGTGAAAGTCTGAATTTTAAAGTGCTTTAACATAGTATAGTTTCCGACAGAACCTTCCCAAACAGTTCCTGTTGGAAGACTTGCAATTAGCATCTGCTTCTCAGTATGTCTTACGATGTAGGACCTTCTGGGAGGTTAACTATGCCTTCTACAATGCTGTTTTATTTCTAATATGCTTATTCAACCTTTCTATAGCCAGAGTAAACACTGAACTCAAATTCTGGGTTATTGAAGATTAAATTACAGTAATGAAGTTCCTCATTTATAACCTCATCTATAAAACGGGAATAGGAATAATACCTGCTTTATAGGTCTGTTGTAAGGACTAACTGGGGTAATCCAAGTAAAGTGCCCAGTGGCCCAGTGGCTGGCCCAATAAATGTTACCTTTATTAGCTTCATATAACTCAAAATATTGTCACATTTGTATGTTTATGTGCACATAACTCTTCACAACAAATATAGGTCACTGGTTAGCTCAGCTAGAGACAAGGTAAATAAAGATATTAAAATATTTAGTGTTTATGGATTTTTTTTTTTTTTAACTGGAATGGTTTTTTTAAAAAAATTCATTTTGGGGGCTTCCCTGGTGGCGCAGTGGTTGAGAGTCCGCCTGCCGATGCAGGGGACACGGGTTCGTGCCCCGGTCCGGGAAGATCCCACATGCTGTGGAGCGGCTGGGCCCGTGAGCCATGGCCGCTGAGCTTGCATGTCCGGAGCCTGTGCTCCGGAACGGGAGAGGCCACAACAGTGAGAGGCCCGCGTACCAAAAAAAATAAAATAAAATAAAAAATCATTTTGGGGAAAACCTAAATAAAGAAAAATTTAAGTAGCACACAGTTTTCAATTAAAAGTAGTTATAATCCCTGGAAAATAAGGAATTTTAACTTTACGGTAACATATTAATGTATTCTTGGTTGAAAAAGTCTTGTAAATAGTTGAAAGCCTGTCATGACTTATCCTAGCTGATTTTCTTGCCATTGTTATCCGTTTGGAGGCTCTGGAGGGGCAAGTGACCCTTCTCAGCTTTGGCTTCCCAAGCCAGCCTCAGTGGGGCTTTTCTGGGCGGATGGATTTTAGAATCACCTGGATTGGGTGAGATGCTGCAGTGGTGAGAAGCTAGCCTTGGGCATTTATTTCAGTGGGATTTTAGCTGACAAAACGCTGTGAATCATTCTCAAAAGCCTTGGGTGCTGTAAGGCTGACTTCTCAAAATGCCAGGAGGGTGAAGTGTCTTGATTTGGGGTTCCCAGATTAGTGGTGGGAAGAGCAAAGGTGGGCGCAGCACCCTGAAGCTGATTTCAAAACTGGGAGGCGATAACTTTGAGGATAAGGGGTGGATAGGGTGCAGCGAGGGGCCTGTGGATGGAGGATAAAGTTCCAGAGTGACCAGGAACTTACAGACCACAAATTTATAAACCATAAAATTTTTCATTCCCCCCTCTCCTGAATATTGACTAAAATTAGACTTAAATTTTCTGTAGGTTGTTTGTTGCCCCCAAGGCTGTCTGGTCACAATTGTGATAAGTTGATGAGAACTAGTGATAACTGGACAACTGACCCTGAATTCCTTGGTTCAGAGGGTGCTATAGACAAGTGGTTCTCAAATGTAGTTTGTCTGGACCAAGAAACTACCAAAACAAAGTTGGGGGGATTGGCTTAGGGCTACCAAGTTTTTATTTTGCCAAGGAAGGATGTTTTTAAAAACCTAACATCTATCACTACAGTTCTTATAAAAGAAAGGACCAGGGCTTCCCTGGTGGCGCAGTGGTTGAGAGTCCGCCTGCCGATGCAGGGGACACGGGTTCGTGTCCCGGTCCGGGAAGATCCCACATGCCGCGGAGCGGCTGGGCCCATGAGCCATGGCCGCTGAGCCTGCGCGTCCGGAGCCTGTGATCCGCAACAGGAGAGGCCACAACAGTGAGAGGCCCACGTACCGCAAAAAAAAAAAAAAAAAAAAAAAAAAAAAAAAAAAGAAAGAAAGGACCATCTTGATCCTAAAATAGTAGGAAGGAGACAGACTAAGGAATAAAATCTTCACATTGAAAACATTCAGCTTTAGGAATAATTTATTGCACTCTTCTTATTTTTCTGATATCACCTGTGAAAACAACATTAAGGGTGGATGCTTCCCTGCATCTACGCATAACAGGTGTTGGGGAGATGTGGAGTTAATGTGCAACTGAAGGGCAAAAAATCGTATTTCTTTTTTTTTTTTTTTTTTAATTAATTTATTTATTTTTGGCTGTGTTGGGTCTTTTCTGTGAGAGGGCTTTCTCTAGTTTTTTAGCAAGCGGGGGCCACCCTTCATCGTGGTGAGCAGGCGTCTCACTTTCATGGCCTCTCTTGTTGCGGAGCACAGACTCCAGACGCGCAGGCTCAGGCTCAGGAGTTGTGGCTCACGGGCCCAGTTGCTCCGTGGCATGTGGGATCTTCCCAGACCAGGGCTCGAACCCATGTCCCCTGCATTGGCAGGCAGATTCTCAGCCACTGCGCCACCAGGGAAGCCCAATCGTATTTCTTTTGAAGCTTCTCATGAAGCCTAGGAATTCGCTGAAATCATGCCTTTACTTGATTTAAAGGGACAGGAGAAATTCACTTAAACACAAGCCTTGGTAAACCCAATTCATTTTATAAAAGAAGGAACTGTTTACCCTCAAGTCATTAACTTAGAATTGTTAGTTTAATTTCCCACCAGTTGGAAGAAAATTTTGCAGTACCTAAATAGTTCAAATGAAAAGGCATGTCAATAGTTATTTCTTTTTCCACAATTTAACCCTAACAATGGTAAATCTGTTGAATTTCATTTGGCTTTCAGTTGTGTGCTATGTCTCTGTGTGTGCATGGACACACACACACACACACACACACACTCACATACACTCACACACAAAAAACTTAGTTTGGTCTGAAAAGCCCCAGGAGGGAAAGGGTACTTTTGAGAAAAGCAGTGTGTCCATCAGTCAGTTGCTGGTAAGTGTTAGTACTTGTAGCAGCAGTTGCATCTTGGAACTGCCAAAAGAGTATGACATTTTAAGATGCCTTTTGAAGTCATTAAAAAAAAACCTCCAAACCAGGGGCTTCCCTGGTGGTGCAGTGGTTAAGAATCCGCCTGCCAATGTAGGGGACACAGGTTTGAGCCCTGGTCTGGGAAGATCCCATCTGCCGCAGAGCAGCTAAGCCCGTGCGCCACAACTACTGAACCTGCGCTCTAGAGCCTGCGAGCCACAAATACTGAGCCCGCATGCCACAGCTACTGAAGCCTGTGCACCTAGAGCCCATGCTCCGCAACAAGAGAAGCCACCACGATGAGAAGCCCACGCACCGCAACAAAGAGTAGCCCCTGCTCACCACAACTAGAGAAAGCCCGCACACAGCAACGAAGACCCAAACAGCAATAAAATGTTTCTCGTTCTGCTTCACTTCACATTCCTGCTTGGCTTTGCCACAAAGATGTTTTGCCTTCCAGCCAGGGATTAAGCTTCTGTGTGAGGCCATGACTGGTGTGAAAACAACGTCTCTGCCCTTGTTGAGGGGAGAAAAAGACTGCCTGCATTTGTGAAATCCTGAATGGAATCATGGAATCCTAGTGCCAAAGAGGGTTTTGAGGTCCCTGTCTTCCTGCCAGACTATCCTAACGCTCATCACCTTGACTGACAGTCCTAACCATTTCATCGATCTCTAACGCTTCATGGATCCTCTGTGAATGTGGACATGAACTGAAATGTGTCTTCGTCAAGAAAGAGCAGATTGTTCTGTGCACACTTACCTCTGCAGTTACTGCCCTATTCACAGCCTCATTCCTGGGCATTGTCACTCTTTGAGTGCTATTTATATTGTCACATATGTTCATACGGCCCTGTCCTTGCATGTTCTAGTAGACGCTCAATCGTAATTGGTTCAGACTCTGTGCCACTTGTTTCTCCTAAGGTGTATCTCATTCTACAGCAGGCTACGCAGTCTGTATAGCTACAGCTCAGCGTTCCTTTGGGTAGACATTACCACAACCCTCTCGTCTTAGCTTGGGCTGCCATAACAAAATACCATAGACTGGGTGGCTTAAATAATAGAAATTTATTTCTCACGGTTCTAGAGGCTAGGAAGTCCAAGATCAAGGTGCTGGCAAGGTAGGTTTTATACTGAGACCTCTTCTCTTGGCTTGTCGGTGTCCACCGTCTTGTGTGGTCACATGACCTCTTCTTTGTGGAGAGAGGAAGCTCTGGTGTCTCTTCCTCATCTTATAAGGACACTAATCCCATCATGGGGGTTCCACCCTTGTGACTCATTTTAACCTAATTGACTCCCAAAGGCCTCACCTCCTAATACCATCAGATTGGGGGCTAGGGCTTTAACATATGAATTTGGGGGGTGAGGACAAACATTCAGCCCATAGCAATGCTAAATCTTTTATTTATGGTCCCCTGGAAGTGCTTGCAGGGTCTTTGGTCTAGGAGCCTTGCAGTAAGCAGAGAAAGCCTTAGAGTTACCAGCTTTTATTGCTGTGGAAGAGATGCAGTGTTCTATGGCTGGAACAGATGGTCCTGTGGACTAGAAATTTGGAATACCTTTACCACAGAACTAGAGGTGACCTGGGGTAGACTGGTGATCCCTTTGTCTTTTCAGATCTTAGGTTTCTTAGTTCCATATGTCAGTGGTAAAGTTGTGGTTGCCAAATTTGGTCAGCCTCAATGAAATTTGGATGGTTTAACATTCAGTATTCTCTGACCACCTTGTATACCTTCCTTGATGGGCCTCTGAAAAGGAGGCTCTTGGGACCAGAGCCTGGGAAAATGGGTTATTTCCTAGGTCTACGTCATCTTGGACATTTACTCCCTTTTCAGCTGGGGAAGAAAAGGCAGTAAATTACAATAAAACTACTCCCCATTCCATTAGAGATCAATATCTTACAGTGTCATGTATACAAACACTGTAATGTCCACATGGACATTAGGTGCCAGGTGGAATATTTTAAAATATAAAAAGGACTTTGAAAATTTTTTTTAACCTTTCAAAGAACCAATGATTCCTGTGTTATGTAAAGTGTTCCAGGATTTAGAAAAAAGATGGAAAACTTCCAGATCCTACTTTCAAGCAAATATGACCCTGATAACAAATCTGGCAAGTCCCCAAAGGGAGGCTCTATACCAGTCTTGCTTAGGAATGTAAAAATATTAGATAAAATTCTAGTGAGTAGATTTCAACACTAGAGTATGTGAATGTTCCACCATACCCAAGTGGGTTATATTCCTGGAATGTAGGAGTGGCTTCATATACATATATTTTCATTTGATTCACGTAATGAATCAAATGAAATATTTTAAATGGTTTAAGTGAAAATATGTAATAATCTCATTAATTTCGAAAGTGCATTCAGGGCTTCCCTGGTGGCACAGTGGTTGGGAGTCCGCCTGCCGATGCAGGGGACACGGGTTCGTGCCGCGGTCCGGGAAGATCCCACATGCCGCGGAGCGGCTGGGCCCGTGAGCCATGGCCTCTGAGCCTGCACGTCCGGAGCCTGTGCTCCGCAACGGGAGAGGCCACAACAGTGAGAGGCCCGCGTACTGCAAAAAGCAAAACAAAACAAAGCTAAACTAAAAAACAAAAAAATGCATTCAATCAGTTCAACTTCTAACTTCTACAAACCACTTAAAAAGGAATATATAAAATGACCATTCCTGAACCTGATAAGGAAGATTGAGTTCATACAGTCCACTGGCATTATACTTTATTGGAGCCTCATAAAGGTATCATTGCATATGACTGAGATCAAAGCAAAAAGCCAATGCAGAAAGTTATAAAAATAGTAACTTTAGAGAATAAATACTGTAAAGAAGAGAATAAATACTGTAAAGGAAAGAATAAAATAATCATTAACTACAGATTGCTTAGTTGTAAACCAAGAAGAGTTAAAGAGATTAACTAAGGACCTTATTTCTAAATGGTGAGATTAAAATTCAGGATTTGGATACTTCTGGAATTAGTTCATGAGTCTAATGCCATTCCTTTCAAAGTCCCATCAAGATTTTTAAAAATTTCACCAGATGGTTTTAAGTCTGTTTGGAAAAATAAGTAGATGAGAACCTCAAGGGGAATTATGAAAATGGTTTTGGGGGGAAGGGAATTAGATCTATTGGATATGAAAATATGTAGTCCTACCAGATATTAAAATGCATTATGAAGCCTTTGTAATTAAAACACTGTGGGGCCGGCAGAAGAGAAGGAAGTAGATAAGTGAACTAGGACAGTTCAGAAATAGACCCTTGCAGAAATAATGTAATAAATCATAAAGAAGGCATCGCAAATCAATGGGGAAAGGAACATTATTCAATAAATAATTCTGATGTCTAGCAATTTGGAAAAAAAGCATTTGACTTCATCAAAATGAATTGCAGATGAATTGAACAATTAAGTGCAAAATGTATACGCATAGGAAATCAGTAGAATTGAATATTGCTTGGAAACAAAAGAAAAACACTCAAAGAGGGAAAGAATAGTCCATCAAGTTACAGGATAATCAAAGATTTCTTTACGTAAAAAAACCAGTGGGGAAACAATAGCCTGGGAAAAAATTGGCGGTAACATGACGGAATTAATCTTTGTTATGTGAAATGCTCAATGAATTAAAAAGAAAGTTACTAAAACCTTGGTAGAGCACTTGAATAACTAAATATAACACTAAACAAGTATATGGAAAATGTTCAATTTTGTAATAAGAGATATGTCGATTAAAACAGCAGTAAAGTACTATTTTAACATATTAGCAAAAGAACCCTTTTTTTTTTTTTTTTTTGCGGTACGCGGGCCTCTCACTGTTGTGGCCTCTCCCGTTGCGGAGCACAGGCTCCGGACGCGCAGGCCCAGCTGCCATGGCTCATGGGCCCAGCCACTCCGCGGCATGTGGGATCTTCCCAGACCGGGGCACGAACCCGTGTCCCCTGCATCGGCAGGCGGACTCTCAACCATTGCGCCACCAGGGAAGCCCCAAGAACCCGTTTTTAATGATAATCCCCAATTCTGATGTCATTACAATATTGTGAAACAGTTTTACAGTGTAATAAAGAATCATGTTATTCATTCATCTGTTTGATCCAGTAATACCACTTCTGTGGACCATCTTCCCACATCCCTCCATGAAGGAAATAATACGAAATATTTAATATGCTGTTTAGACAATGATGCTTCCCTGATGCATTATTTACAAAGCAAACTCACACACACGCACACACACACACTCACACCATTAATGTCCAACAGTTGGGTAACTATAAAATTAAATAGTTCTTCTCTCAGCATAATACTCTACTATAATGAATAATTATTTTGAAGATACATAGCATTGTGACAAGATATTTACAGTATAATTTTATGTGCAGAAATTGCAGTACACACTGTGGCATAGTCTTACTGTGGAATGTAGCTATATTAGCTGTGCTGTTAAAATGAATGAACCATAGCAGCTGTGACAACACAGAAGGCTCTCAAGAACATAACGTTAAGTAAAAAAGCAAGATGTAGAATAGCTGCAGTGTGATTCCAATTACATAAGGTTCAGATGCATGCAAAACCAATGATACAGTTTTTAGACATCCACGTGCATGTGGCAATACCTATAAGACTAGGTGAACATAGACAAAGATTCAAGATAGTGACGGGAGGCGAGGCTAGGAAGAGGGAGCAGCCATAGAGGCTGTGTAGGGGATTAGTAAAGTTCTCTTCCTCAAGCTGGGCTATGGACACACTATATTTATTATTGCTATTTTTTATACCCTTAACATAAGCTACAAATATTTTAAATGTATTTAATGTTAATGAAAGGGATATTAAAACCAGTATTCACGGATTACAATTTGGTCCAAAATATTATCCCTAATAAAGACGGTACAGAGTGTATAGGTAACAATGACTCTGTTAGAGGGGTGAAACTAAGAGTGGTTCCTTCTTTCATTTTCTCTCATTTCCAAATTTTCAATTATGTGCTTACATTACATTATTTTTAAAAAGAAAGAAAGGAAAATTGAAGACAATTGCAATTATAGGATGATGTAAGCTTCCAGTGGAGGGTGTGCCATTGCTCAGAGGATGGTGGACTTCAGCACTGAGGCAGAAGGGGAGATGGATTTAAACTGTAAAAGCAGTGTGTTTGGAAAATAAATCAGACCGTCAATAGTCACTGAGCATCCTTCCTGTGGAAGCATGGAGTCTTAACTGCTGGACCTTCAGGGAAGTCCCTTTTATTTTTTGCGGTACGCGGGCCTCTCACTGTTGTGGCCCCTCCCGTTGTGGAGCACAGGCTCCGGACACACAGGCTCAGCAGCCACGGCTCACGGGCCCAGCCGCTCCACGGCACATGGGATCCTCCCGGACCGGGGCACGAACCCGTGTCCCCTGCGTCAGCAGGCGGACTCTCAACCACTGCGCCACCAGGGAAGCCCCCTATTTTTTAATATCTTTATTGGTTATAAAATAAGGCATGTTTGTGGTGGAAAGAATACACTTTTGAAAATAATTTACCTTATACTTTGTCGTACAGTTCATCAGATTAAATTCGGTAGTTTACCTTTCAGTAATTTTTCTATATGTGTGTATTAGAGTAACACTTGCTGAAGAAACAATTAAAACTCCAAATTATAACTTCACACAGTAGAGGTTTATTTTTTACTCAGTCCAACATAGGTGCTCCTGATTGGTGGTCAGCCCTCCAATGAGTGATTCAGAGGCCCAGGCTCATTCCATCTTACGGCTCTTTCATTCCCTAGGGCTTTGGGGTCCTCTGCATCTAGTTGGCAGATGGAGGAAGAAAGCACGGAGAAGGCACATCACTTTCTAACCACCTTAGCCTGGAGGTGCTGCACATCACTTCTGTCTGTATTCCATTGGTGGGAATAGTAACATGGTGCCATGGGGATACAAGGGATGCTGGGAAATGAAGTCCCTGGCTGGGCAACCACTTTCCAGTGAAAACTCTACACTCTGAAAAGGAGTGTGAATATTTGTTGGATATTTAGCTGAATCTGCCACCATTTATTGCACTTATAGTGCAATAAATTTGCATTTATAATGCATATATGTTATACATATAAAAATATATATTGCACTTATAATGCTTATAAAATATGTGATATATGTTTTCTTTACAAAATGGAATTATCCTATTAAGGGTGTTGAATTTTAGCATCATTTTGTGAGCATTTCCCTGTGTCTTTAAAGTTTTCAAAAACATGTTTTAATGTCTACATATTATTCCTTGTATTGATAATATCATAATTCATTCTGCCATTTTTCTATATAGTAGTTAGGTTTTTCTAGATTTTTGTTATTATGAATAGTGCTGCTGTAACTGCCCTTGTACATATATCTTTGAATATTCCTCTGATCATTTCCTCAGGGAAGATCCTTGCTTAGTGTTAAGGCTGGTGATACATCTTACCAGATGGGTCTTCAGAAATGTGGACTAATTTACACTCTCGTCAGTGGTGTTTGAGGATTCTTATTTCAGAGCACCCTTGACTGTCCTAGGCATTATACTTGGGTTTTGGTTTTTGCCAATTTGTTGAGAACAGTATTGCATTGTTTGAATTTGAAAGCTTTGCTTAGTAATAGGTTTGAACATTTTTTCATGAGGCCATTGGTAATCTTTGTGTGTGTGTATGTGAATTGCCTCTTTGCATCCTTTTTCATTTTTATTTTGCAGTGTTCCATCTTTTTTCAGTCACTGATGAGAGATTTTTATGCAGTATGTGTTAACTTGTCATACGTTACAAATATTTTTATCTAACTTCTCCTTGCCTCGATTTTGCTTCATAACCTAATTTTTTTAGATTAAACTCTATACTTGGAACCCTGATGTGTGATATCACACCCGCTGAATATGCCCAGTTAGCAGTACTCCTGAGATTAATACCATTTAAAAAAAGCAATGCAGATTCTTTTCTTCTGACCCATCATATGGTTTGAATGTTCTTAATGTGAATTTTAGTTATCTGGGAGTCAGGGGGTTGAAAGTAGTCATCAAGAAAATGGACTTGACAAGAAGGCTTTGGGGTGCTGGTCTAAGTCACCCATGGAGATACTGAGACCTACTTCTGTATCTTCCCAGGATACTTAGGAGAGGCAGGAAGATGGTATCTGACGACACCGTGGTTTTAGCTAAGTGAGTAGCAGTGGAGTCTCAGAGGCCCTCTGGCTGTTTTTCATGTTAGGTCTTATTAAAAACACATGTAGTAGAGTGGCAGGGACCCAAACGAGGGGTCAGGGAGCTGAGCTGTAGTCCCAGCTCTGCCACTCACTGACTGCGACCCTGTGCAAGTCTCTTGTCCATCAATGCCTCAGTATACTCCACTGCAAAATGCAAGAGTTTGTTGTAGGTGGTGTTCTGGGTGCATGAATTCCAGGACTTTGCAGCGGGGTTCTCCACGAGGCCTCTTTTACATTTACCACCCGCTCTGACCTGTGTCAGGTGGGTGGGCGGGGACCGGGGAGAAGGTTAGTCTCTTTTGGTCTTTCGAGTGATTTATGAAAGAAATCAATTCAGTGTATGTCTGTTCCAGATATAATGTGATCTAAATGTGATATTCACCTAATAAGATTAGATGAATCTTATACGGTTTTCCTCTAAAACACAAATACTGCACCACTTTTAATTGTAGTAGCTAAATTAAATTACTCATCCCAAATTAGATTTCCAGCAGACTTAATCTGAACATGAGCTCAGTACTGCAGGCCCTGTGTAATTTTTTAAGATATAAAATAAATCAGTGGGATACCTGTATTGTTCCTCTGGGCTCTTCAGTGGTTACCATGAAAGAGAATAAGTAAACATCTGGAAGAAACCTGCAAAAGTAGAGCTGAGCTGGAAACGGATTCTTCAGCTTATCATGGAGGGGTTTTTTCCCCCTTCTATCGCTTCCATCACTAGGACCCTCACTGGTCTCAGAGGACAGGAAGCAAACAAAGGCAGGCCCAGTAATCACTGAAGACTCAACTGCTTATGATTGCCTTTCTTCTTTTTGTTCCTTGAGTGACCCCCTTAATGTGTTCACCCCCTCAGGAGAACAGAGGACACTAGGTAGGAAGCGAATCCCTGGATAGTTTATGGATTTGGTGAGGGACTAGAGAGGTTTATAACATTGATTAGCCATATTTTCTCTCATTTTATGTCAGTTAGGTGACAGATTAACTGAAAGCCAGTCCAAACTGGTTTAAGCAAAAACAGAAAATGCATTGGCTTATGTGATGGAGTACCCATCCTGGCATCAGGTGAGGCTTTATCAAAGGCTCAAATGAGGTGCCTCAGACACAGTTTCTCTCCTTCATTGCTAGTTCCTTTCTCAGGCATGACCTCCCCTTCTGCCCCCAAGATGTCAGCCCAGGCTCCTGTTCTCATCCAGTGGGAGAAAGAGCTTCCTTGATGGGTCAGCCAAAGGCTTGTAGTTGAGTCTAGTTGCCCCTGGTTGGCTCGACTTAGATCCTGTGCTTTCCTGAACCAGTACCGTGTGGAGGGGATGGGATGAATGGCTGCCTGGGGGACTCAGGGGACTGTTGGGAAAGTAGGGTAGGGAAGCTGGGGAGGCACCTCCAAATCCCATGACACTATAGAGGCATAGACTTCTGCTTTTCCCAGCATTCAGGCTTACGTTTTCTCACTTCAGTAAATGAGAAGTAGGTAGGTAGTACATGTTTGTGGATGAAGAAGTGAAGTCCACCGTGGGATCAACTCACCCAGGGCCTTGTCGGTGGTGGAGCTAGGACCAGGCTCAGTGTCTTACGAGTCTTCCATTTGTTTTCACTGTATCCTGCCTTCGTCCTACTGATCCCGTGCACGGTCTCCTCCTCACCGCCCCCGCCCCCCCATACCAACTCAGGGCTCTTCATTAAATAGACAGTCAGTCAATAGTTGTTAACTTCTTATTGACCAACCAGTGCACCATCAGACCACACGTGGCCTTTCTATTCATACTTTGTGAATACCATCACAGCAAACCAACAATGTGATCGATTCCCAGTTATTAATTTGTAGATGGTCCCTAATAATTCAGTTTTCCTTTCCCTGAATTATGGAGTTCTTCTAACAGAAAGATGGAGTTTGGATCACTTGAGGATAGACATACAGAGAGGGGCTGAGGGGTGTGTGTGTGTGTGTGTAGGAGCTTGCACATGGATCTGCATTACAAAATTAAGTATGTTTCGATCCCTTGCCTCCTTAGCCCGGACGGCTGAAATTAGATCTGATGCCTGTCTTTCCACTTAAATGTAACTTACATTTGTGGAAGTCACCATTGGCAAGGTCCCCAAGTACTTAAACCAAAGACCTGTGAGCAGGTGTGCCATTCTGAAACATTTTGAGTAACGACCATACACTTGCTTTTTCATTTTTTTGGGAAAAATCACAAGTGCCTATTGTCTTCTCCCTGCCTGGCAAACTCTCCCTCATCAGTTTTTCATCTCAGGTTTTACTTGTACTTCCTCTGGGAAGCTGTGGACTTTCTCCAGCTCTGTGTCTCTTTGTGCTGAAAGTCTGTATTCCAGGTTAGCACTTTGCCCTGTATCCTGTGGTACACTAGTTGTGTCTTATGTATGGTTTTATCTCCTGAATCATTTGGTTCGCTCTTTCAGGTCAGTGCTTCGTCTTCCCGCCCTATCTTCCTTCCTTTCTTCTTTTTTTCCTTACTTTTCCTTCCTTCTTTTCTCCCCTCCTTCCTTCCTTTCTTTTCTTTCTTTCCTTTCTTCCTCCCCCTTCCCTTCCTCCCTCCCTCCCTTCCTTCCTTCCTTTCTTTGCTTTCTTTCTTTTCCTTCTTCCTCCCCCTCCCTCCCTCCTCCTCCCTCCCCTCCCCCCCTTCCCCACTTCCTTCCTTCCTTTCTTTTCTTTCTTTTCTTTCTTTTCCTTCTTCCTCCCCCTCCCTCCCTCCCTCCCTTCCTTTCTTTTCTTTCCTTTCTTTTCCTTCTTCCTCCCCCTCCCTCCCTCCCTCCCTTCCTTTCTTTTCTTTCCTTTCTTTTCCTTCTTCCTCCCCCCTCACTCCCACTCCCTCTCTCCCTCCCCCTCCCTCCCTTCCTTCTCCATAGCACTAACCTCCAGGCTAAAGTGAGGTGGGTTGGTATTTGGTTCAGTAACTGGGGTAGGTGCCCCCACATCACCATCATTGTACTTAGAATGGTTTTGCAGTTGTCTGGTTACTTGTCTCTATTCCCCCAGTACGGTTCTTGGCATCTGTTAAGGGCAGTGTGACTAAGTGTCGACTATTGAATGATTCTCCCCTTCTCTTACACCAGCCCCACCCTGCCACCCTACCCTGCCCCCCACCACTGAACCGTAACTTCTTTGTGTTCTCCACGGTCCCTAACAGTGTCTGTCACACAGTAAATGCTCAGTAAGTCCTTGTTGAGTGAGTGGATTTTACCCCCTCAGGACCTGCCTTGGGGAGAGGCAGATGGGAAATGAAGCTCTGAGAGGGCAGAGGGAGATGGAGACTGGACAGGGATGCGTTCAGGAGCTGGGTGTGACAGCCCCTCTGCTGCTTCTGATTTCCGTGTATAGATATGGCACTTCCCTGAGGGCGGAGCGCCATATCCTCTCCCAGCTGGGCAGCTGGTGAGCCCAATGCCTGAGAAACAGTTGAGTAAAGGATAGTGGCTGTGATTCTCGGTGTTATTTTAACAACAACAGTAAAGAATTTTCTCTGCTGCCTGAACGCTTTCAGACATTTGCATGGTTGAGATGAGAGGACTCAAGCTAGAAGGAGAGGCACATGGTCACGTCCGTATGTTGACCTCCTTATCCTTCCCATTGCCCTGGGGGTGCCAGTGGACAGTGACAGGTCCACGAAGGAGGGAGGGAGAGCACCAAGGGGTCAGCAACCCCTTAGCATCCCCGAGTGACATGCTACCACTGGGCTGACCAACTCGTCCCAGTTTGCCTGGGGCTGTCCTGGTGTTCGTCCCGGAAGTCCTGAGTCCTGGGCCACCCCTCCATCCTTGGCAAACCAGGACAGATGGTCTCTTTAGATGCCACTTGCTCCCTTCCCTGCCCTGCCAGCTCTCTTGATTTCTTTTCCCTTTTTGAGGTCCTTGCGTTGGCCTTTTTCCTCCTTTCTTTCTGTCTTTCCACCTCTGCTATTTCTACCCCAGCTCTCTCAAGCTAAGCCATGAGACTTGCCTGCATCTCAGAGGCCTTTCAGACCGTTTTCTGAATCACTGTGGGTTGACCGGAGTCCCTGGCTCAGGACACAGCTGCAAGTGTTGCCTTCTCTTCCTCTCTGGCTCCACTTGCCTCCTGAAATCAACCGAGCTGTGAAAGATTCTGTCACTTCAAGGTAAAACTCATCTAGCTCGGGGAGCGTGTGCCCTCTCTGGGGGGCGGCTCTCCGCACACATGCGGCGCTCAGAGCGGTAGGCTCTGCCTGGAAGTCAGGGCAGGGGAGGCGGCAGGGCGTGTGGTGGGCACTGAGGCCCACCTGCCTCGGCCCAGCCTCAGCCCTCAGCCCCTCTCTTGTGGGCGCACCACGGCCCGGCTCTCAGCGAGGCCTGGGTGCAGCCTGCCCTCTTACCCGAAGCCTCCTTTCCAGCACTTACCGCTTTGTTCTCAGAACTCTTACTACTCGGCTAGTAAGTGCCGCTCCATTAAGGGTGATTGTTTTCTTCCGTCTTTCTCGTGTGTTAGCCCTTCCTTGAAGGCAGACGTCTCATCTTAGGTTGCCTTTCCTTCCACCTCACAGCACCTGGCCTTGCGCCGGGCCCACAGCTGGCCCTCACTTTGCACATGTCGTTGTGGTCAGTGCCTCGGTGATTTGTGTGTGACGGAGCGTGTGAGTCCGTGGGTGGGTGCCCTGTGAGCCCCTGTATGCAGAACATGTCGGAGGCTGTGCCCGAGCCAGGCCCAGGTTCTTGGGTGGAACTCAGCCCTCCTGACTTCCTCTTTAACACAGGCATGAGAGAATGAGGCTTTTTTTTTTAACTGCGAAGTGAATTTTTTTGTTGCAAAATACCTCACTTGATGTCTGAGATTTGCTTTACATGTTCTGGAACCTTCAGGTGTAATTTACAAATAATCACAGGATTAAACAATTCTGAGACTGCTCCAGAGAGGCAGGAAAGTGGGGTTGGATCTGGGAGGAGTTCTGAAGGAGGGGCTGCTGAGTGCCAGACCCTGTAGACCTAATCCTGTGATTTCTTTCGGTGTTGCTGATGGATGAGTGGGGATGCTGTGTGGCCCACCATCTGGGAGGTGGGTGCTCTGTGCTGCCACCAGTCCTGACCTCCTGCTTCAGTCGCTAATAACTAGTTGCATGCTTCTGCTGTGTGTCTGCCCACAAGCGTGCACAAGTGTGTTCGTTTTCAACTATAAATAGGTTTAGAAACATATAGGAATAATGCATGGTCTTTGTAAAACATTTGGAAGGAAGTTAAAACTGTTTTTACTCCTACTCCTTAGAAACAGTCACAATGAACATTTTCATGTGTATCTTTCTAGATATTTTTTCTGTGTCTTCACACATGTGCTCAGACACACACATGATATATTTACAGAGGTGGGATCGGGTTTTTTTGTTTTGTTTTGTTTTGTTTTTGCGGTACGTGGGCCTCTCACTGCCCTGGCCTCTCCCGTTGCAGAGCACAGGTTCCGGACGTGCAGGCTCAGCGGCCATGGCTCACGGGCCCAGCCGCTCTGCGGCATGTGGGATCTTCCCGGACCGGGGCACGAACCCATGTCTCCTGCATCGGCAGGCGGACCCTCAACCACTGCGCCACCAGGGAAGCTCCGGTGGGATCGTTTTATAGAAAATTTAGGGGCCTGCTCTCTTTTGCTTAACAAGATGTTATGGACATTTTGGCTATGTCCATAAAGATGAATTTGTCATTCATTTAGTAGATACTCACCGAGTGCCTGCCCATGTGTCTAGCACTGTTCTCAGTGCTGGGGGTAAAGCGTGGAACAAAAGAGATCAAATTCCTTGCCCTCCTGGAACCTATGATCTCGTTGGGGAGACCAGCAATAAATAAATACGATATGTAGTAGGTTAGTAGGTGATAAGTGCTATGGGAAAAAATGAGATAAGGAAGGTGAGAGGGAGTGAGGGGGGTAAGGTGCATTTCGCGGTTTTAAACAGGGTGGTCAGGTGAGGGGGAGGCCTTTGAACCAGCACGGGGGCTATAATGTTTAGCGAATAGTGTGCACTACTGAGAGGCTGCCAGGGCGAGGTCCAGAGTTGGGGCTGGAGGAGACATCAGCTGAGCCTTGGGAGCTCAGGGCAGGACGCACTCAGGTCCCCTGTGGTGGAAAATCCAGATCTGGGCATTCAGGCAGGGCCCTATGCCGGTCATTAACCATAAGAATGACCACTGTTCAGGTAACATGACAGAGTTTCAAAGCAGCTTTTTATCTATTATCCTGGTCCTGCTGCTTATTAGCTGCCCAACTTGGGGCACATAACCCACCCTCTCTGGGCCTCCGTTTCCTCCTTTGTGAAATAATAGGGTTCTCGTACAGTTTAAATGAGTTCATCCAAGTGCATATAGAGCAGTGCTGGGAAGACCTCTTACCAAATAGTTCAGTTATTATTATTATTGCCTTTCATTTATTAGTCACGACAGTCCTGCGAGGAGGACACTGTGCTCAGTGTAGAGATGAGGAAGCTGAGGCTGGAGGAGGTTGGCCTCCGTAGTTAGCGAGTCCAGGGCACTAGTGGGTGGCGGAGTCTCCAGGTCCAGGCCCAGCTCTGTCCATGCAAACACCTGCCCTCCTCCAGGTGGGTGCAGCTGCTCCTGTTTCAGGCGGATGCCCCAGAGACATGGCCACTACCTTCCTGATTGCTCCATAGTCTCCTCAGAAGAGAAGCGGCTCTCGGGGTCGCCGGGGGCGGGGAGGGAGGGTGGCCTGGTTGGTCAAGGCGGAAAGAAGGAAGGGTGTGGAACTTCCACAAGGAAGAACTGAGACTCAGAAGCTCTGCTCGGCATCCCCACTGCTGTCCATTCGGTGTCAATGCATCTTCTTCTCCCTCTCCTCCAATCGCCGTAAACACCAACGTGTACCTATCCCTCTTAAGGACTTAGAGAGGGACGCAATAATTAGTGACTTTGCTAGTTTTAAATTTCTGATTTTGAGAACCATCCCCGTTCTTGTGTCTGCGGGAGATGGTTGAAAAGCACCAGCACCACAAACACAACCAAACCCCATAACCATGATCACTGGCCTCCTTCCCAGTGGCCTCCGGGCAGCAGCCTCACAGCTCACCTGGTCCTGACAGGCCTTAATGTGTGTAGGCCGTTGGACATTTAGGACCACACACTTTAAAGGACCTGTGGGTCTGAACGGAGCTGGGGTGCCAGTGACTAGGGTCATTTCTCCCCTGAGGTCAGCACCCCCATCCACCCCGCCACCCACAGGGACAACCTAGAGTAAATGCAGCACCAGGTTTACTTTGTGTCGGGTTCTCTGAAATGGAGCGCAGAGTGTGTTACCGTGGAAACCATAATATAAATGGTGGCTGCGTGTAGTTAAAACAGCACTGTTAGTTTTATGCTACAGGTACATTATGAGTTCAGAAGGCCTTTGTGGGCTGGCCTGGGAGTCTAACCATCATTTAAAATATGGTTTCTGTGGCTACATGCTGTCAAGATTCTGAACAATTACTTTTAAGCAAACCTTTAGAGCCACTTGTTTGTAACCGGGAAATTGGCAGTTGGTAATTTATACGATATTTTCGTACCATCTCATGGGGTTTCTCCTGTCGCGGGACTGCTAAGCTCCCGGGAAGTCCTGTGGCAGATGGATGGAGCTGTGGCTCAGCAGTAGCACGTTCAGAAACGGCGTCAGGGTGTTGGTATGAGCCAGTGCCTGGTGGAGCTGCCAGATGCTATAGCAGAGTAGAGAATCTGCCAGGAGCAAGGGAACTGGCATGGGGGACATCCTTGGGTACCACACCCCAAGAGGGGCTTAGGTGGGTTGTTGTAAGACTGGGACAGCACTCCAACTTTAAACCAAGTCATGTGAGTAACATATAAAGAAATTGGGCCTGGAAAAGGGAAGACTTGGGAGGAATTTAGTAACTGTGTTTCATTATTTGAAGCACCATAATGTGGTCCCCAAAAAGAGACTGACAAGAGAGACACTTCAGTAATTTAAGGAAGGAGTTTGGCAGCCAAAACTATTGAAGATAGGAAGAGTTGCTTTAAGAGGTAGTGAGTTCCCCGTCATTAGAAGTATTTAAGGAGAGGCTGGCTGGTTAACTTGTGGAGGATACTCTAGAGGGGATTTAAGTTCTGGATGAGTGATTACTAGACTTCAAAAGTCTTTGCTAGCCTAGAGCTTCTATGATTCTAGGGCATAGATGGAAACTTAATTTTCTGACCCTCCTATTCAGGGTGATTAATAGTGGCTGCCTGGAGCAAAGGTGAGATGGCTTTGGAGCTGGCTCAGTCTGGAAGCAAGTAGGAGCTCGTTAATCGATTAGCAGTGTCTGCTATGGCAGGGGGCCATGTTGCAGGATGCCCAGTATTAGCCATTGTCTTTCCAGTGGTAAGTGTCCAGTGATGAACTTGGACTCAGGTCAAGTAGAAGCAGGATGACCTGGTTTGTTTGGGATCAGCGGGGTTCTCCCGACCTGAACGTTTGACTCCAAGACAATCCCAGTAAAACCAGGATGAATTGGTCACCCTAAGCAGAATGGATGGTCATCGGCGACTACATATCGGGTTCCATCTCCACTGATGGTGAAGATGCCAGGAGCGTCTTCATCTTCTCAGAGCATGAGTGTGGGGCTCTGCCCTCAGTAGGAGCCCACTAGACACATGCAGAATAAATGAGTTGGATGCAGTTCCTAAGATATGGTTGCACTCTCCTTGCAATTAATTAATTTGTTTAATTAATTAAAATGACTTCACTAATTATATGTACAGGAGATTGCACATTTCATTTGGCTGAGCAGATGGCTCCACTAATAATTACGAAAGCCTGGGGTTGCAGGAAAGAGGGGTGTTGGCATATGAATTGATATTGAACACTTCAATGCCATCCTTCCTACAAATAAAGTTGAAGCTCCTATCCCCATTACATCCAAGATGGATTGAGGAACAGATTTTTAATTTGCTTCTGGTAGTGCCAGTAGGTTGTGGTAACTTGCTTTTTGTGACTGGTGATCATTTTATTCATCAAACAGCTGGCTGTGGAAGGGGTGTGGGCTCCATGGCTTTGGAAGAAGTAGCTGAGTCAGGGTTAGATCTGGGGCCTCTGCATCATTCAGATAGCTGGCTAACCCACTGAATTGTGATAGTAAACCACATCTCCCAGAAGAATAACAGGCACCTCATCTCCAAAGGGAACGTGCCTTCTTCTGCTACGTTATCCAGACCTTGCCCTGCCCTCACTCCGCTCCCATCCCTGGGGCCTTAGAATCTAAGGCAGACCCGCGGACGTGCCAGAGAATGAAAACCCTGACCGGCTACACACAGAGACCAGGCAGTACCTGCACTTAAGTGATTCTGCATCACATAGGTGAGTGAGTGTGTTTCTGGAGTATCCTCGCTATGGTGATAAGGAGGAAAATTATTGGTAATCTAGGAGTGTTGAGCATCCCCGCTGGGCCAGAAACTTCCCGCACTCTTTGTGTTTCTTAAAACAGCCCTGCAAGGCAGCTGTTAACTTACAGATGAGAAAATGAGGCTTGGAGAAGTTAAGTAAGATGCCTGGGGTCACACAAAGCTGGGTTCATGCCCAGAGCTTTCTATCTATAAAGCCTCTTGTTCTTTCCACCCCCTGCCCTGCTGGTAAATGATTTGGGGTCATGAAAGTCCCGTAGCCAAATCTGGAAGGATGTGATGGGAAGCCACCGGGCTGGACTCACTCCTGCACGCAAGCGGGGTACTGCTTGGGAGCCAGTCACCGCCCATGGGCCCTCAGCACCTTAGAACCCGCAGGGGCCTTGGGGTGATCGGTTCCGAGCAATTTCCCAGCACCCATAGGCAAGTGCTCAGTGCATAAAGATTCTGCTTTAAACACCAGTCAGCTGGCTATGTTATGACAGAGTGATGTACTCGTCAGAGAAAGTTCCAGAAAGAAATTGATCATTTCAGAAGAATCTGCAGAATGTTAATTTAATGTGATCTGATAAGAGAGTTTTCTTTATTGCTCATATTCATGGCTTGGGGAAAGGTGACCCTTATGAAGCTTTTTGTGTGGTATGTGAAGAAGAAACAAAGCTAAGGAAGGGGGAAAATACCCGCCGTAAAAGAACAAATAGATCAGTCTGCGTGCTGATGAATACATCTGAACGTGGCAGCAAGATTCCTGTTTGGGCAGATCAAGCATTGCAGTTGGAGAATACGCTCAACCTTGTGTGATGGTCCAGGTGAACCCCCATCCCTCTCTGGTCTGCCTGCCTGCCCCCCACCCAGGTTACTCTTGGGGTACTTGTCCATCCCTTGAAGCTTTCACTCCACACTCCTGATGAACTAGAGCAGGAATGGGGTGGTGTGTCTGAGTCACAAAAAATTGTGAATCATTCTTGAGATGAGGGAGCCCTGAAAATGTGACTCATTTCTGTAGCAGGTACAGGTAAGAAATGGCTGTCTGGTTGTGACTGGCAACTGCCATAGAATTTCTAATTTTGACTTGGTTGCTGTTGTTTTCGGGGATGGGATCAGACCTGGCCCCGGGTGGGTGCAGCGTGGAAGGACGCAGTGCCATTTGGACCCGGTTCCTGCCTTTCAGCACTTCGCCACCTGAAGGAGGCTGAGGCGTGTCCATAGTTGCAGAAAACATGTCGGTTTGAATGTGTATTAAGTAGTAAACTGAAAGATGGAAATCTTAAGCTTAATCAAAATTAAAATATATTTTTCCTAATCACATATCCAGGTAAGTGCTGGAGGGAGGCTGCAGGGCCCAGCCAAGTAGCGTCCAGATTACATCAGTGTGTGTTAGGAAGAGCACTGGGCTAGTTCATAAATTGTGTTTCTGTTTACACATCTGCTCTCAGATGTTCCTTATTCAAGGCCATCTGTCTTAGTTGGTGTGTCAGCCTGGATGAGCTGGCTGAGTCTGCATACCTGTTATGAAATTCAAGATTTGTTCAATATAAATGCACTTGAGAAATATCCTTACGAACTTTTATTAGCTCATAACAGTAATCCAAGAAGTAAAGAAACATAATAATGGAATTTGCTCATTCTTCTTTCAGGTTTGGGTAAAATTTGTAGCTAGGCTAAAGTTGCCAGAGGTCAGAAGAGGTTGCTGCATGAGGACCAACGACTGGACATTCAGACTTGACCTTTCAGAAATGGGGGTTGGGCATCTGAGCCTGTTATATTATGGGCTGGGAGTGGAGGATGTGAATAGGAAAAGAATAAGGGAAAATGGAGCAGTCTGGAGGCTGGTGCAAAAACTAGATGGAAATAGTAAGTGGGCAAAGGGGTGAAGCATATGGGGGGGAGAGGAGTTGGGGATAGGAAAAGACCACAGACATGCTTTTGGCTATGAGTAACAGAAAAGCAAATGAATCGTGGTCTGAGTAACACATCCTCTCATAAAACAAGAAGTTGGGGTGAACACAGTGGTTGTCTGGTGTTGATCTGGCAGTCCAACAATGACGTCAAGGACAGGAGTGTTTTCAGTTTCTCTGCTTTGCCCTCCTTAGTGTTTTGGCTTCTTGTCTTGTCAGTTCTGGGAGTAAGATGTGGCCCAAAGCTGCAAGGGAGGCTGTGAAGGGGTTAGTAAGCTTTTCCAGCCTTGGTAGTAGAGGTGGGCAAGAGGGGTTAGGAATGGCTGAAGGGTTATCCAGCCAGCCGTTGGGCATAGACCAGCTGTGAACAAATAAAAATAAAAACAAATATATGTTGAATCATCACCACAAAAACAACAGATGCTCCTAGGAGTTTCCTACATGTGAATGGTAGTACAGTACAAGCGTGTTATGGTGTGGAAGGGCATCTTGTAGGTCCCATTCCAGCAACGTGGCTGATCACCACCAAAGTGTGTGTGCAACACTGCAGGCTGGATTCAGGGAAAGCCGTCTGAAGTCCTGCTAGGCGGGAATGGAGCATAGGGAGGGAGGAGGCAGGGTAGCACCATTGTGGATCTACCTTCGCTCCAGTTTCCAGCCCATGATTCTCAGAAGCAAGAGGGCTGCTTTTCAAAGGTTAATGGTAGAGCTTGCTAATTTCTTTGTAAATTCCATTTTAATGAATAGATGCATTTAACTTAGGGCGCTGAGCTTCTGTTAGTAGCTCAAAGACTGATACCCCTTCAGCACCACTTTGAATTCCACACCTCTGTGCATGTGCATGTGTGCACACGTGTGTGCAAGGCTGCACCCTCTATTCACATCCCTGTGGCCCAGATCTGTTTTTCTCATTGCCTCACAGAATCCCAGTCTTGTCAGAGGACTGGTTTCCCTGCCCCGCACTGCCCAGTTTCTTTCCTGTTTCCTGTATCGGTGCGGTGCCATACGGTGACTCTTCTTTCCCCGTGGTGCTCAGTAGAGGCCAGCTCTCTGATCTGTGGCTCTTGCTGCTTTTGGTCATTTGGTTATTGTTGAGGGGCCTGCCACTCACCCATAACAGTGAGTCAGATGCCTTTGATCAAAACAATGGAAGTCGGCTGGTTTAAATGCAACTCCTCGCTCTCCCTCTAGTACTCTAGAGCAGGGCCTCTCAAACTTTCACGTGCACACGAATCACCTGGGGGTCTTGTTAAAGGGCAGATTCTGATCCAGGAGGTCTGGGGTGGGGCCTGAGACTGTGCTTCTTCTTCTTTTTTTTTTTTGCGGTACGCGGGCCTCTCACTGTTGTGGCCTCTCCCGTTGCGGAGCACAGGCTCCGGACGCGCAGGCTCAGCGGCCATGGCTCACGGGCCCAGCCGCTCCGCGGCACGTGGGATCTTCCCGGACCGGGGCACAAACCCACGTCCCCTGCATCGGCGGGCGGACTCTCAACCACCGCGCCACCAGGGAAGCCCATGTACTTCTTTTTTGGGGGCGGGGTGGGGAGTGGAAAAATTATTTTATTAAGGTTTATTGGAGTATAGTTGCCTTACATTGTTGTGTTAGTTTCTGCTGTGCAGCAACGTGTCTGCACTTCTTCTTAGCTGCCAGGTGATGATGATGATGCTGGTCCAGGAAGCAGGGATCTCAGCCCTCAACCAGATTTCAAATGCTCAACAGCCACACATAGCTATGGCTACCACATTGGACAGCACAAATATTAAATATTTCCACTGTTGCAGAAAGTTCTACTGGACAGCGTTGGCTTAGAGTCTAGCCAGGGAGAGAAGCCTTGGTTACGTAAACAGACAACCAGATAATGTGGAGCCATGGACAGCGATAAAAGATTTAGTAGAGGGAGTCTTGTCAATGAATAACCTAGTGGAGAGGGAACCAGAGTTTCCTTGAGGAAGTGATGGTTGAGTTGGAGTTGGATCAGGTGGTAACCAGGCTTGTAGGGAAGTTGGGGAGGAGAGTGGAGGAGAGAGAATCCCGGAGTTCAAGCATGTGAAAGTGCCTCAAGATTGCACTCACGCTCGCCGGCATTGGATAAATGTCATTCCCCATGCACACTCATGTTGACTGTTTAATCCAGAACTGTGTGGAAGCACAGACCCTGGCTATCCCTGGTGAGCACAGGCTCTGGAGCCACATTTCCTGGGTTCAAATCTGCTTGCTTAAACTCTTAGTGCCTCAGTTTCCTCATCTGTGAAATGGGCAAAATAATATGTACACAGTAGAGCTGTGGTGAGAATTGAGTCAGTACCTGTAAAGCACCTAGGAGTGCCTGGTATACTGTAAATGCTATTGAGTTGTTGGCTGTTATCATTGTTGTTCCCCATGCCTGTGACTTGTGAGCAGGGGGCTGCCCTACCTCGAGCTCCTGGTAGAATCAAGGAGTATCTACTTGGTGCTGGCCCCAGCACTTGGGAGCAGGGCTTCTGGGCTCTGGGCTCCCACTTCCAGGTGAGCCAAGAGTTCTGAATCCTGGTGCCCCCCCCTCTCCACCCTGCCCAATCCTGTCCTCTCTGCTTTTAATCCTCCCAACTGATCCCATAAATGCTTGGTTTGGCTCTGCAGAAGGCACAGCAGTTGTAGTCATTTCCATGGCCTGTGAGCCATGTAGCCTAATAACAATCCAGCAAGGTCAGTCCCAACACTAACATGTCAGATTCACATCATTATGGATGTTAGGACTCCAGAGGTGGAAGCATCTCGCTGACTTCTATCAGGCTGAAACCCCAGTGCCCATTCCTGTCCCCCACGATGTGTCACTCAGGCACACATGGGGTGTCTTGATGCCGTGCAGCTACCACGGCCGGATCGATCGCTCACAGCTTTGAGATATCAGAGGGAGCGCTCCCGCCCTCCCATTTTACCTTTTTGGTTCCGGTGCCGCTGGGCCTGTGGTATGTGGTGGCCCTTATCTGGGTGGGGTCTCAGGGTTTAATCTCTTTTCCTGTGAGGGAGTTGAGGCCATTATCAGAGCCATGACCTTCTTCACTGGCCTGTCTCAGGTCTGTCCTGCTGCCAGCGCAGAGCCAGCGATTTTCAGCACAGAGAGTGACCAGTCTAAATGCTTGGGCCTAGATAGAGGATTTCCTGCACAGGACTATTCCCAAAGAGACGTTTTTTCTAACCAGGTCAAGACATCACCATGACTTGGCCCATCCAAGCAATTCTTTTTTGAAATGAGATTTGATGCATGAGATGGGCCTGTATAATATCGTTAGATAATACAATTGTTGAGAATATTAGAGTTGGGACTTGAGTTGCTTTAAAAGTTGAAAGGGAAAAAAAAAAAAAGTTGAAAGGGGGTAGTAATGGTGGAAGTGGCTGAGATCACTGTTCTGAGAGGAATGAGTGTGTTAAGTGATTGCTGCCACCAGGTCTCCTGGGCTCTCTGTCTGAGGCTTGCTGTAACCCCCCATGACTCAACCACCTTCAAATCGCTGGGTTCCACTTGCTTTTCCAAAGTCTTCTTCGTTTTATTTTTAGATTTCCACATTTATGCCTTCGGGGCTTCTTGGCTTGTGTATCACACACACGTTCATATGTATGTGTGTGTATACACCCCTTTGAGTGCACGCACACACACATCTCTTTGAGCTACATGTGTCTGTATAGTTGTTTTGTTTTGTTTATCTTTTTAGTGGTCCCAGCTGAAAGCCCATCTAGGACTACCAACCCCAAAGAAAAAATATCTTCGCTGTATCCTTGAAATACACCATTTCCTTATGGCCCGGAGGTGGTCGGATGTGGCCGTTGGGATTCGTCACTGCCCTTGGCCTCCGTGTCTCTGCATCCGTTGGTGGGTGTCTGTGGGGCAATTTCCTCCTCACGTTAAGTAAGCACTGGAGGGGCCCATGTGGCCCTTGGAGGCTCCTATATTTTCCTCCCATGGAGGCTAAAGTCAGTAGCAGGTCCCCCTTTGGATCTTGTGATCTTTTTCCATCCCTTGTGCCAGTTGGAATGGGGGTGTACTTTTACTTAACAGTGGTGGGAACCCTGCGTCCTTGCCCAGGGACTCAGGTCCGTTCTCGGGCGAGAAGAACCTTTATCTAGCTCCACAGGGTGGAGGGAGGCTGCTGGCTCTGACGTGGCTGCTGCAGGTTTGTGTCAGGCCACGTGAGCAGCATCAGGGAAGGAGCTGGGTGCCTGACAGAACCACGTTACAGGACCTTCGGAAAACATCCCCTCGGGCGCCCCGTTCACTTCTCAGGAGGAGGATGATAACTTACTCATGTAAGTAAGACCTTAAACCTTGACTGCAGTCATGAGCACCCCAAAATATTGCCTGAACCTCGCTCCCCAGTTTATAAGGACCCCAAGGATGATAAAAGCAAGACGTGAAATAAGCTTGTGAAAATCGACACATTTTCCTTTGCTGGTGATTTGAGTCAGGACCCATCTGAGTTAACACCAGCCAACGAACGACTGATTACTATTAAGGAACAAGCCCCTAAGCGATGTGTGCGCGCTTCTTTGCTGGGCTGTGAGAGCTCGGTTCATTTTGCCGCTCGCACACCTGACTTTTACGTGAACCTCTAAGCCCATCTCTTACTAGGATCTCCTTGGGGGCAAGGATTGGTTCATTTGCCTTGCAACAGTCCCTGGAACATCAGGGATGCTCTCTTTCAATGTGTATATCTTTGTTGGAAACACGACAGAGGTCCAGATCAATAAAAGCAGACCAGTTTCCTGTCCTTTGCTCTCAGGTTGGCACAAAGATGTGCCAAGTGCTCCGTGGCATCACTGAGCCAGGTGCTCCACGGAAGATCCTCTTCTTACCCAACTGGAAGTATTTTTCCAGCATGACCTGGATCTTAAAGGCCAGAACACAGCCTTCTGGAATTCTTAGAAAGTAGACACTGTGACAGGAAGGTAAATATTGACTGTCTTTAAAAGCCAGTGGAAGGGGCTTCCTCAGGCCCTAAGTAAAGTGAGAGCCCTTTGAGCACATTTACAGAGGTCAAGTTCTCAGTGATGGAGAGGGAGGCCTAGAAAAGTAGCGAGAGCTGTCTCCTTGCCTTCAGACGGGACTGTCCCACCCGGCGGGGAGTTGGCACTGTCACCTGCCTACCAGGCTGAGGAGGGGTGCTCCTGCCCACCCCCCACGTGAGGTCTCGCTCCCTTTTCAGTATCACCTGCAGCCCAAGGAGGTAAGGGGGCTCTGCTGTGAGCCTCACCTTGACCGCCTGAGAGAATCCAGTCACGGATCACCTGTTTTCTGAGCTGTTGTTCTCTCTGTGTAGAAATCCCAGGAAAATTCAGAGTGAGCAAAGCTTCCTTGGGCTCAGCCCCTACACTCCACCTCACCCCGTACCTCACTGGGCCTCTTCTTTCAAAGATGTCACACCTGGTTTAGACCAGGTGTGACATCTTTGACTTTTGCAGAAAAAGGATGGCTAGTGACGCACATTTGACTTCTTTGGAAACAAATTCTCCATTCCCAACTCTCTGGCAGAGCTCAAGGGAAGCGGGGAGGCTGAGGGCAGAAGGGACTGTCCACGCAGATGTGTGGGTTGGGAGAGCACATGCCTCTGGCAGCGCTGCTAGTCTGGCTTTACCTGGGACTCAGAGTGCCCTACGCTGGGCTCTGAATCCCTTCCTCTCCTCTGCTCAGGGACCTACAGCACCCAGTGGCCCTTCATTCTGCATCTGTAGCTGGGGAGCTTTTCTGAGTGACCCTTGGGGAACTGGTTACTAGTCGGGGTGGCCCGTTTGTCACTCAGTTAATCTGAGGGGGGGACCTGCAGTCTCCTACCTGCAAGGTGCCTGTGCGTGGGAGAGAGGGAGTGAATGAGAGAGGGTGTATGTAAGTGTCAGTCTTCTGTTTTCTTACTTCCAGTTAGTCCCCATTTTCAGCCTCACTCCCCACCCTTCCCCATGCCTGGCATCCTTGCTTCTCTCACCCTCTGGAGTTTACAGAGCAGATTACACCCTTCTTGTCCACATCTTTCTCTGATCATTTGTCTTGCTATCTCAGTTATGCCTCTTGTCCATTTGCTGTCGTCCTATAATGGGCTAATTGCCTCTTTTCTGTTCTTTTCAATGTTGTAAGTTTATATAATTTAAAAAAATTCCTTTACTATCATTTTAGTGGAGCCTTAGAAGGAAAAGGAGATCAACACGTTTTCAATCTACCGTTCTTTTAACCAGAAGACCGTGGCGTAATTTGGAATCACTTCCTAGAATTCCGCTCTATCTCTATAGCTGCTGTTTACCCTGTCTTGGCATTTTACAAATTTATATTTTGCCCACCCGCCTCTACCTGTCCATTAGAAACAGCGTATGAGCATCTTTGTAGCCAAATCTTTAGGCGTATTATGATCTCCTAAGGGTGAATTTCTGTAAGTAGAATTTCTGGGTCAAAGGATATGTAAAACTTTAAGGTATTACTGGTGCATATTGCTAAATTTCTCTTCATAAATATGACACTACTTTGCATTCCCACTAGCCATAGATGAATGTGCTTGTTTCTCCACACTCTTGTTGATACTGGGTGTCTCTGAGCGTGTATGTTTGGGTATATAATGTGAACACTCTGTGAGATAGATCCCTGGCTCAAAATGCCTGCACATCAAAGTTTGGATAAACATTAGTCAACTTACCATCAGTGTATGAGCATGCTTGTTTCTTCCACATTTTTACCAACACTGCACTATGATATAAAAATCTTTTCCAGTTTAATAGGTTGATTTTATTGATTTCTCCCAAGGTTGAGGATTTTTCATGTATTTATGCCATTTGTATTTCTTCTTTCATGGACTGCTTGTAACCCATTTTTTTCTTTGTGTGTTTATCATTTTCTTGATTTTAAGCTCTCTTTATATATTAAGGATATGAATATGACAATTTTTTTTACATTTTGTTGACATTTCATTTTGTTTGCCTTTTTTGTTTGTTTACACATCCAACTGATAAGTTTTTTTCTTTTTTTTATTTCTGAGATATATATTTTAAAGTAATAACTAGAATTATGACTTATAACATTATACCAGAACATATAAGATTTTTAGAAATTTCATGTAATGTCTGAAACATTTATATTAACATATTTCCATACAAATAACCCAAGGAAAGTTTAGTATTAGTTGTTTTTTTGTTTGTTTGTACTGCAGGTTCTTATCAGTCTGATAAGTTTTATTATTAAATTTAAAAAATTTTTTTACTTATTTTTGGAGGCACTGGGTCTTCATTGCTGCATGCGGGCTTTTCTCTAGTTGCGGAGAGTGGGAGCTACTCTTCGTTGCGGTGTGCGGGCTTCTCATTGTGGTGGTTTCTCTTGTTGTGGAGCACGGGCTCTAGGTGCACGGACTTCAGTAGTTGCGGGCTTGTTGCTCTGTGGCATGTGGGATCTTCCTGGACCAGGGCTCGAACCGGTGTCCCCTGCATTGGCAGGCAGAGTCTTAACCACTGCGCCACCAGGGAAGTCCCTCTGACTGATAAGTTTTAAACGGTAAAGTTTATCAGCCTTTTGCCTCTGTGGTGTGCTTCCAGAATTACCTGAACCTTGGGCTTCTGGGGTGTCCTTTATTTCTTCATTTGACCACACCTGAGGGATGGGCTGGCTGCACATGTGAATGTGACTGAGTTCCAGCGTGGTCCTCAGGTCCTGCAGAAGGAGGACAAGGTCACCATGGACAGTTCTCCGGGGGCTGCTTAGCCGCAGTGGGCATGGGAGGTTGGTCCTGGGGAAGAGGCAGCCCCGCCTGAGACCCAACGTTATTGACCCGGGATGCGGCTGGCAGGAGTGTTCCAGGACCCACCTCACATTGGGGTGATCCAGAGGCAGAGGGTGAATGTCATGAGGGGTATGGACGTGATGTGGACAAGCATGGCTGCTAATCTCAGTAAGCCCCTCCTGCCACTAACAGCTGGCCTCAGGGCAGAGGTGTTGCTCACTGGGAACAGTGATTAAGAGGAGGGGCTCTTCCTGTCCAGATCTGATCTGATCGAGCTTAAGACGAAGTCAGGACAAGACAAGTGGGACCAGGGCTTTAAAGGGCCCACATTAATTTGGTTCAACTCAGGCTTTCTGTGATAAAAGCATAGAACAGCCTCAAATGACACAGGACAATGTTGCTTTGATGGCTTTACTTCCAATTTGTGTTTCTCCCCAGTGCTTACCTTACCAACTTGCCTCCTGCCTCTGCATTTTCCAGATTTACCCCTGGTGAGACGTGCTTGGGGAGGAGGCCGAGGGGGGCGGATGCTGGTAAACTGCATTCAGAGCATAAGCTGGGGACTTCCAGGATTGAGGGGACTTGGAGCCTCATTTTCCCCAGCCATTAGCCCATGGGCTAGAAATAAGATCTGTTTCAGAAATGTGTGAACGGTGCTGAAGGGATTTTCATAAACTTTCAGCAAAGTGAGTTCTTCAGACCTATTTGCGATACTTTGACCAAACCTTCAGAGTGGCCTTTAAGATGCTGTCTACTATGGGGTGGCTATTCAGATGTATAATTCTACATTGACTCCTAAAAATTAGGGATAGGAATTGGGATGTAAAAACCGTAAGAAGCTGGATTGTGATCATTACAAAACTGCTACTTCCTTCTGCTCCTCAGACACACCAAGTTCGCTCCCATCTCCAAGCCTTTGCCCCTGCCACGCCCTCCGTCTGACCTGCCCTCCCCCAGATCTGGTACAGTTGACTCCTTGTCTTCATTTAGGTCTTGCTCCAATGTGGCATTCTCAGAAAGCCCTTCCCCACAACCCTAGTTAAGGTAGCACACCCCCGCCCCCATCGTGCTATCCTCTCTCATATTGCCTTATTCTCTTTTCTTCATAGCAGTTACGATATCAATGATAATAGTAATAGCTAATATTAGGGAGTACCAACCACATGCCAGATAGAGTTATAAGAGCTTTACTTGTATGAATACATTTGATCCTCACATTAAGTGTATGAGAAGAATATTATTATTCCCATTTTACAGATAAAGAAATCAAGTCCAGAGAGAAGTTAATGTCATAGTTTGGCCCTGGGAGTCTTCTAATCAGTAAACATTTATTAAACACATATTATGGACCAGGACCAGGCTCTCTGCTAGGATTAGGGGATCCAAAAATGAGTAGGTCATTGTCCTTGCATTCAAGTCATCAGGAGACCAGTGTTCCAGACCAGGCTGGGCCAGTGGCTCCTCTCTGAGACCCTGGAGCAAGTTGCTTACACAGATATATGTGCTTTAATTTTCCCATCTGTAAAATAGGAATAAAGGAACCTGCCCCAGCTAGTCCTCTGCATTCTTGGAAGATCTGTTGGTGAAATCACTTTGAGATGTGCACAGGGTGGTGCAGATGTGGGGAGCCATTGGGCATCCTCACTCTGGAACTAGGAAGCAGCAAACATATTCTCTCTTCCTACCTGGATGAGGGAAAGGTAGATAATTAGCTACCACTCATCTCTGTCTTGGTGGTACCAAGTCCTTATCAGATTTCACCCCCTTCCCTTACTTGCAGTCATTTTGTGGTATCAAGCAATTCTTAAATGTCTAAAAGAGTCTAGCTAGAATCTCAAAATCAGTTTTTGGTCCATTGATGTAAGAGATGTTGTACTTATATAACTGCTCAATAGGATTATGGTATGTAGGGCAGCTGTCCCATCTGATTGAAAGTGGTGAGTTTTATTTTCCAGGGACCCCAAAATCCCTTGCCTACTGATGGTACTTTTTTTTTTTTTTTTGTGGTACACCGGCCGCTCACTGTTGTGGCCCCTCCCGCCACGGAGCATAGGCTCTGGACGCGCAGGCTCAGTGGCCATGGCTCACGGGCCCAGCCGCTCCGCGGCATGTGGTATCCTCCTGGACCGGGGCACGAACCCACGTCCCCTGCATCGGCAGGTGGACTCTCAACCACTGCGCCACCAGAGAAGCCCTGATGGTACTTTTTTGAAGGAAGTTGTTCTTATTCATCATTAGGCTACCAGCCTGGCTGTTTAATTCCAACAGCTGGTGTTATTCTGAAACCAATGCAAGAGCACTGTTTTGGTTTCTGTGGTTTTGCCAAGGCCATTAATTAAAAACAAGCTCGTGATAATGGATGGGATGTTGGTATGTGATGGGGAAACAGCCCTGTGGAAAGGAATTCTTGCTCCTTGTCATCCTCTTGAGATGGACTTTAAAGAATGGGTGACCAGACCTTTCAAGTAAAGCATGCCAACGTGTCTGACCCCATCCTCCTAAATAGTATGTGAGAGGGAGCTTTGGTCGCTGGTTCTTGCCCTGGGCCTCACCCGCCTTTCTATCATCATGGTTTTTTTCCTGTGTCTAATTTGTTGCATGATCTGTTAATAACCAAACATGCCCTCACAAGCTGGGGAATATTTGCGTGATAAAGCAATTATGTGATAATCTCCCACTTTCTAAAAGAGACAGGCATCAGGACTGCACACTCTGGGCAGCATCCAGGTGCCAGAGCCTATTGACTCTGTTCTTTCATTCGTTTGTACTGTTGCCATCCAACTGTAGGCCCCTGTCACCCCATCCATCCTCCACCTGTCCGTCCATCCATCCATCCACCCATCCACCCATCCATCCATCCATCCATCCATCCACCCATCCATCCATCCATCCATCCATCCATCCATCCATCCATCCATCCACCCATCCACCCATCCACCCATCCACCCATCCATCCATCCATCCATCCACCCACCCACCCACCCATCCATCGATCCATCCATCCAGACATCCATCCATCCAACCACCTGTCCCATCCAGTGGATCTCTTATTTTTGAGCACTTATTATGGATCAGGCCCTGAGCTAGGGCCTGGGGATGTAAAGATGAGTAGGTCACCATCCTTGCATTCAAGTGATTCATACAGTAATAGCAGGACATATGAGAGTTCAGTGAAGTGTTTCACGCTAGCATAGTTGGGGCTTAATATTCCCACTACCAAGAAAAGGCAGGGCTTCCCTGGTGGCACAGTGGTTGAGAGTCCGCCGGCCGATGCAGGGGACACGGGTTCGTGCCCCAGTCCGGGAAGATTCCACATGCCGCGGACCGGCTGGGCCGCTGAGCCATGGCCGCTGAGCCTGCGCGTCTGGAGCCTGTGCTCCACAACGGAAAAAAGACAAGCTAGGTGCTTACCTATATACATCCTCCCTCCTTCCGTCCCTACCGGCCTCTCATCCTTCCACAGATATTAACACCTACTAGGAGCGAGTCCCTTCCTTGTGTGTATCTGCACCTTCCCTCGGTTTGACATTGGTTCATTTCCCACCCATGTAATTCCCTTACTGCTTCAGGCATGTCACCTGATCTGAAATTTGGGGCAACATCCTGTTCTAAAGGTAAAGTTCCAGCTCCTGAGCTTGGCGTTTTGGATCCCTCCACTGTGCTGCCCCAGCCTGATGACCAGCCTGTGTCTCACTCGTCCTGTGACCAGCAGACCTACTCACTGCTCCCAAACGTGTCTTGCACGCTGCCATCTCCCATCTAATTCCACTCACCCTTCAAGGAAAGCCTGGGAAGGTGTGTTGCCTCCTGGTTTCGGCCCTGGAGGCAAGCATGGCTATTTTCATTGGATGCCCGTCCTACCACATTGTATGGTTACCTTTCTGTGTGTGTCTGGCTCACTTTCCTTTTGTCACGTGGATGGGATTCTTGCTTCATATATCTTGGTTCTCCTCAGTGACTAAAGGGCCTACATATGGAAGTCACCATCTCTATTTGCTAATTAAAATTGGGGGAAATGATACATTATTTATCACCTCTTCCTGGCAGTCCCTTAGTTCTGCTGCTGTACTAGACAAGGTTGAAATTACCACTCTGGGTCAAATGTGTGGTTTATCTAATCCATTTTTAAACTCTCAGATAATGGAGAGTGTGAGAATGTGTGCTATTTATTCTCCATCTGCCCCCCCCCCCACCCCAATCTATTTCTGCCACGCTGTGTCTGGGGAGGCTGGCCCCTATGGATTACATCAGCTGGGCTCCTTTATTTTACCTTCTGGTTTCACTGGGTTTGGCCAGTAGGAGACACCAGCAGGAGATACAAGAACAGGAGGAGAGAGAGGTTGGAGTATTAATCCCCCTGATTTCTGGCAATGGCTTCTTTTCCATCTGCAGCCCCTCTCCCAGTACTGGAGAATCACTGGGCTCCAGGAACAGTTGTTCCCTCCCCTTTCCCTTCTAACTTAGGGATGATCAAGGCTTCTTGCTGGTTTCAGCCTTGCTGGGTGCCACACCATATCTTGTTGGTTCCCTTAACCCTTCCTACACCTCTGTAACTGGTCCATTCATTAAATTATTTCCATTTAAACCTTTTTGAGTGCCATCTATAGTATTACCGAGAGTCAACCTTGCAGGCTTAGTTATCAGCCCATGAATTGATCTGTTTCATTTTCTTACAAAAGGGTTTTGGGGTTTTTTTTTTTTTTTTTTTTTTCGATGCGGAGCACACATTCAGAAGAATCTATGGTAAAAATAACAGTCTCTTGGCTTCTTCCCTCCCTAACTTGTCACTCTCCCTTGAGGCAACCTCTTGTAACTCTTTCAATTATCTTTCTCTGACATTTACCTCCATATTTAAAAGTAATGTGCTTTTGTTTTACTCCTATTTTAGAAATTACCTGCTTACTTCCTGTTATGATAGATGACGATTTAGCTCGCTTATACCACCCTCCTACCTCCCCTCCCCACATCCTCACAGTATAGTTGTATCGTTATTTATAGTTCCTCTACTTGGTTAGCTTTATAAGTAATATTTTTACTATCATATTTCTCGCTTGTTAACAACAGTATCTCGACTCCCTTAATCAGTAAGATGAAGGTATCAGTGCCCTTACCCCAACTGCCTTCCAACTTTCCAATTTCTGTCACCTCTATTTTTACTTTTACATTGTTAAGGGTGATAACACTTACATTTTTATTTTGTAACTGCCAGTAAAAACTGTGCTGTGTCTGTAGTTTGACTCTAAAGACTGAAAAATCAGCAGATAGGGCTTATGTGATTGTGAATGTAGAAACAAGTTGTGAATTGACAGTCTAACCCTCCGACATACTTGTTTGGTTTGCCTAGTGATTTTTTTAAAAAGTTTCAGCCAACATTTTAAAATAAGGAGAGTTTTCCTAACAGATTCAGAGTTTGGGATATTGTTTTAAAGGCTGTAAGATCTGGTCTGACGTTCCATATGGCAACACTCTGCTGGAGGCTGCCCGCTTTAGAATGGGCTTTCCTACTCCAGTTTGCTGCAGTCCCTACTACTCATACAGTGTATGCATGTGCTCAGACTCCTAGCCTGCTGTGTTCATTTACTTATTTACCTGACCCTGAAGGCGTTTAAGTGTGTGACCCTGATGCCTGATCTGTTGTCCTCTTTGGAGTCCATAATATGTATTTCCTTTATATATGTGGCTTTATATTTTTCCAAGAGTATGTCATTGCCTTCATTTTTTCCCCCCACCAATTGCTATTATCATATCCTCATTTTTTTCCTCCCAAACTCTCTAGCCAATTGGGTATTTTATATGTTCTCCCTTCCCCCCAGAGTTCTCTGTCCTCCTCAAGTTTGACCTGGTTGCTGTCTAGGCCTGCTACACAATTGACATTTGGGATTTTCCTGTACTGTTATACTAGGTTAGTTCTGCTGCTTCCTGGATCTCATCTTTTCTTTGGGTCCATTCATTTTCCTCAGAGAAGGAAATTCCTTTTTTTTTTCTAATGCTTGGGAGAGTAGATACCTGGCTGCCCCATGAGTACCAGTGGCTCAACTGTTCTGACATCAGATTTTATATAATCCCTGCCTCCCCCACCCCGCCACCTTTTCATCCTCACATTTGATTCCTGCCCTCCGCTGCCTTGGCAGCTCTGAGTCATGAGCCTCTTGGCCGTTCTGCCAGGCTGATGGACTCTCATAATATCTGTGCCTACTACAGGGTCAGGCTCCCTGTGGCTACCTCATCAGTTTCTAATCTTTCATACTCTGTCTCTTTTCCACAAAGTTGTCCCAGCCTCTTTTCCAGTAGCCCTTACTGTTCCCTTTGTTGTTTGAAGTTATATCTTACAAAAACTTATTTCACTCTCATCTTGGTGATGATGTGTCTAGATGGAAAGAGTATAAATGAATGCAGTTAATTTGTTGTCCACCATCTAAAGTAGGTGTTTTTAATCCTAAATTTACCTCTTTTAGGATTTAGAAGTTTCTTGTGTTATCAACATGTTTATCCAATTCATAATTTTCTTTTAACTATCAAATTTAGATCTTGTACTAACATTGTTAAGGCAATGGTAGCTGCCATAATCACCTCCCAGTTCTCAGGGGCTTACCATGATTGAAGTTATTTCTTGCAGCTCTAACAGTCAAATGCAGCTGTCCTGGCATGACTGGCGTTCTTCCACAAAGTAATTCAGGGACCCAGGCACCGTCCGTCTTGTGACTGTGCTCTACCTTAGAGGATACATTCTCAACTGGGGCACTATCACGCTTAGGGGGGCAAAGTTAGCTCCTGGGGCCAAAAAAAATCTCATTTTAATACATAAATCACAGATATACATTTGGTACATAAACAGATAAACAGTGTATTAAAATTTTCCTAGGCGGAAGAAGACACCTAGGGAAAAAGTATCTGAAAACGCTCCTTACAAGGGCAACAGTGATGAAAGAAGGTTGAGAAACACTGCTACCGGGCCTAGGAGTATCCTGTGTTCAGGTGGAAGGGAAAAAACAAGGTGGTGAAGGCTCACCCACTTCTTAACAGTCTTGGCCCCCAAATGACAGAGACCTCTTCGCCCACATTTCATTGGTGAGCTCTAGTCACGGGTCCCACCTTGCCACGGGAGGAGCTGGGAGGTGTAGCTCTGGGCTAGGCAGCTGCCTCTCAGTGACAACTCTCAGCTAAATGAGGGGGAACACAGATTTTGGAGAACGGCTGGCCTCCAAACACAGGGGTCAGCAAACTTTGTCTTACAGAGCCAAGTAGTAAATATTTTAGGCTTGCGGGCCATGTGGTCTCTGTCACAACTGCTCAAGTCTGCTTATTGTGGCCCAAAGCAGCCATAGACACTATTGACATGAATAGGTGTGGCTGTGTTTCAATAAAGCTTTATTTACATAAACAGGTGGCTGGCTGGCCTGCAGGCTGTGGTTGACCAACCACTACCGATCCCTACACCTGATGACCATTCCAGAGCTTTTCCACTGCCTACTTCTCCTTGCCTCTCAGGACCTAACCCAGGTTCTTCTACATTCCCTGTGCCGAGACGGGACCTACAGCTGCCCCTTAACTGAGTGAGGAGTCCGTAGTTTTTCTGTGAGAAGAGTGGGATGGGGTATGACCCTCAACCAAGTGAAGTGTACAGGTCCCAAGTCTGGAGACAAGGAATGCATATTGCACGTGACAGTATGGTATTAAGCCATCCCTACCTCTAATCTCCACTGCCACCTGGCACGGTAGGAGGCCGAGTACCTGGCACATGTAGTAAGTGCTCGGAATATGGGGACAACTCCTGTATTCAATGTTCAGGGGTCCCTTAAAATACCTGCATTAGGTGAAATAAGTCCTCAGAGGATCTGCGCTCTGCCTCTCATAACATTAGAAACTATACCATATTTTCAGTGGATTATTTCAATGATTAAAGCTAATAGTTTAATAACACGGCCATATGCTCACATTAGAAACGGAATAGAAAACTACATATACAATATGATCTCAACCATCGTATTTTAAAAGTTTAGCAAAAAAAAAAAAGGAAATATTCTCACAAAACGATGGGATTATGAGTGGCTATTCTTTTTCTCTTGTGTATGTTTAAAACTTTTACAGTGAGCGTGCTTTCTAGGTGGAGGAGAATAAGTGTTATTTTAAAACTATAGGGGAAGGGAGTCAGCGCTGAGTGCGAGTGGTAATGAGGGCGTCTGCCCGCTTGTGGGCATAGACATGGACCCAAGGATTCCACCAGCAATTCTGTTGGAACAAGTCCCTCTGAGGCAGCCTGTCCTGCTCACCCTCCCCCAAATTAGAAAGGTTTCTTTACATAGCGACTATGGAAGGGTTCCAGCCTGCTTCTCCACTGAGAAATTCTTCTCATTTCTAAGTGATGAGAACCTCATCTAGATTCTGTTTCCGCTGAGGCGGGACCAGCCTCTCCGAATGAATCATCTAGATTATCAATAGGGTGAGGAGGAGAGGCGCCCGGGGTTAACTGCGTGTCACAGGCATTGGTCATCTCGGCCTCTCCCCGGTAGGCTTACTTGACTTTGGGGAGAAATGAAATCACTTGCACCCCAAAGTGCTCTCTGTGTTGGACCACCAGCCCGGCGGCCTGACCTCCAGGTGCCCCTGCCCCCCAACGGAGCAGAGAACAACCCATTCTGTAGTCGTAAGCAAATTCAAGATCATACCCAAATGCCCGTAACTGTCCAGGAACCCTCTGGGTTCCTCATTTGCCTCTTCCAGGTATTGAGTGATTGGGTTTGGGGGCCCTCCACCCATGTCCTGCCCACCTGAGTCCCTTCTCTTCAACCCTTGGCTGTTTCTTCTGGTGATTTTGTTCTTCATTCCTGGGCTGTCTACACACTGCCTCAGCCTGTGCCCTCCACACTCATCAGACCTGTTGCATTCTCCAGCTCTTAGCCCCTTCACTAGGACAGGGTGGCCCCTCTCCCCTCACCCAGGGCCCTGTCTTGACTCTCAAGGGACATCATCTGCTTGAAAACAGCTCCCCGTGGCCTCCGTCTGCTTTCCCATAGCCTCCTTGCCTCCCTGTATTCAACCTCCTCTGTCCTTGTTCCAGGACCTCCCTCTTAGCTCCCAATTAGGTTGGAGGAACCTTATCCCAGCTCTTTGCCTCCGCCCTGGCTCCTGTGTTCTGAGATCTGGTCCTAGCATCCTCTCTTTCATCTCAACACACATACCCTGGACGTGCACGTGATGTACGCGCATGTGTAAGGACCACACTCCGGCAGGCACAGGCACTGGTTAGTCCTGTGTGTGCACGTGGACTCCTTACGGTGACTTGAGAGACCCTATACCAGGGCTTCTTAGCCTCAGCACTATTGATGTTTGAGCCCGATAATTCTCTGTTGAGGGGGGCTGACCTGTGCATTCAAAAATGTTTAGCAGCATCCCTGGCCTCTACCCACTGGATGCCAGTATCATGTCCCCAGCTGTGACAACCAGCTGTATCTCTGGACATTGTCAGATATCCTTTGGAGGACGAAATCTCTGCAGGCTGAGAACCACTACCCTACATGTCGGGGACCCCCTGTCCCCCCCACCACGCCTCTGCTCTGTCCCACCCACTGTGCCTGCCTTGTGCACACCGATCCCTGCCTCGGGGCCATTGCTTCAACTGTCCCTGCTGAGTGTCCAGTGTTCTCCACTCAGATTTTCACTTGGTCTTCTGGGCCTCAGCTCAACTTTCACCTCCCCAAGGCCTTTCCTGAGTGCCCTGTGGGAGCAAACCTAGTTGCTTCATCATGTTTACATGAGAACTATTATCCGAGGCACCCAGCCTCGGATTTGGAGTTGAGAGATGAAGACGGGTGGGTGGCAGAGTCAGAAGGCTGCCAAGAAGCCCCTCTCGCCGGCTTATGTAATTTGCTCCGCGGAGAGAGAGCACAGTGGGGCTCAGCAAGTGAGTCCCTGGCTGCTTGTCATGTGAAGAAAACTGACGGGAACGACACTTTTCCTCCTCTGCTTCCTGCCCTGCTTTTTTGTTCTTTGTATCGTGAATAATGTGAATACAGGAGCCTCATACTTGGAGTTATTTTTACAAGGTCTCATCTCTGCTGCAGATGACTCAGAGCTGGGGCCTTCTCTTGAAGACGTTTCTTGGGAAACGCCAGAGAGATGCTGCGCCCTAGGTGAGCTGGGGGTCAGAGAGGCCCCTGACCCATCTGGAGCCATGTCCACTGGGCAGGAAGTGGGGCTGGAAGGAAGGCCTTGCTGAAGGCCAGCGCTTCTCCCGGCTTCCCTCTGCCTAGCCATCCCTGCCTTTTCCTCACCATCCTTTTCTGCTCCAGCAGAAACGACCAGGACGGCCTGCCAGTCTGGAGAAGAGAGAGGGCACTGCCCCCAAGGTTGGCCCTGCAGGCTGCTGGTAGACAAGGCCCCAGCAGGCTGGTGGCTCTAGTCTAAAGGTATGAAAACTACCTGGACAGTGGTCACCAGGCCCTGAGGGAAAAGGAGAATCAGAGAAACCTCTTCTCATGTCTCCAGCCGCCCCCGCTGCCCATGTTCTTGGGGTGTAAAGGCTGCATCTTACTCTCTATTTCTTCCATGTCTGGTGCTAAGACCCAGTGAATGTGTGTTGAATAAAGGAATTAATGAAAGAGAAGCACCTTTTTTATGTGTAAAGCTGAACTACCTGGGCATGCGTATAGCACAGAACCTCATGCCGTGGAGGATGGTGGGTTCTGCACCTGCTCCAGAAGATGGGCGTGCCCAGACCTCAGCACACGTGGACTGGAAGTTGTCATCACTCTCGGCACGGGCATCATCTGACTTGACCCCTCACTACCACTCTGAGGGGCAGAGGTGTCGTTTCCTTTTACAGAGGGTCACGGAGATCAACAACAGCACGCTCAGTGCTGTGCAGTTAGTAACCGGCACAGCTGAGTTCTTCTGCCCTAAATCTGCCGATTCTGTGACTGTTGCCCTGACCCTGTGATGCCCTAGAACCTCAGAAACCCCAGAAGTAGAGACTCCCTTGCTTTTGGAAAAGACTCCACACCCTCCTTCACTCACAGCTGCAGTGCTGTCCTTCCGGAAGATCTGGTCCTTTCCCTTCTGTTCTGCCTGTAGCGGAATTGCTGGTTCTCACCCATCTGCTCCCCAACAACTCTTGGGAGAATTGGAAGGCCCCTCTCAGACACCTCTGATGGTTCTAGAGAAAGGGGGATTTGGGGGCATACACCCTTTTTCCTCCTGCTAAAATTCTCTAACCCCCCAACTCCCTTTCTTGCTGTCTTCTCCCAGGTCACACGGTCCCCGACTTACAACCCAGGTGGATGGAAAAGGTTTCAAGTTGATCATTTGGAACTCAGAATGCATTTCTCCATAGAAGTAGCTTGAACATGACGCTGAGTCTACCTGTAATATATCTGAGATAGAGTATTAATAACATTGGCCAAGTAGAGAGCTAGTATTAATATTAATGATTTCATTAATTAATTAACTAATAATAAGCCATCACCATCTCTTGCCTGGAAGACTGTAGCAGCCTCGTCACAGGTCTGGCCTTTTCCACTCTTATCGTCCTATAGTTTGTTCTCTATGTGAAAAGCTGATCAAGCCCCATCTCTTCTCAGCTCCAAGCCCTCCAGTGGGTTCCTATCCCCGTGACCTGGCCCGTTCCTGCCTTGCCAACCTCACATGCCGGCCTTTTCCAGCTCCAGAAAGCTTGTTTCGCCAGAGGAGTCAGCAGCCGCTGTTCCCTCTGCTTGGAACTCTTGTTCCTCCTCGAATTACCTGGTACAATCTCAGTTCATTCAGGTCTCTGCCAGATGACACCTTTTCAGTTGCCCCAGGACACTTCAGAGAGGTGACCTCAGATACCCATCCCCCATCACTCCTCTGCACCCCTCCCCTTCGTAGCACTGATCATACCCATTCCACTGCTGGTGTATTTGTTTACTTGGGTCCTGTTGGTCTCCTCCACTAGGATGCCAGCTCCACAAGGGCAGGGACCTGGTTTGTTTTATTGGCCGTTCTGCTTTCAACGCTGGAAGAGTACCTGACATATGGTAGGTGCTCAATAAATACTTTTAAGTAAATAGATACATGAATGAACGAACGATGTGTCCACACCTGACCTATAGGCAGATTGTGGTTTCTTGTGGAATTTATCACACATTCCAAACATCGAAAATTAACTTCTTCGGGCTTCCCTGGTGGCGCAGTGGTTGAGAGTCCGCCTGCCGATGCAGGGGACACGGGTTCGTGCCCCAGTCCGGGAAGATCCCACATGCTGTGGAGCAGCTGGGCCCGTGAGCCATGGCCGCTGAGCCTGCACGTCTGGAGCCTGTGCTCCGCAACGGGAGAGGCCACAACGGTGAAAGGCCCGCGTACCGCAAAAAAAAAAAAAAAAAAAAAAAATTAACTTCTTCATTTCCCAGCCCTTGGGATTTGAAGTGTAGGGACCTCATTTTAGTAATGAGTTCGTCGATTATTCTGGAAACCAGGACTTCTTACTCTGCATTCTTGGCGAAAATAGATACTCTTCTCCGGTTCTGAATTTGGCAAAGGAGGGGGGTGGGCACTTTGGTGTCGTGAGTCTCCTGCCTCGAGTTTTACTGAGAATGGCCATGTATTTTTGATTACTCTAGCTGGGTGCTTCTCACCTCGGCACCACTGACACTTTGGACCGGATAATTCTTTGTTGTGCTGTCCTGTGCACTGCAGGATGTAAGATGTTTAGCAGCATCCCTGACCTCTGCCCATATGATGCCAGTAGAACCTCCCAGCTATGGCAACCAAAAAATGTCTACAGACATTGCCATTCCCTCGAGGGACGAAATCATCCCAGGTTGCAAACTACTACTCTACCATGTGCTGGAAGTCTCGCCACACCCACCCCCCGCAACAAAGAATTATCTAGCCCCAAATGTCAGTGGTGCCAAGTTCAAGATAGCCTGCTCTAGCACAGCACTGATGGAATGTTCTATTTTCTGCTGCCCAGTGGTAGCCACTTGTCACATGTGGCTGTGGAGCACTTCAGATGTGGCTGGTACAACTGACGAACTGAGTTTTTAAGTTTATTTCATTTTAATTAATTTTATTTTTTTTAAGATTGTTTTTATGTGGACCATTTTTTTAGTCTCTATTGAATTTGTTACAATATTGCCTCTGTTTTATGTTTTGGTTTTTTGGCCCCGAGGCATGTGGGATCTTAGCTCCCTGACCAGGGGCCAAACCCACACCCCCTGCATTGGAAGGCGAAGTCTTAACCCCTGGACTGCCAGGGAAGTCCCCATTAGTTTTAATTTAAATAGCCACTTAAATAGGCTAGTGGCTACCATATTGGATAGCACAGCTCTAGAGAAACCTGTGCGGCTCACACTTTAGTGTCACACAAGTCATCTGGGGAGAGCAGAGTCTGATTCAGCAAACCTGGGGTGAGGACTGAGAGTCTGCATTTCTAGTGAATTCCCAGGAGATACCAAGGACCTTAGTTTTAGTAAGATGACCTAAATCTCTAACCTAAAGATCATATAAACACAAAAATGACATTTCTGCTGCCTGGAAGGGCTTGTTAAAAGACACAGTGGTATAGTATGGGGTGATGGGGAAAATATGGTCTGTGGAGTCAGACAGATACTGGTATGAATCCACTGTTACTCAGCTGTGTGCCCTGGGCAACTTACTTAACCTCTCTGAGCCTCAGTCTCCTCAACTATAAAACAAAACAGTGATCATTCCCAACTTGCAGTGTGATTCTGAGACACTGTATTTGAAAGCACCAAGCCCAGTGCCTGCCTGGCCCATACTGGGCACTCAGGAAATAGCAGCAGGTGTTACTGATTCATCTAAAGTAAAGGCGTCATTTACACACATCAGCCCTTAACGTTTAGGCCATGCCTGAGACCCCCCATGTCAGAATCACTCAGATGTTCTTTGGAAAAGCAGATCCCTGGGCCCAGCCCACACCTACTGAGTCAGAGCCTCTCACGGTGGGGCCCTGGAAGCTTTGTTTATTGTTGTTTTTAATTGAGGTACAATTCGCACAGCATAAAATCAACCACTGACCATTTTAAAGTATAGAGGTCAGCGGCATTTAGTGTGTTCTCAGTGTTGTGCAGCCATCACCTCTGTCTAGTTCCAAGGCATTTTCATCACCCCAAAAGGAAACCCCATACCCATTAAGCAGTCATCCCTCATTCTCCTACCAGCCCCAGCCCCTGGCAACCACTGGTCTGCTTGATATCTCCATGGACTTACCTACCTTCTGGGTATTTCAGATAAAAGGAATCATTCAGGGCTTCCCTGGTGGCACAGTGGTTGAGAGTCTGCCTGCCTATGTAGGGGACACGGGTTCGTGTCCCGGTCCGGGAAGATCCCGCATGCTGTGGAGCGGCTGGGCCCGTGAGCCATGGCCGCTGAGCCTGCGCGTCCGGAGCCTGTGCTCCGCAACGGGAGAGGCCGCAACAGTGAGAGGCCCACATACCGCAAAAAAAAAAAAAAAAAGGAATCATTCAATATGTGACCTTTTGTGTCTGACTCTTTTCACTTAATGTTTTCGAGGGTCATCCATGTTGTCGCATGTATCAGAACTTCATTCTTTTTCATGGCTGAATAATATTCCATTGTATGTAGATACCAGATTTATCTGTTAGCCAGTTGATCTACGTTTGGGTCGTTTCCACTTTTGTGGCTATTGTTAATAGAGCTTCTTTGAACATGTGTGAACACGTTTTTGTTGGAGTGCCTGTTTTCAGTTCTTCTGGGTTTACACCTAGGAGTAGGGTTACTGGGTCATTGATGACTCTAAGGAACTGCCACACTGTTTTCTAAAGCAGCTGCACCATTTTCCATTCCTGCCAGCAGTGCAGAAGGGTTCCGATTTCTCCACATCCTCACCAACACTTGTTATTATTTTATTATTACCAACGTAGTGGGTGCAAGGTGAAGCTTCATTCTTAACTTCCCCAGGTGGTCCCTATGGGCGCTAGAGCTATATTCAGGAGAGCTTGTCCTGCACTGGGTTAAGTGATGGTCTACTTCTCGCAGAGGCATGGGACTTGGGACTCAGTCAAACAGGGCTTTTGTTGGGCTGGTAAAACCCATCAGAGGATTGGAGTTGTTAATTTGAGTGTGTTTAAGAGGTTGGATTTTTTTTCACACATCTTACTGTCTTAGCCCATAACGAAAAAGGATGGCTTATAAACAACAGAAATTTATTTCACACCGTTCTGGAGGCTGGATGTCCAAGATCAACATGCCAGCATGGTCACATTCTGTGAGGGCCCTTTCTTCCTGGTGCATTGCTAATACTTTCTCACTGTGTCCTCACATGGCAGAAGGGGTGAGGGAGCTATCGGGATCTCTTTGATAAGGGCACTAATCCCATTCATGAGACCTCCACCCTCATGACCTAAGCACGTCCCAGAGCCCCCACCTACTAATAGCATCACATTTGGGGGTTAGGATTTCAACATATGAATTGGTGGGGGAGGGACAGAACATTTAGCACGTAGCACTTACTCCCTCCCCTTTAGTAAGGGGAACTGAGAGGATAGGGACAGCTTGTTCTCAGCTTGCCCTGGAAAGGCCAGATCAGTGCAGATGACTGGTGGGAGCTCCCCCACCCCAGTGCCCCCATGGGCAAGTTACTGCAAAGCACCTCTACCTGCGGCTTGGGGCTGACCTGGAGGGCCTGTCCCGGCACGAACTGGCTTTGAATTCTTCTGTTTTAATAAAATTTAAGGTGAAGTTTTGCACTCTACTGGATAGTGTAGCCGGGCCTGATTTAATTTTTAAAATTAGGGGTTATCCCCCCAAATATTGAAGTGTATTTCAGGAACACATAAGGTTAATCCTGTGGCTGTGAGGATAAAGGTGATAAACCAGGGCTAGCGGGTAGAGGAGTGTCGGGGAGGGGGTTATCGTGGGAGTGCTTCATGAAAGGAATAGTATTCCTGTCTAACAATGAGGATTTTGTTTCCCTCTTCCGGAATTTCCTCGAATATAATCTCTGGGGTGGAAAACAACATTTAAACGATGCATTGTATCCACAAGCAAAGGGAGCAAGGTCCTACTGTAACTCCCTGGGCCACTTCAAGATTGCTCTAGGACAGAAGCCCAGCACCCATGGCCTCCTTAGGTTCTCAGCCTTGGCCACATGTCACAACACCTGACCAGCTTTAAGCACTATTGTCTAATGGGTTCTGGTGAACCCCAAGCATCTGTGGTTTTTAAAGCTCCCCAGGTGATTTTGATGTGCAGACAAACTGCTGTGCTCACCCATGGGACGCCATGGTACAAAAAGCAGACACTTGCTCACGCCCTCAGAGAGCTTACAGTCTGACTGGGGAGGCCCCCTCGTTAATCACATAATTAATCAATTGCAACTTTGATAAGTGCTGTTGCACACTTGCGTTTCTGGAGAGTCAAAGAGTCTCACTGAAGCTGTATTTGAAAGCTAACTAGATGTTAATGAGGGGGGAGCTAGGAGAAGAGCATCCCAGTCAGAGGGACCAGCATGTGCAGAAGTCCTGGGGTAAGAAAGAGCTTGGAGTGTGTGAAGACCTGAAAGACAAGCTGACTGGAGCTGTGAGCAAGGGAATAGGAGGCCTGAGGAGGTTGGAGAGTGGATGGTGGTCCGCCATCCATTGTCAGCCTATGATAAGTCTGTCTGATATGCTCTCAGTGTTTGAGCTGCTGTGATATTGGTCGAATACCCCAGCTTCTGTGTTCTGGAATAACCAGGTGCATGGAGACCTGATGAAGTGGCCACCTATCTCTCATAATGGTCTGAGCAGGAATGCCCTCTTCTAGTGCCTATAAATTATTCTTTTCTCAACCTCCATGGAGGTAAGAGTGGGGCATCTACAGAAGAGGAGAGATGGTTGGAGAGAGAATGGGAGTTTTCACCACGTTGGAAAAGCTTCCAGGCCTCCCCATCTGTTGATAGAATGTCTCCCTTGAAAATTAGATCTTCTTCCGTGTCACCATCATCTCTGTGCAGGAGAACTTGTTTAACAGAATGAGTGGCCCCCACGTGACTGGAGTCTAAGATTTCTCATTGCGTTGATGACTCTCCACCCTGTTTCTTAGATGTTCTTAGATTAAATCTACAGATTTAATTCCTCTTCCTCCTCAATTTCTTCTCCTCCCCCTCCTGCTTTTCCTTCTTTTAAAAATCTGTGCCAATTTCTAATTTATTGTGGGTGGCATGGAGGGAATTCTTCACACTTCATTGGGTCCTGCTTCCCATTTCAGAAGCTCCACAGTTTGTCTCCTGTGTCCCCTCCCCTCCCCTGGCTGCCACCCTGCTCCTGTCCAGTTTTCGTTTCAACTGCTCTGTGGCCAACAGGAACCCTTCCTCTTGGGTTTGAGCCTCTCAGTACCCATTTAAAGTGTTCATGTCTCTATAGTAGTTTTTCCCTCCCAAGACTCTTAAATCTTCATTCTCCCCTTAACTCTAACAGCAGTGTGGTCTGTAAGGCATCATTAGTCACCAATGTGTGCAGAAGGGAAACTGAGACCCAGACAGCTGTGTGGGGCATGGGGCAGAGTCTGGCCTTGCCTGGTGGCTTGCTGCCTGTGGGTCCCTGGGAAATCACAGAGCCTTCCAGGGCTGTGTCCTCACTGGTCGTGTGGGAAAGACCTAAGTAAGATTTCCGTGCCCGTAAGGCAGTGCCGTGGTAGAGAGGAAGGGCTTTCCGGCTTCCCGTTCTGGTTCCGTCACTTAGTTCTGTGGTCTGGGACAAACCAGCAGGCATCAGTTTCCTCACTTGTAACATGGTGATACCAACAGTGACCCCGCAGGACTACTGTGACTATTCGGGTGCTTCTTGGGAAGGCCCGGCACCAGGCCTGGCCTGTGGTTAGGCCTTCAGGGTGTGGTAGCTGTTCCATCTCCTCTCCTTTCTGGAACTCGGCTGTTTGTCCAAGGAAACCCCAGCCGTTAGTGGTGGAACTAGAACCCAAGTCTGCTGGCTGCCGGCCCGGAGCCCCTGGGTAGAGCTCCCTCTAAGTCCTGGGGTAGCATCCAGAGAGAGTGGGCCTGGGGCCACCGAGGTGAGACTCAGTGCCCGTTAGCCCTGGTGCAGGGGGACTTCCCGCTGGGAACTCTCAGCACAGTGGCAGGGGACCCATGAGGTCACACACCAAGAAACTGTGAGTCATCGGGACCCCTGCACCCCTGCAAAGCTGCCCTGCAGCCCCAGTACCAGCTGGGAAATTGTTTCATGGATTCCTGTTGATTTTCATGTTGAGGGAGGAGCATGGCTGTCCCCACACACTGCTGTGTGATAGTAATGCTGACACTTATCCAGGGCCAGTTGGGAGCCAGGAAATGTGCTCAGTGTAGGACCTGTGCCCTTGCTGATCTCGCAGCAAGGAAGGCACTGCTAACTCCATTTTATGAAAGAATCAGGCCAAATGGCCAGTGAGGGGTGGGGCCAGATTTGAACCCAGGTCTGCTTGGCCCCAAAGCTCATATTCTGTGCATGAAATTGTATGACCTTCCGTCGAGTAACATTCACCACGAGGCTTCTCCAGCAGTCATTTAATAATAGAACGCTGGGCTTCCCTGGTGGCGCAGTGGTTGGGAGTCCGTCTGCTGATGCAGGGGACGCGGGTTCGTGACCCGGTCTGGGAAGATCCCACATGCCGCGGAGCGGCTGGGCCCATGAGCCATGGCCCCTGGGCCTGCGCGTCCAGAGCCTGTGCTCCGCAACGGGAGAGGCCACAACAGTGAGAGGCCCGCGTACCACAAAAAAAAATAATAGAACGCTTGTTCACATCCCCAAACCCACATCCACTGTCAGTCTACGTCAGCCCTGACCAACTGATTTTCACCACTGGTCAAATTGGATTTGGCCAAGTTACCTCTGTTGAAGAGAAAAATAGATGAGTCCCAAAACTTGCTATAAAATGGGAGGGAGGATAAGGTGGCCCCTGTGTTGGATGCCTCATGCCAGCTTAGGAAGAGGGAGAATTAGCTGACATGCACCTTACTTTCCTGGCTCGCCTTAAGTAACTTCTTGGGCACTTTTGGAAAAACCTGCACATCTATAATGCATGGTCTGAATACCATCACAATGGAAGCATGATGTGAGTCAAGAACCGATTCGGTTCTTATTAAGAACCTCCTTTCACAGCTAGAATGTGCCGTGTTCCTTCCGTCACAGGAACTTTGCACAGCCTATTGTGCTGGCAACACCTTTTCTTTCTGTCTTTTCCCTCCTGGCCCCACCCTATTTTGTTTCACTAATTTATTCTTAGGGCTCAGATTAAAGACTAATTCTTTAGGAAAGCACCACTGACCCTTTCCTGTGCTAGATCTACCTCTGACATATGCTGTTATGGCAGTAATCATACTTCTTCAGAGCACCGCTATTATAGTTATTTCTAATTTATTAATGTTGGTTTCCCCACTAGAGGATAAGCTCCATGAAGGCAGGGACCACATTGGTCTCAACTGCTGTATGCCTAGTGCTTTGCACTTGCCTGCTATATACTAGGCACTCAGTCAACAATGGATGGACCAATGGATGGTTGGATAGATGGATTGAGCTAGTTAACTTCATTTCCTTTACCTTAACTCCAGCCAATATACTCTTCTTGCAAGAAAGGGGGATTGTAATTGCCTGTTTATATGTCTCCCTTGGGTCTCTTTGAAGAAGAACCCATATTGAGAACACTAGAATCTAGCCCAGCACCTGATATATGAAAGTTGGCTGTGTGGTCTAAGCTTAATCTTGCCCATGAGTGATTCCAAGGACTGTTGCTCCTGTCGGGGAGCCTGGAGAGTTATTTTCCCATGCTGAGAATAAGGATGAAGCACTCATGGAAACTGAGGGAAGTCCATCCCTGCTTCCCACCTCGTGCCATAGTTTAGCTTCTTGGTAAGATCTGCTATTGAAGTTGCCAGTTACTCTGTTGACTTATTTATACATAAATAGTTATTCCTGTAACCTTCACTTAGCCAACATTCAGAGATAATGATAGACAATCTTGGTAACATCACAGACATCGCTTCCAAAGCATTCCCTTGCTATAGGAATGTTTATGATGTGCTTATCGCTAGAATTTCATGAGCAACAAACTCCCAAACTGCAAATGACTTAGCATTTGAAGTAGGGAGTGAGAGTGTACGTGTGTATGCATTTAAAAAAAAAAAAAAAGACTTTTGAAAAGGGAATTTTTTCTTCTACAGAGATATCTTCTAAAGTTTAAAATAAGAACTACATAAAAGCTGAGAGTTTAGAGGAATGAGCACTTTCTCTTAAGCATTCAAATGGGGGAAAATGACTTGTAATCTCTCCCTCAAGTATTAAGGCAATAGGCATTTAAAGGCTTTTTTGGGAGCTGGCTGTCACAGACAAAAGATTTCTCAATTTTAAAAACATCATTTTTATAACATTAAATGGTAGGAATGAACGCGAGCAGCCCTCTTGACATTTTGGAAATGCTTTATTTTTTGAAACGTCCCAGTCCATTTTAATAGATGACACTTTTGTTCTTCCCATTCCGGGCAGTAGCTTCGGCTGGGGTTGCCATAGTTACAATTGGAAGTTCAAGGTAGAGCAGGACAGGGCTCCAGGCACAACTTCTGACCAGGTTCCCGTGAACCCAGTGTGTTGGTGCCACCACCTCAGACACCCCCCCGCCACACTTTCCCAAACTCCCTGCTGTAACTCTCCTTCTTGGAGACTCTCTGAACAGTCTGAACTGTAGTCCAGAGGGTGAATTTGACATCATTTTTATTTCCAACCACCCTCTCTGAACCAAGAGCTCAGCCAGACATCTCAGGAAGGTTGCACTCTTTACAAACGTTTCCTATAGCATGCTTCTCAGCTGTGGTTTGTGGAATGGTGCTGGTCTGCAAGCTGTTTACCGGTCCACGAGATCAGTACAGAAATTGAGAGGAGGCGCTTAGAAACTCTCATGCCGATTTGACAGAGTAAGCTGTTGAATCATTAAGAAGTAGGCTTGTACTCTATGAATATTTTTGTCATTTCATTTTTCTACCAGTTCCTTTTCTTATATTTTATAAAAGTATTCATCCGTGATGGATCAGAAATTAAAAACAAAGAACTGGTCCTTCATAACAAAGAGCTTGAGAAGCCCTGTGCTGTAGCACTTGTAAGCTGCCTCTGCTCCCTGTGGGACAGGTAGGCTGTTGAATGAACTTGGGGAAATCACAGCACTTACCAAATTATCTTGTAGTGAAACATGTGTACGTCTCTCTCTCTCTTCTTTCTCTCTCCCCTTCTTTCTCTCTCTCTCTCTCTCTCTCTCTCTCTCTCTCTCTCTCTCTCTCTCGCTAGGCTGTTGCTTGAAAGCAGGGACTGCATCTGATTCATCTTTGTAGCCTCGTTCCTTAGAGCCCTGCCTGGCACATCGGAGGGCGTGGGAAACATTCGTCCTGCGCCTGTCTGCTGCCCAATGACATGAGAGTGGCTGAGGCCAGCCTCGCGAGCTCCCGCGGCTTCTGGATAGTGTCCTTGGCAGGCTGGTGATGGAGAGCTGGGAGCAGACGATGAAGAAGTGACCTTTCTTTCTCTTTTTCCCACAGAACTAGGCCTCCTCTTCCCACCTGCCCAGCAGCATGAGAGCAGCACGACTGGCCGGCCGCAGGAGAAGCCCCCAGAGCCAGGCCCCCAACCCGACCATCTGCTGCGGAGGCCAAGGTGAGCTTGCTTCCCCTTTCCTGGAAAGTCTCGGCATTTTCATTTGAACTAATTCTCTATGCTTTTGTAATCCCTTGCCATATGCTGGGAAAATGGGGTTTACTGGGACATGGGTAGACTTAAAAAGTACATGTCAGCCTAATGGGGCAAAACGTGCTCATTTCGGCTAATGGAGAGGCCGATGGTGGAGCAGAAAGGACACTGGATTGAGTTTCTGGGGACTGAAGCTCTCATTATTCCTCCACCACCTCCTGAATCTGGGACCTTGGGCAGATCTTTTGGGGATCGGGTATTCAGGGAATTTTGGATGAAGGAATCTCTGGGATAGGATAGAATTGGAAGGATGGTCCACTCATGGTCTGGGGCTCTCAGGATGCCCTGGATAGTCTCCTGTCCCACACAGGGTCATAAAGGGCCTTAGAGGATAAGCCAGGCCAATTCCCGGCCAATGTTGAGCAACGAATTGTTAGAAAATTCTTCCTAATATTGAGACAAATTCTTCCTCTCTGAAATTTCTAACTTCTCTCCTTTGCTCTGCCACATGGACCCACAAAGACTGGGCTTTCAAAGACTCTTCCACATGACCCTCTCTTTGGAGATGGCTGTCGTGACTTAGATTTGGAGATGGCTGTCATGACTCTGTTTTTCTGTTTTGTATAAATTCTCCCTGGAGACTGGCACCACTCACCTTGTCCTCTTGTCCCCTCCGTGTTAGAAAGGGCTTCATCACCTCCAGTGTTGGTCCTCAGTGCTCACTCAGCTGGTACCATCCTCAACAGAGAATCCTTCGTTCGCCACTCATTCTTCAGGACATATTAAGAGACCCCTTTGTGACAGTCACTGTACTAGACTCTGGAGATACCTCAGTGAACAAGAAAGACAGGGTCTTTTTCTTTTTTAAGATAAAATAGGTATGGATCTTTGGAGAGAGTTTGAAATAAGCATTGAACCATTTCTGTGTGCTCCCTTTAAATATTTTATCTTTTCAACTCTTTTTCTTAAATGTTTTATGAGTGCTTGAAAAAGCGTGTACTCTCTAATTATTAGATATATAGTAGTTTTCTATATATGGTCATTAAAATAAGCTAGTTCATTGTGCTGTTCAAATCATCTGTAATATGTCCTTGTCTGTTTTTGTCTGACTAATCTTCTCAATAACACATTATTGAGAGACATGTTAAAAATGTCCCATTGGATTTGTCCATTTCCCCTTGTAGTGCCAAAAATTTCGCTCATGTATAAAATTTTGTATATTTTAAGGCAATGCTGTTTGGTTAGAACAGGTGTATCTTACTGATGAATTGGGATTCATTTCAACCATGTTTATATTTGTTTTTTTTCTGCTCCTTCTTTTTGGTTGAGATGTTTTTCCCTCCTCATTCCATCTTCTGTCTTCTTATTTGGAAGTTATGTGCTCTGTATCTGTTCTTTCAAATGTTTAGCCCATCTATTTTAACAGGCATACTTAACAAAGTCTAAAATTAATCAATGTCTTTACCTGCCTCCCCCAAAACACAAGAACCATAAACTGGTTTAATTCTAACCACTACCTCTCCCAATTTATATACCATTGTTATCCTGTGTTTTCATGCTGTCCTGTTTTTTTCCTACAATTTAGACATCATTGTTTTATATGATGTGTTTGTATCCACATTCTTATCCATATCTTTTCTCACCATTCTTTCATGAATTGGAGATCATTATCCTTCTGCCTGAAATAAACCCCTTTTAGCATTATCCTTTAGTGAGAGTCTGTGGTGGTAAACTTTCAAGTTGTTTTTGCTTTGGTTTGGTTTGGTTTTTGTTGGCTTGACACTATATTTTGCTCTCAATTTTGAAAGGTAGCTTTACTGGATATTTTCTCTTCGGTCACTGAAACCATTATTCCACTACCTCTGGCTCTGAATGTTGCTGTTGAGAAGTTGGCTGTTGGTCTTCCTTTATAAGTGACCTGGCATTTCCCTCTAGTTACATTAAAGATGTTGCTGCTTTCTTTGGTGTTCTGCCACTTCTCTCTCATGTAGCTAGGTGTCAGTTTCTCTGTCTTTATTCTGTTCGGGTTTCATTGGGATTCCTAGAGCTAAAGATGAGTGTCTTTCAACAGTTCTGGAGGATTCTCACCCTTCATTCTTTGAATATTGACTCTTTCCCATTCTTTCTAATAGCTCCTTTTGGAACTCCAGTTAGACATATGGTGGACCTTCTCATTCTGTTCTCCGTATCTCGTAACCTCTATTCCATATTTCTCACCTCTTTGTCCCTCTGTGCTGAACTCTGAATAATTTCTTCCAACCTGTCTTCCATTTAATTTATTCTGTGTTTCAAATGCTGTTTAATCCATCCATTGAAATTTTTTCCTTTCAACTTCTTCATTTATCATTTCTAGAAGTTCTGGTCCATTATTTTTTAAATCTGCTTGGTGATTTTCTCTTATTTCTTGCTTATATTCGCAAACTTCTTGATTTCTTTAACATATTGAAATTGCTATTTAGAAATAGTAGAATTTCATGTCTGGTAATTGAGAATCTGAAATCTTTGCGGGTCTGATTCTGCCGTCTGTTGCTTCTGCTGGCTAGTACTCATAATGCCTTGTTGTTGTTTCCTTGTTGTTGTTATTTTCTTTGAGCTGTTCATTTTCCTTAGAACTTTACCTTTGTGAACTATTTGAGGTATGGCTTGAAGTTAATTTTTCCAGAGACGTTTTGCATTAACTTCTGCTAGTTGTCTGGGGGCACTCCCAATCAAAAATCACTTTAAATTCATTTTCTACCCAGAGCTTTTCTGGCTACATAAGTAGCATGAATTCAAACTGCAAATCTGTGTGAGATCCAGCTTATGGGTTCAGATTTCTACCCAGCCCAAGGTCAGGTTTCCTCGTGGTCTCCTTTTGTGTTGGGGGTCTATTTCTCATTCATTGAGGGTGGAGCCTTTTGAAGTCCCACTTTTATGAAGGAACTAAGCTTTTTCTTCTGTTTCCTGAACGCTGTGCAGCTCTCATGGGAAACTTAGAATCTGTAGGGTTTGGCAGGAACCCTCAGGGCAAAAGCCAGGTTTGCTGCTAGCTTACATCCCAAAGTTCCTGCTTTTGGTTTTGTTTTTGGTCTTCGAAGAATCCTTCCATTTATACCAGTTCAGCAGTGTGTATACAATCTTTTTATTTTAAATTTTAAACAGCATGTTAAGTTGTTTCAGTTGGGAAGGTCAAGTAGGGTATCTGATCTGCCATATTGCCAGAAGGTCTGTTTTCTTTCTTTTCTACCATAGCCCCCTGGGGCAGGAATTACTATTCCTTGTTCACAGAAGAATGAACCAAGGCTCAGAAAGGACATGTAACTGACTGCAGTCGCGGGGCTAGCAGGTGATGGACCGGCAAGGAGTATGTCCCTCCCCTATCCCCTTTTCCCACCTTTGCTCTCCTCAGAATAACTTAACCAATTTTGGGGGGATTAGCTTTATGCTCACAAAGGATATAAGTTCCTACCAGAATAAATAAATAGTTGGGCAGCTTTGTAAAATTTGTTTATGAATCTATTGTTTATCTTCCTCGAGAGAGGAAATGGCTTCTGCATATTTTGTGGTTTGTTTCTCCGGTGGTCCCCAGCAACCTTCCTGCTTCATTCCCACTTGGCAAAGACCTCCTGGACCTGCAGCCAGATCCCATGTGCACCTCAAGGTTGAGGACAAGACCCCAACTTCCTCTTGTCCTCGTGCACTCTCTCCTTCTCCCTTCCCTTGTGCCTCTTTTCCACACCCCCCAACCCCATCCTTCCTGCTGTTAGTCTTCCTGTCTCCTGTCTGTGTGCCTTTCATCGGAGGGGAGGCCACAGAGCACAGTGGTTAGACGTTTTGGGCTTGGGGGCAGGAGAAGGAGCTGAGTTTGAACCTAGCTCTGCCTCTCACTAGCTTCGTCTCTCTGAGCTTCCATTTCTTCATCTGCAACATGGGGACCACAGGCAAAGCTGTTCAAGGTTGAAATGAGATGATGTATGTATGTAGAGCTTGTAACAGGAGCTTGGAGCATCACAAGCACCCAGTCCGTGGTACTCAACACCATCATGACTAAGAACAGACCCCTTCAAGACTCGCACCCCTGTTCAGTGATGCTCTCATGTTGGCAGAGCTGGTTGATGAAATGTGATGGAGATGGAGGCAGGAGTCTAGGGTCAATGTGCGATTCCCAGCCCCGCTGGGGTGTTTTTAAAAATAATCGGAGGGAAAGCAGAACACACTGGTCTGGCCAGTGTTTGCACAGGCTATAAAACCATGGGTTCTAGAAATGTTCATCCCTAAAGATGGGGCATCTCAGCATCTCAGCCCTCCCTCCAAGCTGTTCCTTCTGTCTTAGAACCATGAGAGCTCTGGGACCTCATGACATCACTCGCTGGGGAGTTGTCCCTGTGGTGCCCACAGCCCAGTCAGTGGATGGCACACCAACTCTGCTGGACACATGTCCAGAAGGGGCAGGATGGGTGGTCTCCACTGTCCATTTGACTTCCATTCTTAAAGCTGACATGACTGCTTATAAACACACACTCCCTGCTCATAAGTAGTGACTTTATATTACACTCAGATTTGTGTCACTTCCTGATTTGATATCTATCAGGCAACAACTTTTTTAGCACCTGCTATTTGTAGTGACTCTGGGCTTTGTACAGTGGGCAAGTGTTATGAAAAAAGCGTAGAGTTGCTATGACCCTAAAACTACTCTGAAAAATAGTCTATTCATTTAAAAAGACTTTATGACCAAAGAAATGCATGAAGGATGAAACACCTTCACAAGATTAAGTGCCAGGTATTCAGAATAGGTTTCCAGGGGGGACAGCACTGTGCCTTCGAGTGCTCAGGGAAGACTTCCCGGGGAAGGCTAGGAAGAAGATTGGGGCTGGCCCCGTGGGGCAGGTAAGGTGAGGTGGCTGGAAAAGGAACCTTGTACATTGGGGGTGTCGAAGTGGTGTGAACTGAGGTTTAGAGATGGGCATTCTCTTGAGCTAGTGAGATCCAGTGCAGTGCTTCTAGCCCCACAGATGGCCTCTGTGGCGTCTCTTCGAGAGCCACCGCCACTAGCATATCAAGTGCCCTGACAAGTCCTGCAATCATGTTTGACTGTGCTTCACCAGGTTTCCCAACTGTGTCTGATCATGCATGGCCAATGAACATGGTGGTCTTGAATGGATTTGCATTTGCCTTTTTATCTCCCTGCAGATGCTACCAACTCACTTTTGTAAAACAGGGATTGACAACTTTCTTTAAAAATTCAGTCTGTGGGGATCAAAAAATTATTTCCAAATAATTTTCAAAGACAAGTCAACCACTTGTCTTCCTTTTCCAAGTGTGGCTCTAGTACTTAGAAGGGTGGGGTTTTGCAGGAGCCTGAAGATTGATGCTGCTGCACTAGGGAGGGAGCTGACTCCCAAGACGATGTCCACCGACATTCTCGACCTAGCTGAGGGGCCAGGCCCAACCCCACCCCATCCCCACCCTGCCTGCAAACCTCAAAGTCTATTAACGGCCTCTCTCCAGATAATGATTCATGCTTCCTGTCCCTCCTCCTTTCTAGTTACTCAGAGCTGTGAGCCAAGATTGATTACTTACACCATCCAACTGGCCTCGCCCATGGGGAGCTCAACTGGTAGATTAAATATTCTTTATGGGCGACGCCCCAGGTTGAGTTCTCCTTGTCAGCTGAGTCCTACGCAGTGAAACTAGGGGTTGTCCCAGATGCAGATGTGGAGATGGTTTGCAGAACTAGGGAGTCGGGACACATCATGTTCGGGAGTATGTGAGGAGTTTGGGGAGCCGGGGTTACTGTGAATAGAGAAACAAGGAGGTGCCCCAGGCACGGGACTCATATACTGCCATGGCCTCATAAAAGCCAACAGAAATAGGTTCTAAGCTGAGTCTTTAGATGCTTCTCTGGAGACTCTCTGTTCCTTCTTGCTGTTAGGTGGTCTTGTTTCTAAAAACATTTTCATAATCTTTATTACACTCGTCATATAGATTATTCTATTTTTAAAAAATTAAAACACTCTAACTGAGCTTAAGTCTGCCCTGATAACCTCCCCCACTCACTCAGTTCCTTTTCCAAAATACCGCAGAAGCGAGGTGGACATCCAGGTGTCCTGATTCCCAGTGTTCTTTCCCCCCAGGGGGCCAGGGTCCTTAGGGATCGGCTGTCAGTGGTGGAAAACCGTACTGCCTCAGTATCCTGCCTCAAGGTTGCTGGGTGTCCCAGAGACAGGCAGGGTCTGGGAGGTTCACCCAGCTAAGCCCTCGCTGGTCAGAGCCAGAGGGACCTCCTTGCAGTCCGTCAGGTCCAGCCTCCTCCTTCTGCAGATACTGAGTCTGAGATGCAGGGAGAGGAAGTCATTTGCCCAACAAGGTCGCAGGGCCAGTCTCCTTTTCTGTTTGGCCCGGGTTATCTTTATATTGGGTTTGCATTTCCTGAGTACGCAGCAACTGGGTAGGGGGTGGAGGGCAGGGGAAGTGGGCTTAGAAGAGCCCCGTCTGAGAATGTTTAAATTTCCTGTGAGTGTCCCATGAAGAGGGAGATAATCTATGTGCACATGATCCAGAGGAGAGGGGGAGGCATGGTTTAGGTCCAGAAGATGGAGAGTGGAGGGGAGAAGCGGGAGGGCAAATGGGAGCAATTCAGAGACGTTTTTATAGGTGAGATAGAAATAAATAGAGGCTTGTTTCTTTGCATTTCCTTGTTGCCTTCTTGTTTGCGTTTTTGGAGAACACTCAGGTCACGTGGAGGCTCTCGTTTTAGTGCTGGTCCTTTGTGGTTCTGACGGGTACCTTTGGCCGAGGACCGGAGACCTCTGCTCTTGTCTCCCTCAGGTTGGCTTCTTCCTGGCACATGTGGTCCTTTGGAAATCTCTTCCCCCCTCAGAGCGTCCATAGCTTAGCTCAAAATGGGAGTACAGCCTCCTGCTGGGCTGCCTCACAGAAAGACAGTGGGTATGAGGGTGCCCCCCAGATGTTAAGGGTTGGCTTCATTTTCTCCCTAACTTCTGGGAGGCTGGCACGGACACTGAGTGATTCGGAGCTTCCACCAGGAAGGGTCTCATTTGCCCGTCAGATCAGGTGGCAGATGTGGGCACCAAGGCCGCCCCAGGCTTGCTTTGGGACAGCCTTGCCAGACAGTGTGCCCCACGTTCCTTAAAGGGGGCCGTTGTTTAAGCAGGCCAGGAGACTGTAACTGAAAGTAAGGAAACGGCAGATATAGACAGAGTTACTGCCAATTTCCTGGAGTCTGGGAGCTGGGGGCCCCCTTGCAACAGGAAGGGAAGTAGATTATTTCCTTATCTGGTATCATGGAGGGAATGAAATGTCTCTTTCCGGGTAACTGGGGCAGCACCTTTCAACTTCTCACTTTAATCATAACCACAAATATTCCTAAACTTTAGGTGGCCACTCAAGAATTACATCTCTTTCCCTCTCCTGGGGTCTTGAGTAGCTTGAGAGCCAGACCCCAGAGAGCAGAACACCCCCTTCGTTACCAGTAACCACACTAGAGAGCTTGGCCTGACTCATGGCCACACTGAGTCCCTCTTAGGCACCTCCAAGTCTCACTGACCCATGGAGATCCACAGGCCTCTCTCGCAGGGACCCACCTGCCCCAGAAAGCAAGTCTTCCCCATGAGCATGTCACATGGGCATCTGTATCCTCCTGCTTCTTCCTCTGCCCGGTGAACAGTATGCTAAACGCACATTAGCCTTTCCACGGTGACGCTGGATCTTTAGGGATAAAGGGGAATGTCCTCTGATGCAGTGGTGCTTTCAGGAGGGTGTCAAGGAGGGCCCACATGACTGTGGGTTTTCTCTCTTCCTTCCTGTGTCCACTTCTAGCCATTTCTGCCTCTGAGCACCGTGCTACTCACTGAAACAAAGGGAGGGCTGAAGGTTGCCCGGGAAACAAATAACCAAATGTATTCAATCATGACTGAGTCATTGAGCCTTGATGTCAACTGTACTCAAGTCAAAACAAACCAACAGAAACCCCACCCAGGCGGTGAGACTTTGTGAGTTCTCCCTGGACACCACGCATGTCCTGAACATTCTCCTGTTTAATCTTCACCAAAAACCTGGAATAATTAGGTGTTGTTATTCCTCTTTGACAAATGTCAATACTGAGGCTCCAAAAAGCCCAAAAAAGACTAGATCAGCCTGCCCGGTTCTCACGTTGCCGGTGGAACATTTATGATTTGAACTCTGGTCTTCTGACTCCAGAGCCCAGTACTTTGGGTGTTTCTGTGAGGAAAACGCCTGCCACATAATCCATGTGTTTCTCTCCAGTGAGAAAAGTTCCTGATGAGTTCAAGAAAAAAAAATCTCCAGAGAGCTGAAGCTATAGCCCTTTAAACCTGGAAAGAGAAAGGGTTTTTGCTGTAAAGTGCATCAGATTCTTTCTCAGACTTCCAAGTTCACGGCTATATGCTAGAGGGTTGGAGGCTGCCTGCGGCTGATGGCCAGGACGTGTCTATACCAGGGTATAAGCCAGCTCTCCTTGACCCTTCAGAACGTGGAGAGCGCTGCAGGGGTCCAGCTAGGGGGAAGTAGCTTCATGCTACTCAGATCGGCGATGGGTGAATGAAGGACACCGCACGGTATCAGAGAAGCCTCATCCTGGCAGCAGAGGGCTGCAGGTTTAACCCTTCGTCACAGTTGTGTGGCCTTGAGTGCATCGTCCCCTGCATGTGAATTTCCTCATCTTTCAAATGGAGAAAACAATTCTGACCTCACCGGCTTGTTGTGGGGACAGAGTAAGGTAGTGGGTGTCGGTGCTTTGTCCAGTGCTTTCCAGAACGTTACTGTTGGCCATGAGAACAAGCACCCCCTCCCATGAACTCCTCAATGTCCCTACCAGAGACTCCGCGTGGGCCAGAGGATTCGTGGCCGTGGCCCCGGGGGACAGGTCTGCTGTGAGCTCCACTGACATCAGGAAAACACACCCACGGCCGCCAGGGCGGGTCACTCTCCATGTCAGCACTGACCTCCTCGTGCCAGGGCTGTTGGAGAGAAGGAGCCATGAGCTTCTCACTCTTCTGCTCAGGAAAAGGAAAGAGAACAAAAAGGAAGGGGGAAAAAAAGAAAAATTGATTTTCTTTAACCTGTGGCTTTTTTTCCCTTTCTCCCCTCCTTGTTATGAGTGGGATTGCCACTTAACTTTTTTATAATTAAAAAAAAAAAGATGTTCTGGGTGAGGGAACATAATATTCAGACATGTTGAGCTGACAGCTGATGGGCATGTTGTCAATACATCATCACCACAAATCACGTGGCAAGGGTTGGTGGGGAGTAGATTTGTGTGTTGCGTGCACACACACTTGAATGATTTTAAGTGTTTGGGGAAGGTCCCATGACCCCTATGGAAAGCAGCTCCTGTGGAAGGTTAGCCAGGGAGATGGTCAGCCCTTAGGGTAGGAATGGGAAGTGGGCTTCCATTGTGAATTGGGGGGGGGGTCTTCTCCATGTGAGCCTGTGGAAGCAAAAGGTCTCCCCTTCCTCTCCCTTTCTCTCCCTCTTTTGTGTCCTTAGCACCCAGTGGGTGCCCTGTATTATGCTGACCGCAGTAGACAGAGTTGATGAGGCACTCCTTGGAAGAGGTCTCAGTTTGATGGTGGATGCAGATAAAGCAGCTGGGACCAGTGCTCTAAGGGATGTAATAAAGACACGCAGCCTGAGTCCTGCCATTCTCACTTGCCCTCCAGGCATTCTTCCTCCCATCCCTGCCTTCACTTACTGCCTGTGTCAGGGGACTCACCAACCTCTCTTGAGCCTTGGAGCCCTCGGTCCAGCTGCCTCTGTGACAGCTCCAGTGAAACAGCTTTCGTGGTGCTCCGTCTTCACAGATGCAAATCTAGGCATCATCTTGACACTCCTCCCTCCCACACCCCCCTGGCCATCTCATCACTAAGTCCTATCAACTTCACCCCCACATGCCCCTCCATCACCACCCACATCCAAGCTGCCTGGCCTGGACCATCGCTAAGTCGAGTCCCGCTCCCCATGTCCTCACTCACCCTCCTCCAGTCTGTTCTGACCAGGGGTCCACAAACTATGGTCCATGGGCCAAACCCAGCCACTGGCTGATTTTGTAGAGCCCGTGAGCTAAACATGGCTTGTGCATGTAAACATTTGATGATACGCGGCACTGACTTTGAACCCAGTTAAGCAAAATGTTATCCCTCTAAAAAATAAGTCCATTCTTCTCATTAGTAGATCTATTTACATTAAATTGTACTCGATTACTATTATATTTTGAGTTGCCTCAAAAAGTTTGTAGAAATTTGTTTTTTCTCTTACTCTGTAAGCGTCTACATCATAGCCTCGATTTTGCTTCCTGGCTGTGAACCCTGCAATGTATACTTTCTGGCCCTTTACAGAAAACGTTTGCTGACCTCTGGTCTAGCCTGTGGCCTTTTCAAAATGGAAATCTGATCAGTCACACATGCTTGTACATGCACACACACACACATACATACATCATACGTCACATACACACATCCAAACACTTTAATCATTCCCCATTGCTCTTGGTATAAAGATAAAACTCCTTACCTTCAAGAACCTGGGGTGAAAAAAAAAAAAAAAAAAAAGAACCTGGGGTGGTCTGGCCCCTGCCCCCTCTCCATTTTCATTGCCATGCTCCTATCCTGGCCACTCTGGCCTTCTCTTAGTTCCTATGTCCACCGTGTTCCCACCTGCCACAGGGCCTTTGCCTCTGCTATCCTTGACTTTATCTGGGAGGCAGCTTTCCACACTCTATTTTCCCCATTTAAGTGCTTCTCATCCTGCAGATTGCAGTATCACCGTGACTTCCACAGAGGATCCTTCCCTGACCTTTCTGCTGAGCCCTCTATTATAACCACTCATCGCAGTCATAGATTTGGCATCGTCTGACACTCCCCCCACCCCAGACGGCAAGCCCCTGACACCACGAGAGCTGACACCATGTCATACAACCCCCTCATGGTGTCCCCTGGTACATAGTGGGCACTCAGTAAATACCTTGTTACATTGAATGGCTGAGAATCAAGGAAGCCTTCATAAAAGATAAGTTTGAACAGGAAACTAGTAGGTTGAGAAGATGGAGAATGGGAAAAAGGGGTTTTAGACAGAGGGACCAGTATTCTGGAGATTCTGTGTGGCTCCATGGGTGGGAGGGGGAGGGCGCTCGGAGTGTATATGGGTGAATGCTTGGATAAATCATTGGAAAGGGAGGTGAGGCCAAATCATGAGGGGCTCCCTGTGCCAGCCTGAGCTCTTTGGATGCTTCTCCTGTGGGCAGAGGGCACGTGGGTGGTTTGAAGCAGAAGGGTGGCGTGGACAGAGCTGCTGAGTGGACAGTAGACTGGAGGGGGCAGGACCAGCTATAAAGGACTCTTCCATGGATCAGGCAGTGGGGATGAGAGGAGATGGTCAGGGAATGCTATAGAGGAGGGGGCAACAGGAATTGATAGCCTACTGGAAGTGGGGGAGATGAGCTCTTGGGGGTCCCATGTTTCTCCAGTATTTAAGATGAGTGAAGAGAGAGGAGTTAGAGCACAGGTGGAGGGATGGATGTTTGTTTGAGGGTCAGGAAGTGGAGGTGGTAAATACCTGTAGTCCCCCGGTGTTCTCTATGAAGGAGATTAGAGTTATCTGCTGAGACAGACACTTTTTGGGTTCAAGTCATAGGCTTTGGCCTCTTCCCCCATTGGCACGCAGTGGGCTCTACATGCCCCCTAAACTGTTGGGGGGGTTCAGCTCAGCCAGGAGCAGCTGGGGGCTCAGGCTGGTGGTTTCTATCCCAAACAGCTCCTCCGGGGGTTAAACAGGCACTTAAAGGAGATCTTAGAGACCTGCCTTTCCTCATTCTTTTCCTAAAATGTGATGTCTAGATGTCAGCTTTGTCAGAAATCCTACCTCGAAGGCCTTTGGAAAAAAGAGTTCCACTCATGTCCGAAAATGTTCACCGAGGCCCTGCACCACCCAGCTGTGCTCTGAGCACCATGGGGAATCCAGCTCTTGGCCCCCAGAGGGTCTGTGCCTGACCTGAAGACACATAACTAACACATGAAATGCACAGAGATGGAATTCCCTCTCGGTCCAGTGGTTAGGACTCAGTGCTTTCACTTCTTTGGGCCTGGGTTCTATCCCTGTTCGGGGAAGTAAGATCCCGCAAGCGAGGCAACGCAACCAAAAACAAAAAAAAGTAGAAATGCACAGAGAACAGTGCAGGAAGGTGTCATTCAGCGACATCATGACTTTTGTTTCCTTTTTTTTTTTTAACATCTTTATTGGAGTATAATTGCTTTACGATGATGTATTAGTTTCTGCTGTATAACAAAGTGAATCAGCTATACGTATACATATATCCCTATATCTCTTCCCTCTTGCATCTCCCTCCCTCCCACCCTCCCTATCCCACCTCTCTAGGTTGTCACAAAGCACCAAGCTGATCTCCCTGTGCTATGCGGCTGCTTCCCACTAGCTATCGATTTTACATTTGGTAGTGTATATATGTCCATGCCACTCTCTCACTTTGTCCCACCTTACCCTTCCCCATCCCCGTGTCCTCAAGTCCATTCTCTAGTAGGTCTGTGTCTTTATTCCCGTCCTGCCCCTAGGTTCTTCATAACAATTTTTTTTTTTAGATTCCATATATATGTGTTAGCATACAATATTTGTTTTTCTCTTTCTGACTTACTTCACTCTGTATGACAGATTCCAGGTCCATCCACCTCACTACAAATAACTCAATTTCATTTCTTTTTATGGCTGAGTAATATTCTCTTGTATATATGTGCCACATCTTCTTCTTTTTTTTTTTCACACACACACTGTATTTTATTTTTACAAGAGATAAATAGACTGACACCAAGCATTGTAAATGGATGACCACAACAAAAGCAACAATGATTGCAATTACCAAACACCAAACACACTCATACTGTGTCATAGTATTGACATTCAGTCCAGGAATCCTCCACTGTAACAGCTCCTTTACCTTGCAGTGAAAATTGATTTGTATACTTTTTGCCTCTGAGTCCTTGTGGGATTTTTTTTTATTCAAACAGAAAGTTACAAAAATTATAATCCTCCTCATCAGTTCACTCAGTCCCATGTAATTAATTTTTTTCATCTTGATCTTTGTTAGCACGTTTATGAATCCATCAGTTTTCCATTAGGGTTCTGAAAATGCTTATTACTTCAGTTCAGCAGTATAGTCAGTTACAGAAACCTGTACTTGTCAGAGTCTTTTCCATGAATTCCTTGAAGATGAAACCCTTTTAAAGGAACATTTTTGCGAAAGCATCAGAGTACGCCCAGAACTGTCTGTAAATGACAAAAGGCTTAAAAATGACCACAGTTAAAGATTTGACGAAAGTTCATAATAATGCAATTGACAAGGAAATTTAGTTATTTCTGAGATATACATTTTAAAGTAATAACTAGACTTATAACATTATACGAGAACATATAAGATTTTTAGAAATTTCATGTAATGTCTGAAACATTTATATTAACATATTTCCATACAAATAACCCAAAGAAAGTTTACTATGAGTTTTTGTGTTTGTTTGTTTGTTTTATACTGCAGGTTCTTATTAGTCATCAATTTTATACACATCAGTGTATACATGTCAGTCCCAATCGCCCAATTCAGCACACCACCATCCCCGCCTCACCATGGTTTTCCCCCCTTGGTGTCCGTACGTTTGTTCTCTACATCTGTGTCTCAACTTCTGCCCTGCAAACCGGTTCATCTGTACCATTATTCTAGGTTCCACATACATGCGTTAATATACGATATTTGTTTTTCTCTTTCTGACTTGCTTCACTCTGTATGACAGTCTCTAGATCCATCCACGTCTCATCAAATGACTCAATTTCGTTCCTTTTTAGGGCTGAGTAATATTCCATTGTATGTATGTACCACATCTTCTTTATCCATTCGTCTGTCGAGGGACACTTAGGTTGCTTCCATGTCCTGGCTATTGCAAATAGAGCTGCAATGAACATTGTGGTACATGACTCTTTTTGAATTATGGTTTTCTCTGGGTATATGCCCAGTAGTGGGATTGCTGGATCATATGGTAATTCTATTTTTAGTTTTTTAAGGAACCTCCATACTGTTCTCCATAGTGGCTGTATCAATTTACATTCCCACCAACAGTGCAAGAGGGTTCCCTTTTCTCCACACCCTCTCCAGCATTTATTGTTTTTAGATTTTTGGACATCATGCTTTTTTGTAGTGTATTAAAGCTCCCAAGGCACATTCACATACAGACACAGGCGTCTTTAACCAACTCCTGCCTCACCACCTTCTCCCAGACGCCCACACACATAGCACCCACTGCCCCAAATGAGGTTGGGGGCTGAGTGAGCATCAGCTACATTCCCAAACCTGCTTGTACCCGTTGTCCTTGTTACTGTAGATACATCAGTTAATTAGATGTGACCTGTGAATGCAAAAGAGAAAGAGAAGTTTGACAAACTTGTTGGCTGCATTCCATAAACACTGAGTGGGTCTGCTTTGAGTGACACACTGCTCGTGGCACAGTGGAAAAGGGAGAGAGAGATGTAAAAGCAGAGGTATGAAGACAGTCCTGCTCCTAAAAAACTTAAAATCTAACATTGGTTGAAAAATAGAACACCCAAGGTTCTGGTCAGGTTCTGGTCTGGTTCTGGTCTGAGGACTGGCCTGGAGGAGTGACGTTTCACACAAACAGAAGGATGCGTGTCTGGGCCTGCAGATCCTTCATCCAGGGCTTGGTCCTCACTTTCCCCGAGGCCCCCAGGCTCCAGGGGCCCCATGTCTGCCTGCTCACTTCAGCTGCCAGGGCCCCTGGTGGATGCATCACTTCGGCCCTCTGGTCTTATAGCAGCCGAGGGAGGCTTATTTGGCAAGAAATTGAGGCAGTGAGATGATGAGGGCCAATGACCAATGGGATATCTGTCTTGAGCGAGTCCAGACAGGCTTGGGGGCTTCCCAGGAGGGATATAAAGGGTCACCAGAGGAGGGAGCAAACCCAGAAAAGGGCAAGACACCCTCTTGATTCCCTGAGGCTTCTCAGTAGCTGTTGGGTAGACGGAAGCCAAGCTCTGTGGCCCTCCCACCATCGCACACAGAACTGCAACAGCGGGAATCTCAGGTGATTGTTCACTTCCAACTTTCTTCTGTAATAATACTTGAATTCCCAGAAGCATCTGTAGATTAAAGCAGGCATTCTTCCTCGATCTTGGCGCTTGCTATCATTTGGAACAAGACCCTCCTGACAAAACTGGTCTCGGCAGCTCCCATCGGCTTGTCTCCTGCAGGATGTCTTCCCAATTCAATCCCTGGGTCTGTTCATCCTTTGCTTCCCCTCCCTCAGTAACTTCCCACGGGCCCTGGGAGCTCGCTCAGGGTGCCCCTCTCATCTGATTGAGAAGGCCGGCCTCCCTCACTTGGCACAAGGACAAAGGAGACATCGCCAGGGACAGCCAAGTCACTGAGTCAGACCTCAGTCCAGGGGCTCCAGGGCGACGGGGGATGTGAGGGGAGCTGTGAGGTCCTCCGTCTGGCTCCCTCAAGCAAACATTTGCTTAGCGTAGTGCCAGATGTGAGGCACGGGCTGGGTCCCAGAGATGAGCAAGAGGCACCTCCAGCTGCCCTTGGAGAGTTCACCCCCGCTGGGAAGGTGGGGGCAGAGTGAGGATGATCCGCCAGAACCTGGTCCACAGGGGCCTGGAGGAGGGCGTGACTCAAGAAGTGCCGGTGGGAAGGCCTCCAGCCCCAGACCTCAGAGGTCCTCCTTTCTGGCTTGTTTCTTGACTCCCAGAATTCCCCCCAAAGTCTTAGAACCCTGGGCCAGAAGGGCCTTGGCATCGCCCCAGAATGGGGCCCTGTGTTGACAGGATGCCCAAGTGTGGCTCTGACGTCATAACCCGGGGTACCTCCCATCTGAACCATAGACAGAAGGGCCGAGAGAGACTGACAGACAGCCAAGCACGAGAACCTTCATGCAGTTATTTCACACACAAGGGAGCATCACAGACTTTGTTACCCAGTGAACTGTGAGCTGCTTTCCAGAAAGAAGGGGCATTTGTTTTTTGTACAGTCTAATGTCTTCAAGGTCACAGACCAAAGCCAAGCCAGCTGCTGCATTTGGGAATTGATCCTCTAACCGCACAGCCTAGCTGGAATCCTGGGCAGCACTGGGGATGCATTCCCAGGGCACAGTGCTGGCCACCCTGCTCCCATCCCCTGCAGAGGAAGCCAGTCTGCTGCTGACCTGCTGGAGGCCCTCCCGGCAGCTCAGCTCGGCCCAGGGCACTGGGTGTGGGGCTTGAGTGATAGGAGCAGAGCCCTCAGGTGCCTGACTTGTGTTTTCTTAGCTTTATAATTTGCCCTGATGCTGGGGCTGGAGCCTCATGCCAGATCTACCTGCCAACCACCCCCTTCCCCTCCGTCTTCACCCCACACTCCCTGGGGCTGTGTCAGAGGGAAGCCTCCCAACCTCCCAGCCCTGCCCTTCCCTACACTGCCCAGGAGAGCTGTAGGGAGGGTGATCCTTTCCTTGGTTGTAGTTCCAAGTGCTGATTCACAAGGCCTGAGCCTCAAGTCCTTGGGGGCAGGAGTGGAGGATCCTCCCTGCAACCCTGGCCCAAACCACTCCAGCTGGCCACCCCGCTGAGACCCTCCCTGAGGCCCCAGCGGCAAGGATTTGCCCACGGTGCCTCCTGAGTCCTGGCTAGTGTGACCTCCCCCCCCGCCAGGCCTTCTTCCGCCTCCTCCTTGTGAAATGTCATGGATCTTTAGGAAGCCTGGCACCTGCCCCCCAAGACTATAGGCCTCAAGACACAGGTTTGCGGGTCTTCATCTCCCCTAGCAGAGTCCTGGCACAGTAAGTCTTCCTTGTGAGTTTGCAGGAAAGAATATAGAGGATAAGGTCGGGTACAGATGCCAGTCTCTGGGCTTTGAGGCCGGGCGTCATGACCTAGTCAGATCTCCTGGCACAAAGTAGGTCTTCAGAATACGGTCACATTGCTCCTGAAATTCTCCTGGCAGCAACTCCGTAGGAGAAACTTGTGATTATGAAGTAGTCAGCGTTCGGGTCACCCAGGGACTCACGTGTGACTTCTTCAGGTGTCTCCGTTGTCCTCCTCCCTTCTTTCTGCAGACCTCTTGTCAACCTCTGGCTACTCCCATATTCTTAATCTCCCCACCCAGGCCTAGCCATTTGTCAAGGCGGGTGGTTTGAAAAACTGTATCCAGGAATATATCAATAGGGCCCACTCAGACCATTCCTCCAGGAAGCCACCCTAGACTCCTGAGTCCCCTACTTTTCTCCCTGTGTCCTCAGCATCATTCACACTGCTCCATGCCAGCTAGGGCTGGAGGGAAGCGGTGTGTGGCAGTCACGGGGGGAAGACGATGTTAATTAAGTCCCTGGTAGAGAACTACTGCTGGCCCAGAGGAGAGAGCACTGACAGTGAGGGTCCGCACACCAGAAAGTGAAATAGCTCCCATTTCCATGTCCTGGTTCCTGGGGCTCGGAGGAAGCAATTGATGCTACAGGGTGCTACTGAAAGATGGAGAAATAAGTGTCTCTTGGTGTCCAAAGGAAACCTTGGGAATCCGCCAGGGGCTGAGAGTCAGCGTGAGACCCGGGGCAGGGAGCAGTGGGGCGGGAAGGAACAAGGATGCGCCAGTCACTCTACACGGAGGAAGATTTCGGCACTAATCGCTGGCATTGGCAGAACTGATCCACGGTAATTGGGTTACTGGATTATAAAACACCCACTGGCTTTATTTAGAAGACTAATCAGAAACATTTAGAACAACAATGTTGCTATAAAGGAGACCATGAACCATGAACCCATGTCTTGGAGAACTGCCCTTGGCTTCAGCCTCTTTTGGGGAACAGAATCCCAGGAGAATCCAAGTTAAGCTCCTTTGACAGACCTGAGAGGAAGTCTTGACGAAAACCGAAGCCAAGTCACTTGGGGAATTGTGTATATAGTCTCTGAAGGACGGCCCAGTGTCAGAAAAAGGAAAATCTTTTTGGTTTTTTTTTTCCTCAAACAAGCAGCGGTGGTCTGGCGGGAGCAGGGTGTTAACCCTTCTGAATTATAAGCAAACAAGTCTTGCCGAGCCGTTGGCCAAAGTCAACTTCCTCTCTTCCCCCCACCCGTCTCTCTCTCTCTCTCTCTCTGGTTCAAAGGATGGTCCTTTTGGACAGATATCTTCCTTGCAGACTGTGCCCTGTCTCCTAGTGCCCCTGGGGGTGCGGGGGGGTGCGGGAGAAGGGGAGGGGAACTTTGATGCACTAGAACAGGGGTCAACATACTATGGCTGGGACCAAATCCAGCCCCCGACTGTCCTTATACAGCCTGTGAGCCCAGAAGGGATTTTTACATCTTTAAATGGTTAAAGAAAAATCAGACAAAGAACACTATTTCTTGACATGTGAAAATTATATAAAATTCAAATGTCAGTGTCCATAAGTAAAGTTGTATTAGAACACGACCACACCCATTCATTAATATATTGTTTATGGCTGCTTTCACGCTGCAACTGCAGAGTTATGACAGACATCGTATGGCCCGCAAAGCTGAAAATATTTACTAGCTGGCCCTGTACAGAAAAGGCCCTTGCTAAAACATCTTTGTAGAGCCTTATTATTATGTACAGCATTCCGTGAACCTGGCACTGTAGGGCCCTGTGAAAATAGTAAATTCTGGCCCTTGGTCCATGTCAGAAGCATGGAAATCTAGGGGTGAAGTGCTTTGGGTCTCATTTGTCTGGCTTGGCATTTCAGCTCAGTGAGTGTTTATTGAGCAGCTACTGTGTCTCAATCACTGGGGACCCAAGATGTGTAGGATGCTGTCCCTGCCTTGGAATGACTGGACAGACAGTGGGGAGATGGGCTCCGAAGCAGGTCGTTTGACTATAATGCTTCAGGGGGATCAGAGAGAGCATCTCAGATTCTGAACAGACAATTTTTTTGTCGAACTGAATCCAGAATCCTGGAGCCTTGCTCTAATAAGGGAGGACTTGACCAAAGAAATGTGAAAGCAGTAGTTCTGTTAATTTGTTCATGAATGAAAAAGCTCCTGGTGCCAATTACCCAATGGGAAGTGTTGTACATAATGAGCAAAGCAGTTACCTTATTAGAAAAATAACAAAGACTTGAATCTTGAGTTGGTATTATAACAGTCCTGTGGGATTGACTAATCCACCAAGAACAGTTTCCAGGTTTAAAATGATATGTTTAAAACAGCCTTTTGACAAGATGCTGAACTGTTTGCTACTGCCTGTGTAAAGGGGGTAGGGGTGGGGGTGTGTACAAGCATTCTTGTATGAGCATAAAATATCTTTAGAATATACAGGAACCTGAGTGACTGTCCCAGGAGGGGGGCTGGGTATCTGGGGACAAGGCTGAGAGGAAGACTTTGGGCAGATACCTGTTTTAAAATTTTTGCTCTAACTTTTCACTTTATTTTCAAGTATTTATTTAGGATGATTTCCAGTATTTTGTATGCTCTCTTATACCTTTTGAATTTTTTTTTCTTTTTTTTTCCTTTTGAATTTTGAACCATGTGAATATAGTACCTATTCAAAAAATACATAAATTTAATGTAAAATAAGTAGCACATGGTCTTGCTGTTACCTTCATACATCTTCCTAGGGAGGTCGTTTTTCCTCTCATTCAGTATATGATTCTTTTTTTCTTTTTAATAGATCTTTATTGGAGTATAACTGCTTCACAATACTGTGTTAGTTTCTGTTGTACAACAAAGTGAATCAGCCATATGCAGACATATATCCCCATATCTCCTCCCTCTTGAGCCCCCCTTCCACCCTCCCTATCCCACCCCTCTAGGTGGTCACAAAGCACCGAGCTGATCTCCCTGTGCTGTGCTGCTGCTTCCCACTAGCTGTTTTACATTCGGTAGTGGATATATATCGATGCCACTCTCACTTTGTCCCGGCGTCCCACTCCCCCGCCGTGTCCTCAAGTCCGTTCTCTGTGGCAGGGCAGGAGTATATGACTCTTGATTGCCTACTACTGTGAGTCAGGTACTGTTCTAGGTCCAGCAGTTACAGCTCTGGGCCTCAACTTGTTCCTCTGAATGTGGGGAGTTGACCTCTAAGGCAGCCTTCAACTTGAGAGGGCATCAAACTCAACAGGAAGGCTCATTAAAACACAGACTGCTGGTCCCCACCCCCAAGATTCAGTGGGTTTAGGTGAGCCTCAAGAATCAGCATTTACAACAAGTTCCCAGGTGATGTTATATGCTGCTGGCCTGGGAACCACACTTTGGGAGCTCCCCTCTGACTTCCTAGGGTTCCCTACTTTCTAGGGTTCTTTATAAATAAACTACGTTCCCAGTTCAGAAAATATGAACAAATAAAGAATAGATTCCTGTAACTCAGAACACAAAGTAATCCCTCTTACACTGCAGTTTGGGAACACAACAAAGCAGACAGGTCAACAGAAGTAAAGTTATCTAGCTTCCATGCCCCCCACCAGGGGCATGATGGAGGAACACAGAATCAGATCATGGTCAGAGTTTGATGAGTTTCAACAAGTAATTCTTCCTGGGGGAAGTGACTTGGTGCAAAGCTTTCGAGGAAGGTTAAGTGGCGAGGTTTAAGCCGGGCAGCCTGGCCTAATACCCACAGGATAACACTGCTGGACATCATTGTAAGGCCTCACAATTATCCCTGACCATACAAATTCAGCCTGATCATCAGTGAGTTCCTGACAAGGACATGGTCCCCAGCATGGACCCCTGCACCTGACTCCATGCCTTAGTGCATGCTGTTCCCTCAGCCGAAATACCCTTCCTGGTCCCCTCACCTCTGTAAACCCTATTTGTCCATCAGGATGCAGGTAAAATCAAACTATTCTTCATGAGAATTTAATATCTGCTCAGCCTACACTTAATATCTTTTTCTGTATATCAATTCATTGGGACGCTTGATCATTATTATTTTTTTCATTTATTGATTCATTCATTCAACAATATTACCATTCCACCAACAAATTCTTATCAAAGGGCCTACCATATACTGGGAATTACGGTAGATTTGGAGAATAGAATCATAGGTCAAAACAGACTTGGTCCCTGCCCTAATGAGAGAAAGATCATTAATCAAATAATTGCACTGGTGGAAGTACAATTACAGGCTGAGAAGAGTGGTCCGAAGGAAAGAAATATGGTTTTATGAGAACATAAAAGAAATGACCCTGATGTAGCCTTGGGGGTGGGTGTCAGGATAGACTTTCCAAGAAAGTATAGTTTGGGCCGAGAGCTGAAGGTTGCCCAAGACTTGGCTGGATGAGGAATTGGAGTGGGGAAGGGGAATGCTCTCCAAATTGGGGGACCAGCATGTGCAAAGGTCCTGTTGTAGGAGGCAGCTTGGCAGGTTCAAGGAACTGAGAGACCACAGTGGCTGGGTGGTGGGGTTGGGGAGGTGTTGGAGAACAAGGAGAAGAGGGGTACATTGTGAGGCTGGGAACAAACCCCGCGGAGCCCTGTCGGCCTTGTTAATGATTTTGGTCTTTAACCTAAGGTTGCTAAGATGCCATGACAGGGTTTTAAACAGTGGGTTGCTGGAGGCAGAGTTATGTTTGGAGAAGTTTATTCTGCTGCTGCTGTCTCGAGAATGAACACGACTGAAATCAGGGAGACCAATCAGAAGGCTGTTGGAAGAGTGCAGAAGGTAGATATGGTGTCTTGGACTAGGGTTATAGTAGTGGAACCGGAGAAAAATGGGTGTAGTTAAGAAAACATTAGGAAGTAAATTGCTAGGTTGTGGTGGTTGGTTAAGAGAGAAGGAAGAGTCAAGGGCGAGACTTTGGAGGAGCATCCATTTGGGGGGATGTGATAATGAGTTTGCTTTGAACCTGAAAGTGGAACTGTGGAGTAGGCAGCTGATCAGGAGCTCAGACCCTCTGAGCTGGGAGTGGTCACTGGGAGTCCTCAAGGCTCACCGCATCACTTCACCTTCAGGATCTGCTCCAGCCATCTTTGGCCAACCTTTGTCCCATACCACTGCTTCCCTTGTTCCAGCATTCATTCCACCAAACCAAACCCCCCATCTTGAATGTCCATCTCCTTCTCTTGTCATTCCGAAAGGGACAGAGACCAACTCAGGCTTGCTCCCAGTTGGAGGAGGCCTACTGCAGTGGTCTTCAAACTTTCTGCTTAAAATCCCCCATAAAAGGATTTTGTAAAACCATTTACCCTCTCACACATTTTTAAGTTTACATCTACATTTTTTATTAGACGTCTGCCAAAGATGCAATTTCCAGTATATTGTAAACACTGAGATTTTTAAGTAAAACGATTGCATCACTGTTTTAAATGTATCCAGTGGAATCTAAACACCATAGGAATTTGACACCCACCATCATCCATTTTAAAAATGCATGAACACGCTCTTTGTTAATAGTCAGTGTTCCTTTTTCTCCTTGAAATTTTACTTCTGTTTCACTTCCCCTGTGGAATTTTACCCTAATGTAATATATGTAATATGTTTTTGTGCTTAAAACTCTGTCGTTTGTTTCCCGGTCACATTTCATTGTAACGATTTCATATAAAGTTAAAACTTTTTAAATTTCCTGAAATCAGAAAGTTCTAAATACTAAAATTTTCTTCTTGTTTGAGGTATAGTTATGATTATTAATAATATGCAGGCAATCAAAACAACATAAAATATATTCTAATTTGGATAAATAATAAACATAAAAACTAAAATTACATTGAAAATGTACGTTAGGTGGTGATGCTGGAGACTTTTCAAAGTAATTTTTTTTCATGTAAATACATTGTTCTTTTGTTTGCTTTTGGGAGTTTTTTGGGTTGTTTGTTTGTTTGTTTGAAGTATAGTTGATTTACAGTGTTTTGCCAGTCTCTGCTGTACAGCAGTGACTGTTTTAAACACATATACATTCTTTTAAAAATATTCTTTTCCATTATGGTTTATCCCGGGAGATCGGGTATAGTTCCCTGGGCTATACAGTAGGACCTTGCTGTTTATCCACTCTCAATATAATAGTTTGCATCTACCAACCCCAGATTCCCAGCCCATCCCTCTCTCTCCCCGCCTCCCCCCTTGGCAACCACAAGTCTGATCTCTATGTCTGTGAGTCTGTTTCTGTTTTGTAGATAGGTTCATTTGTGCCATATTTTAGATTCCACATGTAAGGGATATCATATGGTGTTTGTCTTTCTCTTTCTGACTTCCTTCACTAAGTATGATAATCTCTAGTTGTATCCATGTTGCTGCAGATGGCATTATGGTGTGCTTTTTTATGGCTGAGTAGTATTTCACTTGTATATATGTACCACATCTTCTTTATCCATTCATCTGTTGATGGGCATTTAGGCTGTTTCCATGTTTTGGCTAAGTAATTTTTTTATTGACGTATAACATACATGCATGTATGTGACGAGGTCTGAGTGTACAGCTCAGGTTATTACAGAGTGAGCACACCCGTGCAGTTAGCACCCAGGTCCAGAGATAAAATCTTGCTCGTGCCAGGTTCTCTCTTCTGTTTTTTTATTTATCCATGGAAGAATACTATTTGTTGCATGAGATATGAGACAAGGATCAGCGTCAATTGTATTTCCATTTTTCATTTATATAGATGTAAACACTGAAAAACCCTCATTCACATAAACTAATAGATAAAAATACAAGTTTTATTAAAGCAGGGTCAACTCAGTTCTTGATCTGCTTCTGAGTTATGTACCAAAAATCACATAGTGATCTATCACTAACAATTATATTTTAATTCTATTAGGCCTTCCTAATGAAAAAAAGAATTGGAAACCACCCAGCTTGCAAAGAAGATTTACTACTTATTTATTAGTGTTGCTCACTTTCAATGTTCTGTGCCCTCTCGTGTGGCGGCTGGGGGAGTTATCCCTGGGGCATAAGCCCAGTTAAGATTTGGGATGGAATGAGTAAGAAGTTTGTCTTTCTTTTGTAAAGGAGGAGGGCTGTTGTGAAAGAGCAGGTGTAAAAGGACAACTTGAACCTCTGTCACTGGTTAGCAGACATCTGGTCCTGTCCAAAACCATTTGGCATGGACCAAATATGCTTTATGGACATTTTGGATAAGACCAAATTTCAGGGACCTTTTGACGTGGACCAGATATCTTACAGACCCAGTGTCTTATGGATGTTTTGGACAGGACCAGATGTCCTGCAATTCTGTCCACCCATCAGTTCTAGAAAAGGGTTTTTATGGAAGTTGAGGATCTGGAAATTGATTCTCTTAAAGCTTTGAATGTGTGTGTATAGTGCTTGGAAAGTCTTCGTGTACTCCCAGGGGTTGACATACCCCAGTTTGAAGTTCACAGAGGAACCTGTATGGCTTCAAATCAGACTAGACCCGTCACTCAAAATTTCCTAGTTCATGTTTCTAAGAGAGGGAATCTGATTGGCCCAGCCTATTTTTTTGAGTCAGGCCACATCATAGGCTTCCGACCAGGTGGTCAGCACTGTGCACAGATGTTTCCCTGAGCAGGGACCCCAAGGAGGCAGGTAGCTGTGTACTGACACATGTACTGCTTTTCCTTGAAACTGTCTCCGGTTCTGTTCTTCTGCTAGAAATACGCTCTCCAGACTATGCGTTCCTTATCTGTTATTTTTTACCTTTTTATTACATGCATCTCTTTCCTCCTTGTACTGTGGTTATTCATGTGGCCAATTGCCTTTTCTAGCTGTAAGCTCCTTGAGAGATGGCCCCTGTCTTAATGACTTCCTAGCATTGTGTCTTACACTTAGTAGATGTCTATGTCTAGTAAGTATTTTTTGACCAGATGAATTGATTAATGGATGTCTTAAGCTTCTTTATATCCCCTACAGGACCTAGAATAGTGCTGGTCTTTCAATAGCAGGGTTCCAGAAGAATGGATGAATTAATCAGTGAGCAAAACAATGAATTAACGAATCAATGAACTAATGAGCCGTGGAGCAATGGCTTGAAAGTAAGAGAGTTCATATCTCACAAGGGGGGTCAGGATCTGCAGAATCAGTGTAAAGGAGTGACATGTATGAAACTGGCTATTTCTAATCCAGGCTCCTGTTTTGTGTTTATTTCCATAATGGGTTGTGGTAGATACAGTAGCTCATCGCAAAACATCCAAGTAAATCCTTTCCTGCCCTTTGCATCTTGTCTTGCAGTTGTGAGCAGCATCTCTTCACCACCGTGGTGTTTGGTCCGTACCTCAGCCCGGGTGAGGATGTAAAACCCCTGGCCCTGCACATGCGTGGTAGAGGCCAACAGGAACACCTGGCTCCAGCCACAGTCATGGACATGTCAACCGTGGAGTAGTGTGGACGCTTTCTCTCTGCTTCTCAGGGTTTCAGTCCTTTCGGGTTTGTGTCATTGATCATTTTTTATGGTTTTGCGGCTGGACGTTCACGATCAAGGCAGGCACCATGGGGGATCAGCAACTGTACAAGACCAATCACGTGGCCCACGGTGGTGAGAACCTTTTCTACCAACAGCCACCACTTGGCATCCACGGTGGGCTGAACCACAACTATGGGAATACAGTCCCCGGGGCTGGAATGGATGCCCCTCAGGCATCACCCATCTCCCCCCACTTCCCTCAAGACACTCGGGATGGTCTGGGCTTGCCTGTTGGCTCCAAAACGCTTGGCCAAGTGGACACCTCAAGGCAGGGAGGGTGGGCAGGCCATGCAGGGCCTGGAAACCACGTCCAGCTACGTGGCAACCTGACCAACTCGAACATGATGTGGGGATCTCCAGCCCAGGCGGAGCCCACCGATGGCTACCAGTACACCTACTCCCAGGCCAGCGAGATCCGGACCCAGAAGCTCACCAGTGGTGTCCTGCACAAGCTAGACTCTTTCACCCAGGTGTTTGCCAACCAAAACCTGCGAATTCAGGTCAACAATATGGCCCAGGTGCTGCACACCCAGTCAGCGGTGATGGACGGAGCCCCTGAAAGCGCCCTCCGCCAGTTGCTGTCCCAGAAGCCCATGGAGCCCCCAGCACCGGCTCTCCCTTCCCGCTACCAGCAGGTGCCCCAGCAGCCTCACCCTGGTTTCACTGGCGGGCTGTCCAAACCAGCCCTTCAGGTTGTGCCGCACCCAAGCCAAGGGCACCCGTATTATGACTACCAGCAGCCACTGGCCCAGATGCCGGTGCAGGGAGGACAGTCACTGCAGGCCCCCCAGATGCTGTCCCAGCACATGCCGCAGCACCAGTATTACCCGCAGCAGCAGCAGCAGCAAGCCGGGCAGCCGCGGATATCAGTGCAAGACATGCAGCCGCCGCCGCAGCAGCAGGTTTGCCCAGCGCAGCCCCAGCAGCTGCAGCAGCGGCAGGGTGCGATGCAGATACCTCAGTATTACCAGTCCTCGCCCATGGCGCAGCATTTGCCAGAGTCGCGGCAGCCGCAGATGCACCTGCAGCCCCCTTCTTATCACAGGGACCCCCACCAGTACACCCCGGAGCAGGCGCACGCTGTCCAGCTGATTCAGCTGGGCTCCGTGCCCCAGTACTACTACCAGGAGCCCCAGCAGCCCTACGGCCACCCCGTGTACCAGCAGAGCCACCTGCCCCAGCCCCAGCAGCCTGAGGACGGTCAGCCCAAGACTTACCCAAGCGACAGGCAGGCCCAGGCCATGCTGAGCTCCCACGGGGACCTGGGGCCTCCAGATACGGGAATGGGTGACCCGGCAAGCTCGGACCTGAACCGGGTCGGCAGTGTGCTGCCCCACCGGCCGCTCCTGTCCCCCAGTGGCATCCACCTCAACAACATGGGGCCTCAGCACCAGCAGCCGTCTCCCAGTGCCGTGTGGCCCCAGGTATTCTCACAGTGGCTGTTTCTCCTGGTGTCTCAGTGTGCCCATGGGCCAGCCAGAGATGCGTCTATGCAGTGCCCAGTCCGCTCTCCAAACCCCTCCGACACTTCTGTTCTTTATTTGTTCCACAAACGTTAGCCAGACGCTGTGGAATGCAAAAGCGATTTTGACTCAGTCCTTTGCCCATAGAGCTTACAGTCTCACTAAGGAGACGGCCAATACACCGTATCGGGTCCTGAATGATGCACATAATGGTCAAGGCCTGATCAGGTGCCCAGGGACCACCACCGTGTCAGGTGCCCCTTAAGTCTGTATCCTTAGGGAATTTCCTATGAAATCGTTCCCCTTTTGGGAGGGAGACCACATTATGATAGCATTTCTCAAAGTCTAAAGCCCAGAATAGGAGTTCCATAGAATGTTGAACGGATATTGCTGGGAGGAGGGGAATGGGTTCTCTGGATAAACAAATATGCGGGTTCTTAAAGTGAAACGGGCTGCAGTGCTGCTGGGCTTCTCAGAGCCTTTCATATGCTCATGTGCACTGCAGATCTCCCCAAGGGATACCTTGTGTAGTTGCAGAGGTGAAAACCTTAGCTGCCCACAGGATCCAGGCAGGTAAAGTCAGTAAGCAAAACGGCCTGGTATGAGATGATAAGGACTGTGTGGACTAGAGAGCAGACGTCCCATCTAATGACATTCTTGGGATTTTTTAAAACAGTCCAGCCAAGCAAACCATGTCTGCAGGCCAGATTCAGCCTGAGGGTGACGGTTATTAACCCTTGATTATTTCCAAAATGTATTTGATCACAAAACTGCCTACTGTGTCCTGGGCACCGTTCAGGCCTTCGCGGTGTCCCAGGTGCTCCACTCAAGTGACAACAAGGTCGGGGGAGGAGGGCACCTTGAATGGGACTGGGGTAGATGGAGAGAGGGCTCCGATGAAGGTTGAAGACCAGGCATAAAGTCCCCTTGACCCGGTTTTGTTTAAGACTCAGGCCTGTAGTAACTGAGAGACTTGGTGAATATAAGAATAAGATGACATGGCCAAAGCTGAGGTCTCCCAGCGTGAGGCTGTGTCGTCCAGCCCTCCATTCGGGAATGGAGCCTGTCTGTGTACAGAATAGGTGGACAGGGAGAACAGGAAGGAAGGAGGTGGGGGATTGAGTCCCAGTGGGCTTGTGGCTGGTGGGGCTCCGTGAGGGGGCGTGGCCCCAAACCAGGGAACATCAGGGGAAAGAAATCTGGAAGCCTCAGGTGTGGAAGGGCAAGGGCGTGCGTATCTGTGAGCCCGGTCAGCGTGAGGCAGAGAGCGGAAAGAATCCTAGAAGTGTGCAGGCCCTGGGGTTCCCGCCGCTCAAGGACTCCTCCCATCAGAAACACATTTGTTTTTTTTCTTCTTTCTTCTGGTGTCCTGCATGGCTCAAAATAGATGCACCTACCTGATGGCAGAGCCCAGCCAGGGTCCCCTGACTCAAGGTAGGATGGATGCATGGAGGCTTGTTGGCATTTTGGGAGACTGGAAGGTTTCCCTGAACTGTCTCGTGATTCATTTCTAAATTCAAAGTCAATTCCTCAAAGAAATTTGTAAGAATAATAATAGCAGCTATTGTTTTTGAGTGCTTATTATTACTTTATATCATACGTAATAAAAGTAGTAGCTCCATGAGGGTTGGTGTGATTACCATGTGCCTAGCACATAGTAAGCACTCAACCACTGTTAACTATTATTATCATTATTATTTTACAAATGAGAAAACTGAGGCTCAGAGAGCTTAAGGTTGCACATCAAGAAAGTAGGGATGCTGGGATAGACTCCAAAGCCCCTGTTCTGCCCTCTGTCCATTCAGTGAGTATTTATTTAGTACCTACTGTGTGCTAGGCATGGAACTAAGCTATGAGGATGCCCCAGTGAATAGTACAGTCTTGTTTCCTCCCCTCATGGGTTTGGTAAATAAAGACTTAGCCAGAACCTTACAAACTAAGACATGCAACCTGGAGGCTGAACCAGAAGACTGAGACCCATGTGTCTAAGGGAAGACTTCTGGAAGAGGAGAGCCGAAGCTGATTCTAGAAGGGTCATAAGCCAGAGGTGGGAAAAAACCCAGCACCTGAAGGCCTGGAATGAAGAAAGACGTTTGGTTCAACTCTTGCATGATCTTGAGCACGCCCTTTCCTACTCTTGAGCCTCAGTTTTCCATCTGCAAATTGGGCTTAGTTCTCTGAAGGGAATTGGGGTAATACAAGTAGGGCCATGGCCGTGGGAGCTCTGGATGAATGAAATGGGTTCATTGTAGGGTGTGAGGTCTTGTGATGAGTCACTGTTTCCCGTCATCAATGTGTGTGTCCTCTCCACTTGGTCCTACCCTTGAGCAGTGGCCAACCAAAAGGAGTGTTTGGGGAGCAGTTTGATGCCAAGAACAAGCTGACATGCTCCATCTGCCTGAAGGAGTTCAAGAGTCTGCCTGCCCTGAACGGCCACATGCGGTCCCACGGGGGGATGAGGGCCTCCCCCAGCCTCAAACAGGTGAGGAGGAGTCAGTCCCCGGTCCTTCCCAGGCCATGTGCTGCTTGCTTTGCTTTGCTGCCATCAGAGAGTGATGTGAGCCCCACTCGGGGAACCTGAGGAGGCATAGCCCTTCCCTAACGAAAGTACTCAAGCTTTGACGCTGGGAGCCAGCCAGGTCACACAGTCTCCGCTTCCACTGGCTTCATGAACAAGAGTCCAGAACTGAGGTGGTAGAAATCCTTTTAGGGGATCCCAGCCTCTCCAGCTCCTGGAGAAGACAGCAAAGAAAACATGTTGATGCACTATTGTTTTCAACTTCTGCTCCTTGAAGTACTCAAGACCAGGGTCCCTTGGGCCTTCCAGATCCGTAGTCAATGGCCAGGGAAAGCTAATGTGACCATCGGGCTCCCAGCCAGCATTCTCTGTTCACCAGGGCACTAGTGGTAGACTCTAACATCCGAAGACCTTTGAATGCCCTTAGGATTATCCAGGCAGGATGCCCTTGTGGTGAACTACCCATGCAGTTTTAGAGTTAGATTAAAATTCAAAGAACTTTCTCAATTCTTTGAATGCTGTTAATCTTAATTTAAGTCTATGGGATTAACTCTGTTCACCAAAAACTTTGATGTGACCCAGGTCACTCCGTCTCCCGACCATGCCAGTTAAAAGAGCTTTTCCTCCATTTGACAGATGAGTAAACTGAGGCCCATAGAATTAAAAGGTCCTGCACAAGAGCTTGTGTTTTTTTTGTTTTTTTTGTTTTTTTTTGGTCTGATTCTAAGTCCATGTCCTTTTCTTTAAAAGCAATGACAGCCACACAAAAATTTTTCTTCACTATTTGTTTTAATATACAAGTGATACACGGTCAAGATTTTTTAATGTAGAAAATCAAGTGCCTTGTCCATTGCCGACGGGCATCACTGGAGCCGAGGGACTCAGGCTGGCAGGAAGGAAACCACCCTGCAGCGGTTCTCTGTCACCCACGTGTGATGTCCAGGAACGTTTCAGGAAGAGCAAAGTGCATCCCCCCCATGAGAGCTGCTCTCAGCCCAGGATCAAAGCCTTTATTGTCTGTGTAGGAGGAAGGAGAGAAGGCCCCGGTGCCTCCGCCTCAGCCGCCACTGCCGCCTCCGCCTCCGCCTCCGCCGCCACCGCAGCTCCCACCCGAGGCGGAAAGCCTCACGCCTATGGTCATGCCCGTGTCTGTCCCTGTCAAGCTTCTCCCGCCCAAGCCCAGCTCTCAGGGCTTCGCCAACAGCGTCGCTGCCGCCCCCTCAGCCAGAGACAAGCCAGCCAGCTCGATGTCGGACGACGAGATGCCCGTGCTCGTGAGGATGACCCTCTCTCCCCCACACTCACCCCAAGGGGCTGCCCCCCACCCGCCTGCTGTGAGTTGCTGCTCTGCCCTGCCTGCCTGGGGTGGGGATATCCCTTTGCTTTCTTGGAGATGGGGACAGCTCTGCCAGGGCCCCTGGCCTGAGCTCAGACGTGACTTGGCCTCTCCGGGCTGAGCCCCCCGCGGCCACCTTGGGAATCCCATCCGTGTCCGCACTGCCTGCCACCCAGTAAACACCTGGCACTCTACCAGGCTAATGGTCTGGGTTAGAGTCTGAGAGACCCGAAGATGTTCCTAGATTAAACAGAGGTGATAACTCAGCTGGTGATCGCAGTTATTAAAATATGGAAGTACTGTCCCAGATAATAAATAGCTACTGCCCAGGGTCCTGGCCCCTCCCCCAGGACCTCCAGACCTCCCCAGATCCAGCAACCAAAGAGGCAACCCCTGGCACAGCAGGTCCTCCAGGCAGTAGCGCTGGCATCCATTCTGATGGTGAGTCAGCCTTACCACATGCTTAATATCTTCAGTATCACCCCTGTGTAAATAAATACCCTCAGAGGACCGGATTCATTAAGATTCCCAAAGTAATTCCCCTGAGACACCCACCCCCCAATCTCAAGAAAGCAAAGAGATTTGTGTTTCTTATTCACTGTTCTTCTCTTTCTCAAGTTCCGAGCGCATCACCCAAGCAGCTTAGCTTGGCTCTGGGACAGAGATCTCTCTCACTCTCCTTCCCTCTCTCTCTCTCTCTCTGTCCCCCTCCCCCTCTCTCCCTCCCTCCACCCCTCCCCGGGGGAGTCTGTAACCCATGTGATTCACTACATCAGATTTGTCCCCTCCCCACAGAGTAGTACACTGAGTCACATTTGTCCTCACAGAATAGGCAGCTGCTGGGATTCCAGGAGACACGAGTGGGGTTGGGCCAGAATAGGGATCAGGAGGATAATTAAGAGAACTAGAAAAATCCAGAAAGAGCCTTTTTGGTTTTCTATGTAATATCAGGGCTCAAAAGAGGAAAGACAGATGGACAACCTCTAGAGGCGAGGATTCTCATCAGCTGGCAGGTCTTGGGGGCCAGCAACAGGCAGAGAGATGAAACGACACAGCCAAGCCCCCTCTTTGCCCAGGGAAGTTCCTCATTTGGTGGGAGGGATGCTGTTTCTACCCTTTGGAAACTCTCAGCCTGAAGCTGGAGAGTAAGGATCGTAGTCACACAGGGGTCAGAGCCCCAGGCAGCAGCCCCGCCCCAGTTCAAGACAGAGCAAGGCAGCAATGCCCTGCGTGTGGCTGGTGGGGGACATACCTGGGGAGCTAAGGTCATTAGGGACTGGGATGAGGCAAGGGAAGTTTGATGCGAGTTTGCTTAGAAGATCGTCAAGAGGGGAGTTCCAAGGCAGAGGTGAACTTGGTTTTGTGGGAAGGGTGAGAGACATACTGTGAGGAGATAAGCCGAAATGGAAGCGTGTAGGTAGGGCTTGAGTAAGTGTGAGCAAGGTCCTGACACTTAATATAAAGAAATCAAAATGTCCAAGTAGGAGCCCTGTGTTTTAATCCCCACTCTGCTCCTAGCCATCTGGGATGCAGCCAGCCGAGACCCTTCCCCTCTCAGAACTTCAGTTTCTCCCTGATCTGGGTTTGGGGGGCAGGGGTGGTGTTGGCCTCCTCAGTGACTGTCATCTCTCTGGGGAGCTTTTAAAACCTCTTGGCGCTTGGCCCTGTCTCCAGCTTGGCTGGAACTCTGTAAATGCTTCCTCCCACCTGACATCCAGGTCTGATATTCCGGGGGCCTTCCCTGGCCCAGGGTCTCAGAGCCTTGCCTGGAGGATGGGAAAGTCCCAGAATAGAGCTGTTGTAACAGAACCCAGAGGCTCGTAGAGAGAGCCCGAAAGGGACCTTTGGCCCTGTGGTCAGAGGTCTGGATCCCAGTGCAGGGTTGAAGTCACTCGGGGTCCTCAGGTGACCACATCCGTTACCCAGGAACCAGGTGTGAAGTGTCAAGATGGCTCCCCAAGTTGGGGGCACGTGCACCTTCTTCCCATTGCTCAGCCCCCTCTCTCCACCTTAGCCTCAGGTGGTGAGGAGCCCCCTGGTGGGGAAAGGAAGCAGGTTGGGGCTCTCTGACCTAAGGAGAGCCCCCCGGGGGCCTGGGGGTCCCCGCTGCCCCTTCCCCTTTCCTCACCTTTCTGCTTCCCTAGACTCCCCTCCTAGGGGCTGGGACGGCACCCCAGAAGATGATGAAGCTGAGGGAGAGGCACGAGGGGCAGCCTGAAGTGCTGAAGGCAGCAGAAGGGGCCCTGAGGGGGAGGAGCCCAGAGCTGAGAGGTGACTGGGGCAGGTCACATGGCCTGGAGGAGGCTGGTCACGTGACCATGGCCGACCCTTCCCATCACCCCCTGCTGCCTCCTACTCAGGCGTCACCCTGAGCACAGGGATTGCCAGGGACCACAGCTGTGACGAGCACTGGCCTGCAGGGCCTGGGAGGGGACCACAGAACTGCCCAGAACTTTTCTGCAGGTATCCTCACAGCCCCTCCCAACCGCACGGCTGCCTCTCCAGCCACACCCAGCTCTCCGTTTTTCTGGGCTGATGCTGGCATACAACCAAGACTGTTTGTGTTTGGCTTGGGCATGCCCTGCTTATCTCTTTCCGTGCGTGTGTTTACTTATTAGTATATCTGTACCCATGTGGCAGATCTTCCTTCCAGAAGATGCTTGGTTCTGCTGGAATAAAATAAACTAACCCTGCTGACAGGAAACCAACCTACAAGAAGGGTTTGCCACAGATAAGCCACCAGTGCTGGGAGCAGTAATGAGGGGTGGTGAGGCGGGGAGGCTCACCAGATCCACTTCTAGGAGAGCACATGAGACGGGCCTCAAAGATCCGCGATGGCTCTCCTCAACCCTAAGGTTACCTTGAAGAAGAGCCCAGTGTGGGTCACTGGCCCTGGGAGCCTTGGCCAAGGCCTGACCCCCTCTTCCTGCCCCACAGCCTCTGCCCAGCTTCCCTGAATAGATTCTTCTGTCGCCGCCTCAGAACATGTGTTATCTGTCCCCGATGTCAGTCCCCGGGGAGCAGTGGGGAATTAAAGGGCCCACTCAGCTGGATTCCACTCACCAGATGGGAATGCAGTGATAAGCGATAAAGAATGTGAATATATTCTTTCTTGCCCACCCACTATTCCTACCACCCCCATCCCTCTCCAGACATGAGGGATTTCCTCCAAAACCAAAGTTTTCTGCCTAATCAAGCCACCAGATCTCGCCTCGTCTGAAGTGGATGTGGCCGTTTCTGAAGGCGGAGGATGCTGGGGTCAGACGAGTGGAAGGGGGGAGGGGTCCCCGTTAGGACAGCAGTCCCCCTTCCCTCAGCCTGTGGAAAGGGCCTGTGGGAAAAGCCCAAGTATTTGAATCGGATCATTCTTCCCATTGTAGGAAATTCCCAAGAAGCATCAGCCGGGCTTGGCCAAAGCTGAGGAAGCCCTCAAGACCGCGCCGGAGAAGAAAAAGTTCCGGCACCGGCCGGAGCCGCTCTTCATCCCGCCTCCGCCCTCCTACACCCCCAACCTCGCCGCCTCGCACTCTGGCGCCACCCTGTACCAGAGCCAGCTGCGCTCCCCGCGCGTCCTGGGCGACCACTTGCTCCTCGACCCCGCCCACGAGCTGCCCCCCTACACGCCCCCGCCCATGCTCAGCCCGGTGCGCCAGGGTTCGGGGCTCTTCAGCAACGTGCTCATCTCCGGCCACGGCGCCGGCGCGCATCCGCAGCTGCCCCTCACGCCCCTCACGCCCACGCCTCGCGTGCTGCTCTGCCGCCCCAGTGAGTCGCCCCTGTCCCCGCCTCCGCTACCTCAGGGGCGGTGCCCCGACTGTGCTGGGTGCTGCCCCAGGAGGCCTCGCGTTCTGTCGTCTCGTTTTCCACAGACCTTGGCGGTGGCTCGATTCTGTGTACCAGGCAATGTGCTGGGGGCTAGAAAGAATACTTCTCAGGGCAAACACAGTCTAGCCGCGGAGACTAACACGTAGAGCGATAATCAGAGTTTCTTTGGGATAGGGAAAAACGAAGGGTGCTGTGGATAACCGTGTAAGACATCCAAAATAAATGTACTAAGTAGGGGCTTCCCTGGTGGCGCAGTGGTTGAGAGCCCACCTGCCGATGCAGGGGACGCGGGTTCGTGCCCCGGACTGGGAGGATGCCACATGCCTCGGAGCGGCTGGGCCTGTGAGCCATGGCCGCTGAGCCTGTGCATCCGGATCCTGGGCTCCGCGACGGGAGAGGCCACAACAGTGAGAGGCCCCCGTACCACAAAAAAAATAAAAATAAAATAAAAAAATAAATGTATTAAGTAGATGTACAAATGGGATTATATGTAAGACCACACCTTCACATTTTAGCATGCTGTGTAAAGATCAAGCAGGAGAGCTTCCCTGGTGGGGCAGGGCTAAAGAATCCGCCTGCCAATGCAGGGGACATGGGTTCGAGCCGAGGTCCGGGAAGATCCCACATGCCGCGGAGCGCCTAAGCCCATGCACTACAACTACTGAGCCTGCGAACCACAGTTGCTGAGCCCGTGTGCCACAACTACTGAAGCCCACGGGCCTAGAGCCCGTGCTCCGCAACAAGAGAAGCCACCGCCTGCGCACTTCATCAAAGAATGGCCCCCGCTCACCACAACTAGAGAAAGCCCATGCACCACAGGGAAGATCCAATGCAGCTAAAAATAAAAATAAATAAAAAATTTATTAAAAAAAAAGATCAAGCAGGAGAGCCCTGTAGCCAGGATCTCTTTCTGGAGCAAGAATAGTTTCATAGAAATAAAACAAATTAACAGGGGAATTCCCTAGCGGCCCAGCGCTTAGGACTCCACACTTTCACTGCGGAGGGCCTGGGGTCAATCCCCGGTCGAGGAACTAGGCTCCCACAGGCCCCGCACACACAGCCAAAAATTATTTTTAAATAATTTTTAAAATAAATAAAAAGCTTAAGCAGACCAGAGTGGGGCAGCTGGCCACTCCTTACCCTGTGTGAGAAGTGGGGAAACGCTAAGCCACGTTGCTCCACATTCCATCCAACTCCTCGGAGACTGCTGGGGTAACTCTGGCATGGGTTGGGTAGGAGAGGGGCCTTGTCATGACTGTTTAGGTAACTGCTCATTTAGTTTCTTCAGTACCCTTCCCTGTTGACCAGTGACCCCTGGTTTTTGTGCTTCAGACAGCATCGACGGCAGCAACGTGACAGTCACCCCAGGGCCTGGAGAGCAGACTGTTGATGTCGAACCGTAAGGAAAAGCCAATTATTCTTTAGAACAGAAGCCTCAGCCTAGAAAAGGGATGGGGAGCTTTGAGAAGTGTAGCTAGTGCTTCTGGGATCAGAGTGGCCACTGGGCAAGAAGTTGTAGAAAATGTAGGATCGTGGAATTTCTCAAGTACTGTTGTTTCCCTGTAATTGCCAGTATTTCAAGGCCTTTTCTAAAGATTAAACACATTAAAAGCAAGGAGCCTTGTGTTTGGAGAACCAGGCGTCCCCATCTGTGGCTCTGTGAGCCAGTTTGGTTGGGGCCACATGCCTTCACATCCCCAGTGACATTGAGACATCTGTCTCAGGGTGCCTAGCTCTCCACGAGGCTCCATCCAAATGCCCTTGATCCCCCAGCCCCTCCCTAAGATTCTTAGCTGATCCTCCAAGTGGCCTTGTTGAGTAATTGAGTTGGGGGGTATAATGGAAGAGAAAGCTGGTTATTTTCATGGATAAGCACAGAAGAGGCCAGATGGTAGAGTGGTGAGTAGATTGAGTCAGGAATCAGGAAACCTGGTTCCAGCACCGTTTTGTTATTTGATCTTGATCAAGTTAACCTTTCTAAGCTTTAGTTAATTAATCTGTTGAGTAGGAATAATTATCACTGCCTTGCTTACATCACAGGTCTTGGTGAGGTTCAGATGGGATCATTTGTGTGAAAGTGGTCTGAAAGGACTAAAAAATGGAATAAGCACTTTGTATTTGTCCCATTGGGTTAAGTGGTACCCTCGGCCGTGCTCTGGGCAGCTGTTCCCTTGGAATTAGGACCCTCCCTCTCCCAGTTATAGGGAGCTTTGAAGCCCCAGGCAGGCTTCTCCCTTGCTCCCCACAGCATCTCTCCCCAATCGTAAAGCTGTTCCTTATCCCAGTGGAAAGGCCATGCCTGGAATCTTCAGATCACACTGTGAGGAAATGCCCCTGCATTCTTCTTGCAGAAGGAACTGGTTTCCTTCTTTTTCAAGTCGCTGACAGTTGCCCTTGGTCTCAAATTGAAGACCACACTGTTGTTTTTCTTCTTGTGATTAAAGACGCATCAACATTGGCTTGAGATTCCAAGCGGAGATCCCAGAACTCCAGGATGTCTCTGCCCTGGCCCAGGACACACACAAGGCCACACTGGTATGGAAGCCCTGGCCAGAGCTGGAAAACCACGACTTCCAGCAAAGAGGTATTGGCAGCATGGGAAGAACTGGGCAGGAAGGGCTGGATCCTCTCCCGGGGGCCTCTGGCTCCAGGATCGGTTTGTCTTTCCGGTGACCCTGAGCTCTTTCTGATGCAGTGGCCTCTCTTTGTTCCCAACAGTGGAGAATCTCCTGAATTTGTGCTGTTCAAGTGCGTTGCCAGGTGGAGGGACCAATTCTGAATTTGCTTTGCACTCTCTCTTCGAGGCCAAAGGTGATGTGATGGTAAGGAACTGTGAAAAGGAGGCTTCCCGGTTCATATGCTTCATGTCAGAATTCTGAAAAGTATTTTACGAAGTTTCTGTGTTGTTTCATGCCCCTCACAACCAACTCTTAAGATGATGACCAGTTGGTGTGCCTCCCATGTTCCTTATCTCAATGAGTAGGCCAGGATTTGAAAGCCTGCAGAAAACCTCCAGTTGGATTTCTGTTTACACATCTGTTCCTAAGTAATAATGATGGCAACATCTGTTTTGGGAAACTAGAATTTCTTTTCAGCAGTCTTGTAATTCACATCGGGGAACAGGTCTGCAGTGATGGAAGTAGAAGGCCTTCCTGAAGCAAGGCTTGGCCTAAAATAACCTGTCTGTCATACTCTGCTCGTCATTCCTCCCTACCTGGAAATCAGCCAGAATTTGACGTTCATAGAACCGTTTGCTCCCCTAACCAAAGTGAAATGTTCGCTGTGCACCATCTGGTGTCATTCTTCCACTTTTGGCACGGTTCTCTGGCATCCCCAAACCAGAACTTTGGTGCCCTTTTCCCAGAATCAGAGCTGACCATTTGCCTGCTCAACCTGGACCCCTGGCTGGAGCACTTCGTCACTAGCCTCAGCTTCCCCTTTAGTAAATACATGATTCTTATACCAGAGCTAACCTCCTGCTTTTTTGATTTTATGAAAATGTGAAAGTAAACAAATGTCCCAATACTACCTTCTCATGAGATTACTGATACCCTTCAAGGGTTCTCTAGAATGTTGGAGAACTCTCCTTGACCTTTTAAGATCAGTGCCGCAGAGCCGTGCTTCTCAAACTGTTAACATTCACGCACATCACCTAGGGAGTCTTGTTAAAATGCAGGCTCTTATTCAGCAATTCTGGAGGCGGGGCCCAAGGTGCTGCATTTCTAACCTGCTCCCAGGGGATACCCGTGCTGCTGGTCCATGGACGACACTTGGAGTAGCAAGATTTGAGATCCCCAAACCATCCACAGCTCAACTCCACCTGCACCACTTTTTTAACAAACTCAGTGAGGCTGAGGGACGTAGATTTGAAAGGGTTATTTAGCAAGGCTCCCTGGAAGGACAGTATGTGGTACAGTTATTACTAATATAGCTGTTGATGTTCAGTTGTAATGAAACATGTGATTTTTCTGCAAAAACAGTTCCAGATCACCCACTCATTTCCTTAGAGACTCAGCCTCCAAACAGAGGAGGCTCCACCGTATCTCTGAAGCTGGGGCCCTCACCAAGGAAGGAGTGGGTTTTGGCTGCCACCTGGGTTTTTGGGACAAGACCAGCTGGCTGCAGGCATGGGTGGAGGAGGTATTAGGATGATGAGTCCTGTTGGGTGCTGACCAGAAGGAAGACCCCAAATCGGGGAGTCTCCTCTGTTTTTCCTTCCAGCCCCCCAACCCCGGGCCCTGCAATGCTGGCTCGTTTTCCCCGTTAGGCAGATGGTCTTCTGAGGACACAAGCCCCGTGACTGACTCTCACCTTTTCTCTCCCACGGGTCTGCAGGCTGCTCTGGAAATGCTGCTGCTGCGGAAGCCAGTCAGGTTAAAATGTCACCCTTTAGCAAATTACCACTATGCCGGTAGGTTGCCCGGAGCCCTGTGCCCCCTTGCTTCCCAAGAGCGGGCTGTCTGCGTGTTGGTCGTGTCCCCTTTTAATAACAAATAGCACCCATTCTGTCCTCAGCGCCGCTTGTGCTCTCAAGGCCTCTGGGGCGTAGGTGGTGGGGCAGCTGTGTCGGCTGGCTGGTCGCTGTCGGGCATTTGTCTGTCTGGGCCTGCCCCTCCTGGGTGTGCCAAGAGCTGGACGAGGGGACAAGGCCCGCACGTGCAGCAGTGAGATCGGTGCACCCGGAGGAAGAGCCACAGGGGGTAGACCACAGAGGCAACAGCACGCAGTGGCCCCTGGGCTTTGGGATCAGTAGATGTGGGTTCACATCTTGCCTGCACCCCGTGGCCTTCTGCAGCCTTGGTTTCCTCACCTGTAAAGTGGGGCTCATACTCCATCCCTCGCAGGATTTTGTGACGTTTTGAGAGAGTATATGGAGCCCAACGCCTGGTACAGTCTAGTAGCTTTATTGTTCATTGGTTGAACAGTTAATGAGCACTTCCTATGTACAGGAAACTGCCTAGCACTAAGAGGGGGAAGTGACAGTGACAGATGTAGACAGAGTCCTGTCCTGTGCAGTTTGGAGTCTGAGGGGTAGGCAGTTATTAAATGACGGATCACTAATGGCGGGAGAAAGATGTGTACATGCACGTGTATACGTGTGCATGCCCAGATACATGTACACGTACATATACATACGAGTCTCTCTTAGGAGGGGGTGGATTAACGGTGGCGTCACCAGTACGAGGGAAAGAGGACACACCTTGGAGAGTTGAATGGAGTTAGAGTCGTGCAGAGAGAGTGAAACAGGCTGGGGAACCTGCGGTGACAATGAAGTTGGAGTCAACATTTGTATTTCCGTTAACTAGTAGCCCTGTCCATTCTGGGGGTCTCCACGCACCTGCCCGGGTTCTCTGTTTCAGAGAGGGCTGGGTCCTCCAATGCCCCTTGGTTGTTAATCATTTGAAGGTGTCTCTGGTGCCTGGGGGGACCGTGCGTAGATGGGTGCTAAGTACTTCAGTGGCCTTGGGGACCCAGTAAATACCTTTTCCAGTCCTCAGTCTAGGCGGCCAGATGTGGCCTCAGGTGAGGGCTGTTCTGCAGATTCCGGCGTGTTCTCAGGGGGCTCCCTGTGACCCCACCACCGTCTGCCTTGCAGAACGGGCTCCTCTCCCGAGTTGGCCCTCTTGCCTGTCATCACAGGGTGGAAAGGCCTCAGAAGCCACTCACCTGAACACAGCAAGCCCGGGATGCCTGCCTGTGGATCGCTCCCGGCACACAGGCTGCTGCTGGCACTAGGCAAGCACAGAATGGACACATTGGATAAGAAATCCATCATGTAACCCCATGGCCTCAAGGAGCCAGTTTCTTAATACTGTCTCCATCATTTCCTGCTGGGTGTCTGCCCCAAGTGTGGGTAGAAGATGTGGGAGTTCTCTCTAATCTGCCATGGAAACAATTCAATCCTCTTAATTCCCAGCGTCATCTGCTGCCCATTAAACCCTGACGGGCCGTCCAGCCTCCTGGAGCCTGGGTCAGGCTTCTCTGCTTAGCGAGGAGACTTCCCTAGCATCTGCTGTGGCTGCCCTCGGCCCCTGGGGTGACTGGGGTGGGCGGCGCCTCTGGGCTGCTCATCTCCAGCTGTGAGCAGCCTCGTCTGGGCCCCAAATCCCCCCCAGTTCTTCCCAGCATGCCAAGCAGGTATTGTGATCTTTTTAGTGTGTGTCATGACATAAAAGAGACGGGAAAGCTATGGGCTAGAGACCACCTCCACCCCAAACAACACCGAACAACAATCTTAAAATAGTACTAAAAGCTTTGAAACTAGAAGGCCCTAAACTCTGCTAAAATTCAGTGATCTTCGGGAGTTGGGGGTTCCTGGAAAATCCTTTGCCCGTCCCTTGCGCCCTTTCCCTATAAGCAGACCAGGAGGCACTCTTGTTGCTTCCAGAATCCTTTTGACCCTTGGAGACAAGAGAGGTGGAGCTGTCCGGTGTGAAGGGTTGGTGTCCCATTAGCTGTGTGTCCCCAAGAAAAGGGTGCTCGCCTAGGTCTGCCAGTAATCTCTCTTCTCCAGGAAGTGATCACAGACTGGGTCCCAGAGAATCTTCTAGAATTATGAGCACAAAGGACAAAGGTCACAGATCTCTGAAGTCTGGCCTGACTCCATCCCCTTGACGGTTCCCTTCCAGAACACAGAGGAGGCCACAGAGTCTACCCCCGTCACGTGCCCCAGCTAACAGCCGTGACTGCCTTCCGCCCTTTTAACCACCCCACCCTCTGACTGGTTCCGGGTGTCGGTGAATCCCACCCCCGTGGCGCCGTCCTGCCTTGGCCTTCGTGCTAAGCCCTGTTTGGGTTGCTCTCCAGCAGGACTGTCAGCTCAGGTCCAGCCTTGCTGGGACACTGTCTTCTGAAATCTCCTCTGCTTCCAGCTCTGCGGCTGTGGCCAGTGTCACTCCCGCCCGACTCCGGCCCTGGAATTGCACCCCAGGCTTCCAGTTGTCTAGAGAGAGGTCAGACCTCCCCGGCCTGTGCCCTGGAGGGAAGGTGGCAAGACTGGTTTCAGGGGTGCAGACTGTGAACTGGGGGAGACAGTGACAGGAGCCTGTGAAAATCACTTCCCTCCTGACCTGCCCTTCCACCCCATCCCATCCCATCCCAAGCAGTTCAGTGAGAAAAGGAAAGAGCGACCAGTGCTGGGGCCCAGGAAAGACATCAGTGTAGGTGGGCAGCTTGCCCAGATCTGGGGGCAGCTTGGCAAGCCCGGAAGAGCCCTGTTAAGATCCTCAGAGGAAGGGGGCTGTCACAGTGGCCCCCAGGCTCTCTAATTCACACCCGGTCCAGACCTCTCTCCACACCCTCCGCCCATAAGTTGCAGCGGTTGTTTGCAGTGGCTCCCAGTCAGTGGTTGGGTTGGGTGGGGAAGGCTTGAGTGTGGGTCTGTCAGGGTGACAAGGATGCCTGGTTGTGATTAGAGAGCTTCCGGCGTCTTTGGTTTTTCCGTTGAGCCGGTAGTTCCTGCAGATGGGCACGGAGTGGAGGGGTGTCAGACCTGGCCCTGGGAGTCTTGGCAAGGGTTCAGCAGAGGCTACTGTGGGCCCCCACCATAGCCCAAGCACTCACTGGGTCATGAGCCCTGACCTGACTCCAGAGATGGGAGAGACCTGGAGGGAATATACCCGTTCAGTCGGGGGGAGGCATGGTCTCTGTCTTGGAAGCTGCCCCAGTTTGGTGAAGAGACAGAATTACGTTCTCCAGAGAATACTTTGTAAGAAACGCAGCTGTGAAGTCATCTCACAGGCATCCTTAGCCCATGTCGCTAGCTGGAGAGTGATCCCCTGAAGCGCAGGAACGGAGTTAATACTCACTCTGCTGCTTTGCCTGATGTGGCACTTGTGGAGAAGAGGCTAGTGGACAAGCTCAGGTTCTGGATTCAGATCAAGGCCTCCCTGCCTTTGGCCTCCAGAGGGAACTGTGGTATTACCCGGTTCACCTGCACCCCTAAAAATATTACTCAGTCTTCACCCATCATGGAAAACCTTTCACGGAAATGAAGATCTGGTGTAGAAACAGGTCCTCCTTTTTCTACAATGAGCATGTCTTTCTTATGTAACTGCTATAACAACAGCATCGAGAACAGTTTTTAAAAGCTTGAAAGGAAGACGGACAGGCCCCTCTTTAAAACATACTGTGCCCAAACTTTCTCTCACCCCTCCACGTCTCTTTTTAATTGCCTGCATTCGCTATAGATTGTCCCAAATTTCGCCACCATCCAGAGCCTGTTTCCCAGCAACCGAAGCTCAGAACATTTTTCCTCTGGATACTGTTCCAGCACCAGTTTCCTCCAGTTAATTAGGCTCTTTGTAATTAGCCTTAATCGTCTTGTTAGGGACCCCTGCTGATAACAGCCCACTAGCCAGGAATCCCCAGGGAGAATGGATGGGGGTGGGGGGGGGGTTTGTGTCATCAGCCCATCAACCCCAGGGACATGCTGAGTGGACAGCAGGGATCTCAAAGGGGGAGGGCAGGTGAGGAGTTGGGGCAGCCCCCTGCCTCGCTTTTGCATTTTATCCTGGACTTTGTTCAAGAAATAGAATCCAAGAAGGGCTGGCTTAGAAAACCTTGTTCAAGAAGGAGGAAAATGCTCCTGCCAGACAGACCCCAGGAGGAGAGACGCTGAGCCTTGTCGGGATTACAGGAGGATTTCGGGGCAGGGAGGAGAAGGCTGCAAGTTACAGGTAGCCCAGAGTAAGGCTGTGGGTGGGCACACACACGACAGGGAACGCTGCAGGGACCGGCAGGCTTCATGAGTGCCCACAGATGTCAGCAGGGGACAGCGTGTGTCCCACGGCTGCAGGCTGATTTGGGATCTGCCGTCCGAGTGGCCAGATCTGAAGCATTCTCTGTGCACATACTTCGGACTAAACGCTGCCAGTCACAGCATGACCGTCAGGATCCCCAAGTCACAAAAGAGGAAACTGAGACTCAGAGAAGTAAACTTGCAGGGGCCCCAGAAGGAGTGAGTGGCAGAACCAGGTTCGCAGCCTGTGGTCTCCTGCTTAAAGTCACCCCTTTTATCACAGCACAGTGACTTGATTATTTGGGGCAAGCGCATCCAGATATTATGTCTATATACCCGGCTTCAGCCTGGGAATTCAGCCCAAGAGCCCAGGAGTGGATTCTCAGTCCTGTGGGCAATCCCATGATCAGGGTGCAGTGAAGATGGAGCGTGAGAAGCGATGGACTTGTCTGGCCCCGCCTCTGCCTCTCAGTTTGTGGACACCCTTGTTGGACAGACACGCACGCACAGCACAGTCGCGTGTGCTAAAGCGCAGACCCTAGGACTACGTAGAGGAGCCATCTCTCACCGTCTGAGCACCTCAGGTCGGGGGCAGCACAGAGAGGAAATTGCGAGGGTGCAACCCACTTCCAGTCCAGGACTGGTGGTGTCGAGTGGACACTCTGGGATTGGGAAGACTAAAGACCCCATCACAGGGCAGCAGCCCTAAACACCACCAAAGAGTTGATGGGGAGAAGGCCTCCTTCCCCCGTGAGGCTTGAGGATCCCCCATAACAGGTGGTCCAGGAGGTCACTTCACCTTCTGTGGGGTTACAGCTGGAAGGCCATCTCGGGATGTGTAGGGACATACCTCTCACAAGTAAACCGACCTGGGGACTTAACACTGCGGTTTGGACAGTAATCAGATGACAGGCTTGGCGTGGGGTGGAAGAAAGTGTGTCCACCATAGAGGCTGGGTGCTGGCCTGAGAAGGCTGCGTGGCCCTGTGAGTGTCTCACGGGGGCTTCGAACTGCGCTCTGACTTGGGAAACATAGGATCTGGCTGAGGGTGGAAAGGATTCTCATTCATCTAGTTGGGGGTTTTCATCAGCAAAATATTCCCTAACTTCCTATGTGAGGTGCAACCCAGAGCTGCACAGACTGGACCAGTATCAGGGCAGCACAGCAACCTCCCTATATGCTTGTCCACGGGCTCAGCTAGTGTGACATGTCCACATCATGGTCCTCTTACACCATTGCCTCTCTGATCTCTCTTTGCTGTTTTAATGGATACCTAAAAGGAGCCATGACTCTTCTTTGGTCTTTCAGTTGTTGGTTCAGCCTTTCTGTTTTGCTCTTTCTGTCTCTGCCTCTGGGCAATGGGAGCAAACGGGAGCTGGGACCCGAAGCCCTTAAGTGTTAGACAGAAGTTGAGGAATGGTGATGCCGGTGCTCCAGAGCTCCAAACCCCACCGACGTGCTCTGCTCACATCCACTCTAGCAAAGCCTCTCCAAACCTCTGGCCCCACTTCTCCCTGTTATGGTGGTTTGCACAACCAGAGATGTCCTGGTCTCCAGAACCCGTGGAAGAGGCTTCCTTCTTCCGAGGGTTAATCAGAAAGCTGCTTTCCTTCTAGAATTAAAGAGAGAAACAAACCAAAGAAATCAGGTGGTGGCCCTACTTTTATAGGGGCCTGAAGCAGCCCAGCTGTGGAGAGCATATCCTGCATCTGGAGCCAGAGCTCTCGGCTTAAGGACCCATCAGGGAGTCACACAGAGAAGGTGTTTATTTCAGAAATCTGAGCTGACATCACTGAGTCACATATTTTCTCAAGGACCCAAGGCTGTCTGCCTCCTGCCTGCCTGCCAGGCGTGGTTTCACTTGTTTGAATGATTTGGGCTCAACCTTTTGAGGGAAGAAGCAATTCAGGTTTTCTTACTTTAGCCCCTCCGTCAAGCATAGCAAAATGGAAATCTTGGGCTTGTTCTGGTTGGAAGGAAAAATACTATAGTTTGGGGGATTACAGCTCTGAAAAGTAGAGGCTTATCAAAAGCCCAGCCATGTACCATCCAAAGAATCAGAGATACAGGGAATTCAAAAAATTAGAATGAGGCCGAGTTTCTGCAAACCAGTCACAGTGATTGAGCCCCCAGAAGTAGGACTTGCCTTGGAAATAGGCCAGTACCATTCTCTGTAAACATCTGCATATCCTGCTTTGACAAGAATGTCCAGTTCAGCCAGCAAGGCAAGATGCACCAGCCCGGCACTGCAAGGCCTCTTCTTCATTGGTCTGCAGATTTGTCAGGAACCGGTCCCTCTCACCTCCCAGCCTCATCTGCTTTCCCTTTGCTGGAACCCTGTAGTTGAGTTGTACTGGATTACTGCTTATTTCTTGAACACCTCCATTTCCTCATCTGTAAAATGGGTAGCAGTAATACCAATCTTACAGATTGTCTGTCGAACCAAATGACTACTATCTGTGAAGTACTTTAGAGCCTGGCACATAGTAAGCGCTTATAAGTATTAGGTTTTTTTCCCCTTGTGTCTTGCATATAGTAAACTCCTAAGAAGTATCTGCCGAATGGATGAATGGATGAATGACATGTGTCCTCTCACTGCTTGCCTCTGACTTTGCACATGCCACTTTCTCTCCCCAGAATTCCCTTCCATCTCCTTCTTGCCTGACTTGCTTCTGTGTCTTTTTAAACCCCGCTCAGGTGTTCTCTCCACCTGGAAGCCTTCCCAGCTGCCCTAACCTGCGCGTGCTGTCCCTCCTTTTGTGCCCTATCGGCACCCGACCCCTCCCTTCATCCTCGCAATCATCACCTTGAATGCAGGGCCTCCTGGTTTTCTCCCCACTAGATTGTGAACATCTTGAGGGTGAAGACTGCTGAATCCAGCACATGTGAGGATCACTTGCTACGTGAATGCTTGCCTTCATCCTAATTACATAAAAAAAACTGTAGCTAAACTCCATTAAGCATTCATGGTTTTCCAGTTACTAAGCTAGACACTTTTTGGGCATTACCTTCTTTAACCTTCACAGAAATCTTAAGAGGTGGAGACAATCAGAATTATTCCCATTTGTAGGTAATAAAACTGAGTCTTAGGCTCAGTAACTTGCCAAGGTCAAGGCCACGGCTGAGATCTGAACCCGGGTGTCAGGGCTCCTAACCATTACACTGCACTTCCTATTCAGAAAGGAGTGTGATATGTATTCTATCACATGCTGAACAGTTGTAGTTTGTAACTTAACTAAGTGAACCAGCAACCACAAGTGAGGAGAACTGAGCTGTTTTTTTATGAAATGTGTGTTTTGTTGTAGGTTCGGACAAGTGGACCTCCCTAGAAAGAAAACTGTTTAATAAAGCACTAGCCACTTACAACAAAGACTTTATTTTTGTACAGAAGATGGTAAGTATTCTTTTTCCCATTGCTCACTTGAAACCAAATTTGGGAAGTTGTACACCCAAAGATATATAGAACTATTTGGTTACTGGCTTAAGACTGTCAACAAAAGAATGTCTTCCATCTCTTGCTGGTAAAGGATGGTATTTGTTATGGATGGCTTGGCCCTGGTGTTAGGGATGTGGGGGCAGGAGAATATAGATTATTTGGATGTGGCAGTCGGGGGGAGGGGTATTCTTATCTTAATTAAAATGTGTAATTCATGCATTCTGTCAGAATAAATAGACCTGAGACTTCTGGTTCACAATTTATATAAACTATTTCATGTGTATTTGACAGATCTATAGTGTTTCTGACAGAATTGGGGGAGGGGGGATTGGAGAAGGGAGAATATGAGCCGTCCCCCTAGCAGAGTTTCTGGTGTTGGGCCCCTGATCATAAGGACAGTGTTAATAAAAATAATATGTTACAGGGACTTCCCTGGTGGTCCAGTGGTTAAGACTCCAAGCTTCCACTGCAGGGGGCACAGGTTCGATCCCTGGTCAGGGAACTAAGATCCCGAAAGCTGTGTGGTGCGGCCACATAATAATAATAGTAACAACTATAACATGTTACATATACAGCATTTCACAGCAAAGTAGAGCTCTTTAACAAAGATGAAATAGTGCTTTATCCAGGACATAATAAACATAATAGGCCTTAATTGGCTGAGAGATGGTTTAGGCCAAAAGTTACAATGATTCAGAGTGTTTCAGCAAAATGATGAATGATGGAGCCATACTGAGTTATTAAGATGCTCAGGTCCACAGAGAACAGGGTCCCAGGTGACAGCTGCCATTGGCTCTGGGCTGGGCCTCAGTGTTGTCCCGGGTTCATGTCTCCTGTCTTTAATCCTGGGCCTTGACTGGATGAGAATCAGAATAGGTGGACTTTTTCTCCAACTTGCCTCCGTCTTCAGATCTGAATTCGCACCCGACTTACTTACTCTGCCCTGGAGGCCACTGGACTCTTTGCTGCCCTCTATCCCAGCAGCTCCCAGGCTCCCGTCTCTCCTGGGTCACCTTCCCCCGGGACTGATCTGTCCTCAGCCTCATTCCTTAAAGGCCCCGCACCTGATGGATTCATGTGTCGTGCTCACCAGGCAATGCAGGACTTAAAACAAGGGTTCTCTGGGACTCTATCCTCCCTCCCTGGGTGATTCTAATGTAGAAATTCATGATATCAGGTGGACGTGAAGGGGCCACCTTTGAGGAGACCAGACTTCTGAAGGTACTCTTTTCATTCTCACTATGCAGGTGGCCATGTTCCTGCCCCCAAGGGGACAGCCAGCCTTTTTATCTACCTCCAGAAAACCCACATTACTGAACCCCACTTTGAGCTTAGAGCACTATGAACTAAACAAAGGAATGTTTTTCTCTTTAAAACACATTTATCTTTGCCCCTTTGGGGGAGAAGAGGGCAAGGCTTGTTTTCTGCAAACACTAAGCTCTTGTCGTCATAACTTTTGTCTTATATTCCTGTTCGATTACTAAGGAACATTTTTCATAAATAGATTTTGAATGTCAACAAGTTGGAGAGCCAAATACATTCAAGCATTTGAAAAAGCATTTGCTGCTTTATGGGTTAAAAAAGGGAACGAGCTCTCTATGGACAAATGTGAAAAAAATCTCCAAGCTATCTTGCGAAAAAAAGTCAAGATGCAAAGCAGTACATAGAGTGTGCTACCTTTTGTGAGGCAGAATGGTGGGGAGGAATATATTTTCCTGTTTGTTGGTATATATGTAAAGATATTCTGGAATGACACCCAAGATATGAATAAGAGGGGCCAGCTGTGTTGCAGGGGTATGGGGGGAACAGATGGATGGATGGATGGAGAACGGGTGTGGGGAGGAGACTTTTCACCATGTATATGTTTTTATTCAACTGCATAAACCTAATACCTATTACAAACTTAAACTTGCACAAAAGCTTGCTGCTTTGCACCCTGCCCACTGCTGCAGCTGATCTTGAGGTGCCTTTCCCGGCAGGTGAAGTCCAAGACGGTGGCTCAGTGTGTGGAGTACTACTACACGTGGAAAAAAATCATGAGGCTGGGGAGGAAACACCGGACACGGCTCTCGGAAATCATCGACGATTGTGTGGTGAGTGAAGCTGCCCGGGTGCTGCTGCTTCGGGCCCTGCTCCTGCCCGATGCCCAGGTCCCTAAGTGGCTGGCACTGGTGGGTGACAGGCCAGTTCCCAGGTGAGATTCAGGCCTTGATTTCCTGGGATAATTAGGTGGAGGGAAGGCGGTTTTGGGTTTGACCCGCAGCCCAGTGATCAGTTAAGGAGATGAAGGCTGGCTTGCGTTCCAGGGCAGGTAGGCACCGGGGGAGTTAAACCGTGGTGGTTCCAGCCTTGATGTGGGTGACTTATAAGAGGCACCCCGACATTCTGGGATAGCACTTCCTGATCCTTCCACAGTCACAGATGCTCCTTACCAGAGAACTAACGTGCCTTAGAAAGACCTAAGCGCACTCGGATTTTACACAGCTTCTGTGAAGCATGCCCAAGGAGCAACGTTGACCCCTAGGTGGCGCCAGGAACTCTCAGTTATTGGGGAACTAGTTAGCAGTGTGTAGATTATTCTGATCCTCACATCACCATTTATCCTTGGTACTGATTTCCTTCATTAGCAGACAATCCAAAGTTGTCTGCGTATTAAGATGAAGAACCTACTAAAGACATCACTAGGGACTTCCCTGGTGGCACAGTGGTTAAGAATCCGCCTGCCAGTGCAGGGGACATGGGTTTGAGCCCTGGTCTGGGAAGATCCCATATGCTGCAGAGCAACTACGCCCATGCGCCACAACTACTGAGCCTGCGCTCTAGAGCCCCCGAGCCACAACTGCTGAGCCCACGTGCCACAGCTACTGAAGCCCGCACACTTAGAGCCCATGCTCTGCAACAAGAGAAGCCACTGCAATGAGAAGCCCCCACACTGCAACAAAGAGTAGCCCCTGCTCGCCGCAACTAGAGAAAGCCCGCACAGCAACAAAGACCCAACGCAGCCAAAAATAAATGTTAATTAATTTAAAAAAAAAAAAAGAAAGAAAGAAGTTTTAAAAAAAGACATCACTAGATTGAAATCTTCTCTGAACGCCTTATGTGTGGCTTTGAAAATTACTACCACTTTTGTCCTTGCAGTTAACTCTCTTCTCTGCATCCACAGCCAAAGGGAAATCTTCTCACATGTTGTGGAAAACACGTATGTGTGTGTAAAAATTACGTCTTACAACAGATTACTAAACTCTCGTCTGCAACCATCAGGAAATGTGTTTGGAATTCATAAATATCGTGAATATTTGTAATTATACTTTCATTCCCAATTGTGTCCCCCATGTAAGTGTTACTAGCACATATGTGGGTTAATCTCTTTCACAGACGTTTACATAGTGCTTCATACATTCCAGGCATTGTACTAGGAGGCACTTTACACATATTGACTTATTTACTCCTTATACCAATTCTATGAGGTAGGAAACTGAGGCACAGAGCCTAGGTAACTTAGCCATGGTCAAAAGGCTGGTGAGTGTGTTGTCTGAGCCTGATTCCCTGGTGTAACACTTAAGAGCAAGCAAATGCAAATCCTCTTAGAGAAGTGTAAAAACACTTGGACTCATTAATGCTTCAAAGCCTAAGTTCCTGACTAAGAATTGATCCTAGCTAAGAAATATATACACATATATAAATTTATATTTGGACCCAAATATCAAAAAAAAAAAACAGGCATCTGTAGAACAGAATGGTATTGCCATTCTTTTGATCAGAGATGGCAGTATTCTATATTCAGTGTTTCCTATGATGAGTTTTGTTTGACTGCCTTAAGTAGTGATGTCTTATATCTGAATAGCCTTTTTCTCACCTGTGGCTAACGTTTAAAAAAGCAACGTGGCCTCTTCTGGTTCAATCAACTAAAAACAATTGAGTTCCCACTATGTCTGCAGTGCTGTGGGTGACCTGGGGCTGTAAACTGGCCTCTGCCCCCTGCCCCAGGAGCATATATTATAGGTGGGAAGATGTGGCATACACAAGGAGAAAGTTTACCGTGAACCCCAAGAGTCTTTAAAAGTAGTATGAGATGAGGTCCAGAAAGTCTTAGATATGGCCTTTGGGGACTCTGTCTCATCCAGCTCCACCAGTCCTCAGGCAGAAGGTTGAGGCCCAGCGAGGGGAAGGGGCTTGCCCAAGGTCACACAGAGCATTGCTTTCTGAATGAGCAGAATAGACAGTAAATGAGGAAGCCCAAAGAATACTGGCTTGGGAGACCTAGGACCTGGCCCCTACGCTTACTGACCAGTAAAAGGGGGCCGATGGTTTAGATGATTTGGAAAGTCCCTTCCGATTCTGGAATGTTCTGGGATCTGTCAGAGTCATGTTTTGGAAGAGAGCAAAATCAGAGGATATGGTTTCCCAAATCAAGTTGATGTCTCTTCAACTTGGGTGTTACCAAGTGCCTAGGACAGTGCCTGACACGATATCAGCACTCAGTAAATGTTTGTTGAAAGAATGAGTGAATGTTTTTCCCAGGTAGGAGTCGCTCTGGGTCATGGCAACAATCCCTCTATGAACTCCCTGGGAAGAGAGGGGGTGAACCAGGAGATTCTGAGCGGAGGAGGGCTACTAAGGAAGGTGTGACCACGTTAGGCACAGGCGCCATCTTGGGCCAGCAGTGTCTTGCAGGTGGGTGGAAAGGCCCGAGCCAGCGTGTAGCCTCAGACTGAGGAGGAAAGGTTAAGACGTCACCCCAGGCACCACACCTCCTTGGGCTTATTTGCCAGGAGCCGGTATTAGGCTGGGTGAGGTGCAACCACACCTTGTGACCTGTGAGCTTAATGTGCAGAGATGACTCAGGCCCCCCCAAAAACAAGAAAATCTTGATTCAAGGCCACTGTGGTAGCTCACAACTCCCTTTAGGGCACTGTGAAGACACAGTCAACCTTCTGAGGATAGTTTGCCAAGTGGAGATGAAAAACTGGGACCATGCAAGGACGGGGAAGGTGCAGGAGGCACAGTCCTAGGAGGGGGTCCTGCTCTTGTCCTCTGGGCCTGCCTGGGACACTTGGGTAGCTCTCCTCAATATTTTATTAAAGGGAGTATATTCCCCCCATATGGAGCACAGTCAGGTAGCTCAGGGACTTTTCGAGGGAGACAGCGGGGAAGGAAGGAAGGTGAGGAGTGACTGCTCTTTAGGGGCCAGGAGGTCAGCATAGCACAAGCTCATCCAGCAGGTGACCTGACTTCTGGCCTGAGACCGTCACAGGCCTTTCCACCCTTGCAGGCCGAAGAGGAGGCCAAGGTGGGCTCTGCTGAGGAGGCGAGAGGGAAGTGCTGGCCACAGCTTCCTGTTCCCTGCCCAGGCTCCTGCTTCCACTCAAGGCGAATCTGTGGGTCTGGCTGTGAGCAAAATTCAGCACAGTTCAAGAAACCAGCTGAGGGCTTCCCTGGTGGTGCAGTGGTTGAGAGTCTGCCTGCCGATGCAGGGAACACAGGTCTGTGCCCCGGTCCGGGAAGATCCCACATGCCGCGGAGCGGCTGGGCCCATGAGCCATGGCCGCTGAGCCTGCGCGTCCGGAGCCTCTGCTCCGCAACAGGAGAGGCCACAACAGTGAGAGGCCCGCGTACCGCAAAAAAAAAAAAAAAAAAGAAAGAAAGAAAGAAAAAGAAACCAGCTGAGGCAGTTACCTGACTTTGGAAGACAGCGGTCAGGGCTCCGAGGGCACAGCTCCCCCACGGTCCCAGGCCTGAATTGCCTGCAGTGCGATGCACTGACAAGGGGCCTGGGGAACATCCTCCTTCCCACTGACACAGAGAGGCGGCTGGTTCTCAATGGTTTTGAGAGGTTTAGCTCTGTGTTTGAGCTGAAAACCTAAGCCATGTCCAGATGGACAGATGTGCATCTGTGGACATGTGCAGGCAGGCAAGGAGCTAAGGCTGAGGCTTTAGAATCAGATGGTGCAGGGTTTAAATCTCAATTCAATTTCTTTACCAGCTATGTGTTCTGGGGAAAATTAGTTCTCTGGTCAATTTCTCATTTGTTTAAAAAATAAAAATTTGGGGCTTCCCTGGTGGCGCAGTGGTTAAGAGTCCGCCTGCCGATGCAGGGGACACAGGTTCGTGCCCTGGTCTGGGAAGATCCCACATGCTGCGGAGCAGCTGGGCCCGTGAGCCATGGCCGCTGAGCCTGCACGTCCGGAGCCTGTGCTCCGCAACGGGAGAGGCCACAACAGTGAGAGGCCCACGTACCGCAAAAAAAAATAAAAAATAAAAATTTGTAGGGAATTCCCTGGTGGTCCAGTGGTTAGGACTCCATGCTTTCACTGCTGAGGTTCTGAGGGCCCAGGTTCAATCCCTGGCTGGGGAACTAAGATCCAGCAAGCTGCATGGTGTGGCCTAAATAAATAAAATTTTTTTTAATGAAAAAAAAATATTGTGCAGGATTTTTGTGAAAACTAGCAGTGTGTGTGTACGTGTGTGTGTGTGTGTGTGTGTGTGTGTGTGTGTAGTCCCTGATTCACAGCAGGCCTTCAGTATGTTGTCATCACCATCATCATTCATCAGTGACTGTAACACTCAAATTTGTGTCGTTGAAGAAATTTGGGTTGTTGAGCATTTGTGTTTTAACTTATAAACTTCTCGTAATACAAATGCCATTTGCAGGCCTGAGAAATAAAAATCTCCTCAAGAAACTCTTATTTGGACTCAGGGTTTTGAGCACTTTGTGTAATACATAACCATCTCCCTGCTCTGTACTTGCCCACTTTTCTGCCAATTTTGGAATAATGCCAAATGTTTCCTTTCATGATGCATCACGAAATGGCCAACTTGTTGATACAGAGTGCTACATGTTAGGGTTTTGTCCTCTGTCTGTGCATCTCTCGTCACATTGGTGAGCACTTTCACTTGATGATAAATCATTTTGTGAACATGCGTAGATTGCCGTTTGAAGTAAACCTGTCTACGTTCATGAGACGTATATAATCACAGGACAGTATAATTTGATCTGTAATTTAATGGCTCTATGGAACTTTTAAGAGCTGTCAAACAATAGCATGGTGAGAAAATTGTATAAATTTGTATAACAACTTGAAAATTGTATAACAACTGCTGTGGAATAAGTGCCATTGCCATTGAAAGTTACCATGTAATTTACTGTAAATGGTGAGCTGTAGGCCTCCGTCTGCTTAATATCCTGGTACCTGAGACCACAGAGTTCCAGTTCTGTAAAGGAATGGAGCGAACCCGTGGAGTTAGACGTAACATGATTTTACCTGAAATTCTCTGAGGTTGGAAGGTGGTTGATTCATATGAGAATAAGGCCATTTAAGTGATATCAACCTGTATATTCTATACTAGTAAGAGATCTGTAAGCTTATATTCATAAATCACTCTGTAAAATGTATTAAGCCTACATCTGTATTCGTTGAAGTCTTTCAGCAAATGTAATCATTACTGATTAATCCTAATTTACCCACTGGAAACTGGGACCATTTCTTAAGTATACCCTGTTAATACATGGTCTCAAATATGCATATATACCATATTAAATAAGGATAATACTGAAACAGTGAGGAGTGTGCTAAATGCCCGTATTTACTGGGATTATCTTTCTCTCCCATCCCCAGTCCAAACTGGAGAGAGAAAACTGGTGGTTTCTGGATCCTGGGGTACTGCTACTCTCAGAAATCTTTATTCTTCTTGGAAATTCCGGCTTCCAGGTTCTAAGAATTGTAGGCTTACCCAGAGTTACATTACTCTCTGGGGTAAACCAAACTGCAGACCATGTGCATGTTTTTTTTTGTTTTATGTTCTTTTTGGCTGCGTAGGATCTTCGTTGCTGCGCGGGCTTTCTCTAGTTGCGGCGAGCGGGGGCCACCCCTCGCCATGGTGCACGGGCCCCTCATGGCGGTGGCCTCTCTCGTTGCAGACCACGGGCTCTAGGCGCGCGGGCTTCAGTAGTTGTGGCACACAGACTCTAGTTGTGGCTCGTGGGCTCTAGAGCGCAGGCTCAGTAGTTGTGACGCACGGGCTTTGCCACTCCACAGCATGTGGAATCTTCCCAGACCAGGGATCAAACCCGCGCCCGCTGCATTGGCAGGCAGACTCTTAACCACTGTGCCACCAGGGAAGTCCCCCAGCCCACATGCTTTAAGCAGTGGGTGTGCAGAGAGCCCAGCAGAGACAGATGACCCATCAGGGTGGAAGGCAGCCGGACATCCCTTTTGTTTCTTCATTTGTAAACTAGGAGGACTGTTTACAGTCTATTCAGTGACACAGCAAACACACTTTGTACACCGCGAAGTGCTGTAAAATAGACGCTAAAATGAGGTTGACATAACACGGAATTCCCATCCCTGGTCCTCAGTCCTTCTAGGCCCGGAGGAGCAAGCATCCCTTACACACACACCCTCGCCCCACCTCACCCCCGTGAGGACTGAGATTGCAGAGTAAGGTAGGTAGTTCACTAAAAGGGCCTCCTAGATCCCTGGCCCCCATCCCCACCCAGCCCAGGTACCTCCTCCAGGCTATTCCGTTAGCTGTCTTGTTAACCTTGACGAAGGTCAGGACCTTCTGCTTAATTCTGCACCTTGTTGCTGTTCTGAAGCAGAGGGAGGGGACACAGTCACAAAGAGGATAATTATTCATAGAAATATTTTTCTTATTCTTTTTTATAGAGGGCCCATGATCAGAGACCATGATCAGAGACCAAAATATATATATATAGCACATGATAAATAAAAGGGAATATCCCCTTCCATTTCTGCTCCTTTTCAGAGTCACTGTGGTTCAGTCTCTGATCCTATTTTCTGACAAGAACAGAGAAGAAGTGCATCAGAATGCCATGGGTCATGTGCCTTCCACAGGTCAAATCAATATCTCGGGCATCTTGCAAGGAAGTGTGTTAGAAGACCTTTAAAAACAAATCCTGATAGGTCTTTAGTCTCTGTCCAGAGGGGCTCCACAGTGTCATTACTGCTTGAAAACCCTCCTCACTGCTCTGGGGAGGCAGAGCTGCTGCAAGTGGGGTATCCTGCCTGTGTTTTAGTCAGTGTCAAGGTCTGCGGGTCTCAAACAAGGGGGAGAAACTCTACATACAGAAATCTGTATATTCTCTGCCTTGGGATATGTTTTTATAAGTGATAAGGGAACCCAAAGTGGGCTGGGGGGACTTCCTTGCCCTCAGAATTCCAAGTGTCCAATGACCAACCTTGTAGAAACCGTATCGCTCCCCAGAGGCCCCTGCCAGCCCTTCGTTATGCACAAAGAAGCCGATGCAGCCCCAGCGACCAGCCCCCTCTCTCTTCTCCTAGCCCCTGGGTTCTGTTCATCACTAAACATGCCATTTGGGGATTTTCCCCCTTTTGCTTTTATTGCCGTAACACCAGACGAGTGAAGAAGATGAAGAGGTACAGGAGGAGGAGGAAGACCCAGAAGAAGACAGGAAATCCACGAGAGAAGAGGAGAGTGAATTGCCCAAGTCTCCAGAGCCACCACCAGGCCCGGTCCTGGCTTCCGCAGAGGGGCCGCCCCTGCAAGCCCTGGGCCAGCCCTCAGGCTCCTTCATCTGTGAAATGCCCAACTGTGGAGCTGTAAGTGTCTCTGCACCCTCCAGGGATCTGGGATTCCTGAGAGCCGTACATACAGCTGTGCCCGGCTTTAAGAGATGATGCACTTTGCAAAAGGTGTACTTTCAGCAGTGAAAGTTTGGCAGAGGGAAGTCCATGTGGCCATGCTTTTCTTTCTTTCATCCATTTACTTATTCATTCAGCCCATAGATATTTCTGGAGTGCGTGTTCTCTGTTAAGCACTGTGCACGTGCTTGGAGGACACAGGTCCGTCCCTGCCCTCAGGGAGCATGTGATTCAGGCTCTGCAATGGACCTTGGTCTCCAGAACTAACACTCCTCGTTACTTGGTGGCCCCCACTCCTCCTGGGCTGTGTCATACAGGTCATGTCCTGGAGACATGCATTTAAATGCAGTGGGAGAGTCCACAGAGAAGGAGTGTCTTTTTATGGCATACTTACAAAGATTTAGCTAAAGTTTATCTTTGTACTTTTGGGGGGAAGCAAACAAGATTTACTAAGCAAATTATTCATGTAAACAGGCTAAAAAGGTGTCTGTGTAATTACCTAACCTAGTACTTTTCAAGTACATTAGAAGGATCATTTAGCTAAAATAAAACCAGTTCACCATTTGATCACTAAAGGATGGCCTTACAGAATCTGTACTGGCCTGATCTAAGGCTCCCTGTGTATTTTAATGGATATGTTTTTTTAATTGTTAACTTTGGACTCTCAGTCCCCCGGGTACCCCACTCATCTGAATTGTTGAGCTTTTCCCAAATCAAGTTTCTAAAAGCTGGGCACACTTGTGCAGGCAAGCTCTAGAGGTATTATGCAAAAACTTAGAATGTTGCTCCTTTCATATGAAGCCCTGTTTTCCCCAAGTTAGTGCTTATCCTTGCTTGTGTGTTACACAGGATAATACTGTTTTCCAGAGTGCATTGAATGCCGCTTATTGAGTCTGTCACTTAGATGAAGAAAGCAACAGTCTTTAAAATAGTTAGATCCTAAAGCAGAAATTCACTTGATTTACATTTAAGAAAAAATGAAAAACTCCTTTTAAATGATACATACATTTTGCGTTAGCTCTGAAGAGAACCTAAGAAATTGCTAGCTTGTTTCTATCTTTGATGTTTAATGAGCTGGACGCTTCACTCCATCATTGCCATATTGTATACAGCACTTCCTTTAGGGGATGATTAAGATGTGACTTTTTATTTATGTTTTACACATCTTTATTGGAGTAGAATTGCTTTACAATGATGTGCTAGTTTCTGCTTTATAACGAAGTGAATCAGCTATATGTATACATATATCCCCATATCTCCTCCCTCTTGCGTCTCCCTCCCACCCTCCCTATCCCACCCCTCTAGGTGGTCACAAAGCACCGAGCTGATCTCCCTGTGTTATGTGGCTGCTTCCCACTAGCTATGAGATGTGACTTTACATGACAGTGTCCTTGGTGAATTTGTTTAGAAATTGGATGTTTCCTCAATTCATAGTTTGGGTGTACAGTAAATTCTTTCCTGAGTGGGAAATCATCTTTTACTTTACCCAATCAAAAATGCTCAGCAAGGTGAATATTTTTTCGTGACTTTAAAAAACAGCAGGGAAAAACCATGTTAGTTTAATTCGGTGCCTAACCATGGAGGTTTTGGTTGCTAAATCAGCACAAGATTTTTTTTTTCCCTGCAAGACTATAAACAGAACTCATGAACTTAACACAGAGTGACCATCTGTGTCTGGACAGTTCAGTGGGTACTCCCACTAGCTGATGCATTTAGCAATCTGGAAGTCAGAGCTCTTGGAATTCAGGGGTGTGGATTACATCCCTTTACAGCAGTGGATCTCTGCCGGGAATGATTTTGTTCCCCATGAACATTTGGCAATGTCCGGAGACATTTTTATCACATCTAGGCAGGTGCTCCTGGCATCTGGTGGGTAGAGAGGCCAGGGTTGCTGCTGAAGACCCTGTGATGCTCAGGACAGCCCCACAGCAAGGAATCATCCAGTCCCAAATGTCAGTAATACTGAGGTTGGGAAACGGTGCATTATGGCAGCCTTCAAAAGACCAGGTTGTTCCCCTTTTTTTCATCCTGCAGTACAATGTCGGGGTCGGAAACGTTACTTCAACACTGGGCTACTGATTGGGGCTTAGAAATAACATATAGAATATATCAGAGCAACTTGTCAGTGTCTTCCAAGCTGTGTCTCTTGGGGTTCGAGGGCTTCCTAGGGGGGAGATAGAGCTGAGCAAATAGATTCAATTTTGGGGGGCTGTCTATTTCAGCCAGAGTACCTCTGCTTTGAGCTTTTGAATAAGACCTGATTTTTTTAAGTATAGAAAGGAAAGGAAAGGAAAAAAGAAAGAAAAGAAAAAAGGGATGGAAGGTAGCTTCTGGCTGTTAAAAAGTTTGAAAGCTGGTCCAAACCCTCTCATTTTACAGATGGAAAAAATAAGGTGTTCAGAGGGGAAATGGCCCAATGGCCTCCCTGTGAGATGGAGGCACTGGATTGAGCCCTAGTCTTTGGTTATAACAGTGATGGGTTTTTTACTGGCACAGCACTTGTGGTTGTGGTATTTGTTCTCTACTTTCTGTGGCATTTGCCCAGAGTTTGCTTCTGTAAAACCCCTATGCCTTGTCATTAGACACTGTTTCGAGTATCACATGTTCTACCAATGAGTAACTAATAACCCTAATTTCCTTTTCAGGACTGTAGATGTCATGTCACTCCCTTTCTTCCCCAGGTGTTCAGCTCCCGACAGGCACTGAATGGCCATGCCCGCATCCACGGTGGCACCAACCAGGTGACCAAAGCTCGGGGTGCTCTTCCCTCTGGAAAGCAGAAGCCTGGCAGTGCCCAGAGCGGGTACTGCTCAGTGAAGAGCTCACCATCTCACAGCACCACCAGCGGCGAGACAGACCCCACCACCATCTTCCCCTGCAAGGAGTGTGGCAAGTGGGTAGAATTGGGCCAGGGACTGAATCTAATTGTGTGATGAATAATGCCTCTGTAGGGGTTGGGCCAAAGTGGTCTGAGGTGTCTCCAGGTAGAAAAAGAACCCAGACTCTCCAGTTTTTCCTTATTTCATCCTTGGGGTCTACGTGGTGCCTCATGGTGAGTGGACCTTGTCTCTGACTCAGAATACGGTCATTCTGATGTCCTAAAGCCTAATAAGGATGGACATCATCAGAGAGCAAATCTCTAGTGACAAAACTTCACTCTTTTCCAGAAATGATGGATGGAACTCTGATTCCCACCTCTTCCCTTCACGCCCAAACCATATTCACTAGTACTGACTGCTCTCTTTGCATCCCTGCCGAGTGATTTGAGAAAGGCTGTAAAACATCTAATCAGGAACTCTCTGTGGCAGAGATGGCTTTCCTACCAATACTGCTCATTCCTGCACCCAGGGCAGACATCACTAATCAATTGCTATTCTTTTTGCTACCACATTAAGATAAGACTCAAATCCTTTCAAATCCTTTAAATCCTAATGCTTCAAGCTGGCACAACCAATTGATCAGAGTTGACTCATGAGGTAAAGTCTGTTTGTCATCTCTGCCGTTTTAAGTGTAATTTAAAACAATGAAAAGGGGAAACTGAGAGTAGGTGGTAATAACAGCATTAAATAACGTTTACTAAGCACTTAATTTTGTTACATACTTCATGTAGATGAGATCATTTAATCCCCACACAGAAACTCCATGTGGCGCAGATACTGTTTTATCCTTGTTTTTACAAATAAGGACTGAACATTAGGTAAATTTACTTGCCCCAGGTCATACCCCCAGTAAAAGCAGAACTGAGATTTGAACCCCTATGTGTTCAAGTACAGAGCCTGGGCTTCTGACCACTGTTCCAGCCTAGTGGTTTGCTTTGTTTGCTTATTTATTTATCACTGATGATGAGATGCACACAGTTCCCTCCCACAGCATCTAGTATAGAATTCCAGTTTACCTCTCGGTGAGTCTGCCTCCAGGAAGGGTTGTCATAAGTGACTTCTTTTAGGAGCCTTGCCGAGTTTCTCTTCCTGTAACCTCCAGTGTCTCAAATGTGCAGTGTTACCTGGAGAGATGCCCACGAGGTAGCTGCTGAAACTCTACCAAGGGAACATCCCTAGTTGTATGAATGAGGCCAACTGGGACCTCTGTTTATAATATTCATCCTCATGGAATATTTCAGGTGTATTTCAGGCATCTTAATAATTCTGTTATTTATCAGTTACTCAGTATTTGCCTGGCACTGTTTTAAAGGATGTTTACGTGTATTGATTAATTTAATCTTAAGCCCGATGAGGTAGGTGCTCTTAGCCGTAGGTCAGTGGCACCTGCCAAAGTGAGTTGGAACTAGCAACTCTCTTCCTGCAGAGATGGGGAGATAGACTTAGGCGTGGGTCCCCTCCTCTGGGCCCCAGTGTCCTTCAGAGCCAGGACATGATATCATCTTCATGTCAGCAAGGAATAAATGAGCCCCTGGATTGATCATCGGGCTTACTTACTTGAAATAGGGAAACCTCCTCAGTAGGACTCCCCTCTACTTGCCCTGGGGTGGGAGAGGCAGGGAAGGAGGGTCTCAACCAGTTTCTTCCCAGAGGAACCAGCATCTTTCCTCCACTCACTCCCCTCCAACAGGCGACAACTCCTTATTCCACTAGGTGGCGATAAAGGACATTTTAACAACCAGAAATAAGTATTTCGAGCTCTGGTTGTCTTTCAGTGACGTCCATTAAATATTTTTCTTGTCTTGTTTTTATGTTGCTTGGGACCTTTTTCTACCATAACTCCAGTTAAGATTTTTATGGCAGAAATATTTTGTATGGTTTTCCAGATGAGGAGTAACATCAGGCACGTGTTTGCAGAATCCTTTTTTTAGCTGGTGAAATTATGTTCATTACGTTAGACAGTTTCCAATATGTCCAGTGGTGATTCATCAACTCTGTTCTAAGACAGGGGTCTTAGAAATCAGGGGTTTTTTTTTCCCCTTTATGAGCTCAGGAATAAATATTTATGCCACCCTCCCTCTCTAAAAACAGGCCGTCTCACATCTGGACAAACTTGCTCTGAAAAAGGTCCAGATAGAAATATTTTAGGCTGGGTTTCCCTGGCAGCACAGTGGTTAAGAATCTGCCTGCCAATGCAGGGGACACAGATTCGTTCCCTGGTCTGGGAAGATCCCACATGCCGCAGAGCAACTAAGTCCGTGCGCCACAACTACTGAGCCTGCACTCTAGAGCCCGCCAGCCACAACAAGAGAAGCCATTGCAATGAGAAGCCTGCTCACCGCATCGAAGAGTAGAACCCGCTCGCCACAACTAGAGAAAGCCCACGTGCAGCAACGAAGGCCCAACGCAGCCAAAACAACAACAACAACAACAAAAAAAACACATAATTCTCAACTTTAAAAAAAAGAAATATTTTAGGCTTTGCAGGTCATTCTGTCTCTGTCACAACTACTCAGATGTGCCATGTTAGTGCAAAAGCATCCATGGATGATACATAAACAAATAAACGTGGCTGCGTTCTGGTAAAACTTTATTTACAAAAGCAGGCAGTGGGGGCTTCCCTGGTGGCGCAGTGGTTGAGAGTCCGCCTGCCGATGCAGGGGACACGGGTTCGTGCCCCGGTGCGGGAAGATCCCACATGCCACGGAGCGGTTGGGCCCGTGAGCCATGGCCGTTGAGCCTGCGCGTCCGGAGCCTGTACTTCGCAACGGGAGAGGCCACAACAGTGAGAGGCCCGCGTACCGCAAAAAAAAAAAAAAGCAGGCAGTGGGCAGGATTTGGCCCAGTGACCATAGTTGGCAGACCCCTTTTCCCAGGATTTCTCAGCCTTGGCACTGATATTTTGGGTCTGATGATTCCTTATTTGGGGAAGAGGGTCTGCCCTCTGTATTGTAGGGTATTCAGCAACATCCCTGGCATCTACCCACCCGATGCCAGAAGTACCACGACCACCACCCAGCTGCGACCATCAAAAATGTCTCCAGACGTTGCCAGATATTCCCTGTGGAGGCAGAATCCCCCCTAGCTGAGAACCACTATTTCATTCTAAAGCAAGCAGGAGGGAACTATGATATATGATGGCCAAAACGAGACGGGATCTTGGGCGAAGAGGAATGGTCAGTACAGCTCAGAAGTCCAGTACAACGAAGACAGAAGAGGGGCTGTTGGATTTGGCCACACGGTCACTAGCGAACTCAAGCACTTGGACTGAAGTGGAGGAGATGACAGTCCAGTTGGAGAGTGTGGAGGAAAGAGGCGCTGTACATGTGTGCAGGCAGACCCTCTAGAATTTTGACGGGAATGACGGGGACAGGAGGCCAGAGGCAAAGGATGGGTTGTTTTATGTTGGGAACCAACAGAGCTTGGCAGCATGATTTGGGGATTCTCAGGTTGGTCGAGAAGGCTTGGTCAGTGTTGGAGAGAGACACGGGGAAGATAAGGAGGAAAGAAATGCTTGTGCCCCAGGCCATAGATGGACAGGAAAGCTTTGAGGATTCATCCTCCGCTGTCACAGAGAGAAAGCCCAACACACCGTAAATGTGTTCCTGTCCCCATCCCCTTTCCTTGGAACGCTTGGAGAGAAGAGAGGTCACAGGTCACCAGGGGAGGAGGTCTTGGGAGCTAAGGAGATGGGAACTCTGTCAGAGCCACCCCAAACCAGACAGCAGACCATGCACCTGCTGTTGCCTGTAGGATCCCTTGGATTTCCAAGAACTCAGATCTTCTGAATTTTACATGCTTCTTTTTCTTCATTTTTATAGAGTCTTCTTCAAGATCAAAAGCCGAAATGCACACATGAAAACTCACAGGCAGCAGGAGGAACAGCAGAGGCAGAAAGCCCAGAAGGCGGCTTTTGCGGCCGAAATGGCAGCCACGATTGAGAGGACTACGGGGCCGGTGGGGCCGCCGGGGCTGCTGCCCCTGGACCAGCTGAGTCTGATCAAACCCATCAAGGATGTGGACATCCTCGACGACGACGTCGTCCAGCAGTTAGGAGGCGTCATGGAAGAGGCCGAGGTCGTGGACACCGGTCTCCTCTTGGATGATCAAGATTCAGTTTTGCTTCAGGGTGACACGGAACTCTAAAGCCCTGTGTGTCGCTTGGAGACGGCGAAAACCCACGGTCTCCATCCTCATTCATCAGGAAAGCTGAACTGCCTGCTTGTTTTGTAACCATTTTAAACTACCTGTTTAAAAAGTGGTCGTTTTTTTCAGGTTTAGAAAAAAATCGGGGTTTTTTCCTTTTATTTAAAAACAATTGTTTTGTGGGAGGTTGGGGGGGGAATAAATAATTGGCACAATCCTACTTTAAGATGTGTTTCATCTGGGCTACATTCCCATGAATTCATTCCTGGTTGGGAATGAACCTGACGTTCATGTTCTTTTGCTTTCAGATGCCAACCATCCTGGTAACCTTTTATCCCAAAGCTTGCGTGAGTGAGTGAGTGAGAGTCTCTGTGTGTGTGTGTGTGTGTGTGTGTGTGTGTGTGTGTGTGTAAAGCAGGCTTCTTTCTTTGTGCTGGGGTCGTGGGCCATCCTTTCCCACCAAGAGTCATTTTTATGCTGACCTCATTCCGCAGTTTGCAGTGAACTTGGCGTCTTTGCCAGGAGACCATACTAGGAAGTAGCTTTCCAGTGAGCAAAGGCCGCCCTGTGTTCCACAGCTTTCTTCTAGCACACACGTCATTTGAAGAGTTGACCAAACGTGAAAGTCATTTTTCTCCCTGCCCTGCCTGTCACTCGGCCTGTTTCTGAAAACTGAGTGCTGTGTCATTTCAGGCTTTTCCTCCCTGGCCGTGATTTACTAAGAAGGTGATTCCTGGAGCAAGTGCGTCCTCTTCCCAGTTCCGTGAAGACCGGTTGACTCCAATTCATGGGTTAGCAGGATCCCTTGGATTTCCAAGAACTCAGATCTTCCAAATTTCACATGCTTCTTTTCCAGTTGGCCTGAGCCGACTAGAAATCCGTCTGGAGGAAAATCACCCCAACTATTAAGTTGCCAGGGCTGTTTTCAGGGAGGATGGTGGAAGAGCACAGATTAAAGTCCCTGGAATGCCAAGAGGCCCAAAAACTAGCTCAGAAGAGCTGATTCTTTTTTGCCACACTGTTAATGGTCAGTGGAGTTCTGAAATTACGCTGTGCCACTTGGAAGTACCGTGAAACCTCATTCACTAGGATTCTGCTGTCATTCGCCTGTGCTGGACCGAAGTTTACCTTGACGCTAACTCTGAGGAAAAGGGTTGTCTAACAAATCTGATGGCAAATACAAGGGAAATAGCATTAAAGGCCAACAAAAATGGTTTCAGATACCACTTCAGCTACAGTGTTTACATTCAAACAATGAATGAATTCATTAAAGTCATTTACCAAAGCCCTTCTAGAATTCTCCAAGCTACATACCCCTGCTCTGTCTCCTCCTGTCCCTGCCGGCAGGGTTGCTGTTTGTACTTGAAGGTAATAAACCTGTAATCCTTCAAAAATGGCATCGAGCTCAGGCTTTTGAGCTGAGTCAGACTCCTCCATGGCCTCCATCAGGGCAAATGAGTGCGCGCGCCTTCAGGCTGGGATGCAGCCCCGGCACAGAGCTGACGCTTCTGACGCCCCAGCTCCTGCAGGTGTGGCAGTCCTACCAGGGCACTTTGCTGGCACTGTAATAGTTTGATGTTAAAGAGGATGTCAGCGGAAGCATGAGGATAGGACTGGAGCATCTTTAAGTTGTCTCAGCAAAAGCTTCTAGCACACACTGAAGACCCACAGCAGCCCCACGCAGGCAGTGTCCTCTGAATCTCAGGAAAGCCATGGACAGAAGATCAATACAAAGGTTCTTTTCATTGCCACCATTCGGTTTTCAGAAAAAGAGGTCTTGAAGATTTCCTTTATCTTTTTTTAGGGGGAAAAAAAAGTCTTTCATTTGCTGCCATTTCTGACAAATTATTCTATGTTCTGAGTTCAGAACTGCCTGGGGAGGGCATCAGCTTTGTGGCAGAGCTATTCCAGAACCATTCCAACTGTAATATCGGCTGATCCCATCTGTCCCAGTGACTACTTCCCTCCACTTGTGGGTGTCTGAGAGGGATTCTGGAATGGTTCTGCTCTTGGGTCTATGAAAGCTTATCTAGCAAAGGAGAAAACACCCGGAAAAATGTTTATAAAGCAAATGTACTCATTCTGTTTGGAGACTTGCCCGGCTGTTCCAGTTTAAAACATTAAAATAAACTGAGTTGCCAAGGCAAAAATATAATGCACAATTTAATTTTGATTTTCCATGCAGTATAGCATTTGCATTTTTGACTTGAAATAACCAAAGAACTCCTCCTTGATGAGACAGTTCACTTTCCTGAATTAGTATTTTTCTTCACAATATCAACTTAAAGAATTGAATTCATAGTAAAATATTGCACTTATTTTTTTCCTGAAGTGATTCTGCCTGCATGTATGTGTTGTGTTTTAGCTCCTCAGCGCCCCATCTCTCCCCACCCTAAAGAAATTTTCTTCCCAATGGTTTGTCTTCAACACAGTTACTGTTTACTATCAGATAGTTTTTCATTAGTGAATTTAGACCTCTTTGAGAAAGCTTGTATATAAAAAGTTAAAAGATATATTTTATGGAAAAACCCATCTTATTTTCAAATATATTTAACTGCTGTTCTATTTTATTAGAGGAAGGTTGTAAATATTTTCTAGGAGTTCTATTGTAAAGAAAAGTATTTTTGAAAAAAATTAATGTAATAAAAAGGAAAACATTTTTAAATAGTGGTTGTGATTGCTTCCTGTTCTGGCTTCATTGTGTTCTATTCGTAGGAAATGACTTGCATGCCTTCCCATTTTAGGATGTAATTTATTCTGGTTTGCACTATTTTAAGTTGACATCATAATATCTAATGTGCTTCACTGTATTTTCCCCAGAATGCAGGTCCCTTGGTCCATAGCAAAAGCACTATGTATAGCATATTCATACTTTTTTCTTTTGTAACGTGTGTATTTTTAATAAGGATTTTATGTAACATTTTGGCAAAAAGAGGACAGTATTTTCTAGTGAATTTTATAATACATTTTGCTAAAAGTGTTTCTTCCTAGGTCAGTTTTTGTTAAGGCGAACCAAAAGTCTTATTTTCCCAGGGGTTTAAAAATAAGTTTGAAGCTTGAAAGCAAAGTTATATTTAAACATCATATGTAACAAATAAATAAAGATGCTTTATAGACTTGTCCTCAAAAGGTTCATTCCTTAAAAACAAAAACAACTGGGGCATTCTAGACTGGTTTTCCCCGAGCGATGAGCATTTTATTTTAATTGCCACAATACTTTTTTTTCAGAAGCAAGCCAGGAGAATTTTACTTAAAAGGTTCCGGTCATTAACCTCCTCAGAAATTTATTACAGTTCTTACAGATAGGCATTCGTCAAACAGAGATGTAACCAAGTAGACACTGTCATATTTATTTGTGAAAACCTGATTCAATATTGCATTAGCTGCTCTGAAAATAAAATGTTATCTTTTTGAGTTTCATTTGGCTTAAACATTCCTTCTTTCTAGCTGCTGAAATGACTTCTCAGTGCTAATTTACCATTAGTTTGTTTCTGGAGACAGGTTTAGAGGGCTGCTGATTAGATTTTTTATATATTTATTTATTTATTTTTGGCTGCATTGGGTCTTCATTGCTGTGCGCGGGCTTTCTCTAGTTGTGGCGAGGAGGGGGCTACTCTTCGTTGCGTTGCACGGGCTTCTCATTGCGGCGGCTTCTCTTGTTGCAGAGCACAGGCTCTAGGTGCACGGGCTTCAGTAGTTGTGGCACGAGGGCTTCAGTAGTTGTGGCACACGGGCTCTAGAGCTCAGGCTCAGTAGTCGTGGCACACAGGCTTAGTTGCCCCGTGGCATGTGGGATCTTCCCCGTCCAGGGCTCGAACCTGTGTCCCCTGAATTGGCAGGCAGATTCTTAACCACTGCGCCACCAGGGAAGCCCATGCTAATCAGATTTAATGCTCATATAAATGCCCTCACCTCTACCCTGGAGGCCAAGATGAATATTTCTGCTTCTCAAGCTGTGGATGAGCCACTTGAAGGGTTGATGGCCTCTAACCCGTACTACTCACAATGCAGTTTGGGGGAGCTCAGTATTACACACAGGTTATCTCACAGGGAACCACCAACAAAATCCAGTCCACGCTGGATTTTTTTGTTTGTTTTTTTGTTTTGCGGTACGCGGGCCTCTCACTGTTGTGGCCTCTCCCGTTGCAGAGCACAGGCTCAGTGGCCATGGCTCATGGGCCCAGCCGCTCCGTGGCATGTGGGATCTTCCCGGACCGGGCACGAACCCGTGTCCCCTGCATCGGCAGGAGGACTCTCAACCACTGCGCCACCAGGGAAGCCCCACCCTGGTTTATAGGCATTGCTAATCTGGATTTCCAAATTCTACAAAGTGTGTTTACTTTTTAATGGTCAACAGCAAAGTTCAGGAGAAATCTGAAATTCTGGATTTCATACAGAATTTGATTTAAGTAGGGCATACCTGTTCAAGACCTTGATCTTCTTTGTTCTTTTGGGGTTTTATACTTTTAATTTGGGCAGTGTTAGTCATGTGCCAAAGAAAATAGCTCTTCCTTTACAAACATTACATTTAGCCAGTGTTGGAAATTTAAATTCTGCTTCCAGGGCCTCAGGTGTCCAATCTGAAGACTTTTCTCCTACTGTCTTAGTCTCATTCATTACTCACGTACCAGGCACTATTCCACGCTGTATTATACACAGGGCAGTTGAGTAGCTAAAGATGACTGTGACATCATTCCTGCCTGCCTGCCAAGGAATTTAATTTAATACATATAAATTTAATTTAATACATATAGGGGCCTGGGAACAGATCCAGTTCCATCACTGGGAAGAGCAAAGGTCATGCCTTGTTATTATTACTGAACCATCTCACCATCACCCACATATTCACAGCAACTTATAACAGGTGCTCAGCAACTATTTGTTAATTATCTCTCTAATCGTCCAGGTATGCTTATCCGTGTGTGTGTGTGTGTGTGTGTGTGTAAATAAAACCTCTTTTGACTTTACCTAAAGTCAATTCTGAATTCCACAGACTCCCAGTCTACCTTCCTCAGCCACAGCCAGCCAGCTGTGGACTGAGGCTGACTTTTAATGTTGGTATAAACAAAACATAATTAGGAAGGCATGTTAAGAAATTGAATAATATATTCCTAAGTGAACCATAGTGATCTTTGGGTCTCAGATATCCCTGTATAAAAGAGCCAAAGGGCTGATTATTTCTTTATATGAGAGAGAATCTTTTGAAAAGAGCTGTCCTCCTCCCACACACCCCCGCAAGGGAAGTGTTTAATGTTTCTGTTTGAGTCGTAAAGGCCAAGCAGCCATACATGCTTCCAAATTTGCATTCCAGCACACATATCCTTAACGTACAACATGGATCTCTCTTTGGGCTGTTTGGGGTCATTACTTCGATTACTTCCTCTGCTTATGTAATTTTATTTTTGGCAGTCTTGCTATTTCTTTTTTTTTTCCCCCAACCACTTTATTAAGGTATGATTGATACATATTTATTGTATACAACTTGATGAGTTTGGAGATAAGTGTATAACCATGAAATCATCACAATCAAGTGAGAAGATCTGTCTTTTAAAACAGAACAACTGGGGGCTTCCCTGGTGGCGCAGTGGTTGAGAGTCCGCCTGCCGATGCAGGGGACACGGATTCGTGCCCTGATCCGGGAGGATCCCACACGCCGCGGAGCGGCTGGGCCCCGTGAGCCATGGCCGCTGAGCCCGCGCGTCCAGAGCCTCTGCTCCGCAGCGGGAGAGGCCACAATGGTGAGAGGCCCGCGTACCGCAAAAAACAAAAAAACAGAACAACCGGTGCAATCAAAGTATGATATAACTTAGAAATGTTTGATGCACACACTTTTATTTTTCCTGGATATAAAGCAAGGTGGACTTGCATCAACTTGATCTCCTGCTCATTTACACTAGTTCAGAGGTTTGAAGGCTTAGTTCGTAGGGAAAAGACCCATAATGGACTGGCCAAGCTTTAGAACACTGTCCAGGCTAATAAACTAAGAATGTTTACATGTCAAAAAAAACCTCCACACTGTCCATGCCCACACACCATACCAAAGGGCTCTGTCCACAGCCCCACTGGTGGCAAAACCCGAGTTTGCCCCTCACAATGACTCCCACCTTACCCCCAGCTAATTGGACCAGGGCCAGCACCTGACCCCAAGCTATTAGGCCCATAGTCCATTTGATGACACATGACATGATTTAGCCCCGGAAAATGAGGGGACCAAATCCAACTCCCACATTTGAGAGTATGAATGGAGAAACTTGGTGAGCCAAAGGCAGCACGCAGAATTCTGAGGGAGCACCAACTATTTGTAAGCAGAGAAAGCCCATCAATAAAGAGACCATGTTTGGTCTTAGGGGTGGAGAGGGCATCCAGTCCCTAAGGCTGCTTTGAGCCCACTTTTCCAATTGCAGGAGCAGTTCAGGCCATACATGTCTTTAAAAATAAAAAATAAACTCCTTTTCTTGCAGGAGCGTGGGGAAATGGGGACCTCTATGCCTCACATCCAAAAGAGACTACTAAGAGTTCTACTTAGTAGAACTGGACCTTATTACAAAGTCAGCACCAGGGGTGCTGCAGGGGTGGAAAAGTCACTGAACTAGGATTTTGAAGATGGTTATTGGTTCGGCTGTAACTAACTCACCCATATGACTTTGAATGAGTCATTTCAACTCTGAGCCTCAGTATCCTCACCTATTAAATTAGGACAAGATACACGTCTTCTTGTGAGGATCAGATTAGGTGACATAGGGAAAAGTTGTTTGCAAGCTGTTAAGGTCACCGTCACTGGCAGCTGCAGAACCGTCACCCAGATAAGGCTGCTCAAGGGGGCAGAGGCAGGCTGAGGAGCCATCCCAGAGGAGAGACTGATGCTTCAAAAGCAGCAACAGAGTTGGAGAGCTATAGGAAAACTCCACTGGCTAAGAGAGACCGCCAACTCTGAATGTCACAATTGACAGAGGGAGCCTGATTCTGAAAAGGACACCGGGCAGCCTGCCAAGGCTATTGCTGTTACAGCTATCACTATTAAAGTACAAACTCAGGTTGTTTCTCCAGGGCAAGATGAGGTAACAGATCCCGAGTCATGGACCACCTGGCCAGGGAATCGTAAAACTGAGACACTGTGACTCCCCAAACTACAATTCAGAAATGTCACACGGTGATTAATTCCAGTCTCTTTGATCTTCTCCTTTAAAAACCAAAAAGCCCCTAACTCAAATACCAAGTTGGAGTGGATCTGAGGCTTGTCTCCTACTCCCTTGCTTGGCGCCCTGTAATAAATCCTTACTCGGATACGAACTCCCGCTGTCAGTTTTGCTTTCTGCGAGCCACAGGCACACAAGCCTTTTGCTCCGTTATAATAGGAAAAAACATCATTCATCCACTACTCAGAGATAACCAGTGTCAATATATTACTCATATTTTTTCCAAGCATGTGTTTGTTGTGCTTGCATCCAACAAAACAGGAACCGCAAAGGACAAACACGATTTGAAAAAGAAAGCGCTCACAGCACTCGGTAACTAGATACGAGGTGAAACTATTGCAAGACAGCGTACAGGTCAGGTTGCGACCGGAAGGAAGCCGGCTACATTCACAGTCCCACCCTCGGAGCGCGTGGAATCGCGTCTCTATGGTTGTTCCGGTGCCGGAACACAAGGGTACACTCTCTCCTTTTGCAGAACTCTATGGTCGGAGGACTCCTCTGTGACCCCGGAAGCGATCCGGGGAAGCGGAATCGGCAAGATGGCGGCGCGGACGGCGTTTGGGCCCGTTGGACGGCGTCTCTGGCAGGTATGAGGTGCGCTGGGGGGACGCGCTGTGGGGGGGACTAGGCGGTCCTTGGGTAACTGGCCCAAGGACAGTTACCATTACGTCTGGCTGCTACCTGTCATTCTTAACATCTGGAGCTTTCCGCGATATTTATTCCGCACGGCCCGCTGTTTGCAGGAAGGTGGCGAGAAAAGGGCAGATTTTATTTCTAATTCTCTCATAGGATAAAACGTAAGTTAACGAGTCAGGGCAAAGACAGGAACTAGAAAAATCGTAGACTGTCAGGGCTGGAAAGGATATTGAACAGCGAATGTTCCAGGCCCTGCCTTTCACGTTTGCGAAATAAACTGAGGCTCAGAGAAGTCAAGAAGGTTGACCTCGCGAAAATTAGGTGGCACGAGATTTTAGACGCTTCCCACGGAACCAGATTGAGATACTTTACGGATACCCGGGTTTCTGAGATTTAGATGAGAATCGCTGAAGTCAGAGGAGTGGGTTAGATATCCTCTGCTCGGTTCTTTGGAGAAAAAGCAAAACTTTAAGCGGCGGTTCTTAAGTTATTTGGCCTCAGCACCCCTTTCTTTACACTCTAAAAATGGTTGAGGACTCCGAAGAGCTTTGGTTTTTGTGGGGTTTAGCTATCAATTTTTAGCTTATTAGAAAATACAACGGAGAATCTTAAAAGTGCTTGTTCACTTAAAAATAACACTAATAAACTCATTACATGTTAACATAATTAACGTTTTTATGGGAAACAACCATATTTTCCCAAACAAATTGAGAGAGAAGTGTAGCAATATTTTACGTTTTTGCAAATCTTTTTAATGTCTGGCTTAATAGAAGACAGTTTGGTTCTCATAGCTGCTTCTGCAAGCTGTTTTTATATCACACGTCCTGCAGCCTCTGGAAAACTTCACTGTACACTGGTGAGAGAATAGAGTGGGAAAGTTGCAAATTACATCTTACTGTTATTATGAAAATAAGTTTAGTCTCCCGGGCCCCTTCTGAAGGTGTCTCAGGAGCCCCTCAGAAGTCCTTAGACCACACTTTGAGAACCACCATTATTAAATCAGGCGCTGTTAGTGGTTGAAATTTTGAACTATTTTAAGATGCACTTACCCAGAACAGGCCCCACCCCCTCAAAAAAAAGAAAGCAAAAAAAGAAAGGAAAGCTTAAGAACTTCCTAAGGTTAGTTTGTGGGTGTAGTAGCACTTTAGACTCCAACTTTTTAAAAGCAGGGGGTTTATACTGGGAGAAGATGCCTGGTAAGTGTCATATTCCTTAGACCTGTGGGCCTTCTACACAACTGGATCGAGGGCTTAGGGGTATAAATGTGGGGAGGGAATTTCCTCTGTGATTATGTGTGGAAAATGGCACATACCTCTTACTACCTTGTATTGTGCTTGATTTCCTTTCTTCTTTTTGCTTTTCTCCCTTGATCCAAGAGAGACTGTGAAAGTTTTGATTTGCTTCCATCTTGGATGAAGAGTAGAAGGATAATTAACTAAGAATAGTTTTTTTTTTTTAAACATAGGTGACCCTCTGTTGTTCTAATTAAGTTTCATTTGTACTAAACCGTTATTCTCATCTTTAAAGTATTTTTCAGGATCCTGTTGAGCTTCCAGTTTCTCAGTTTACACTTTTAAATCTTGGGAAAGCTTAAGAAAAAACGGGTGGCAAATGTGTATTACATACAGTACCATAGGTTTCCTACAACTAGAAATTTTGTTCCACCAGGGGGAGCTGACAGTAAGGATTTGGAAACGCTGTATTGTTGCAGTATGAGGCACAGTAGTGGTATATAAGATGGGTGTTTCAACTTACTTATAAAATTAGATGTTTATAAGCTAGTTGTCTCACCTAAGCCAAGAAATAAATATGCTGGAAAAGGTGTATGAAAGCTTCAAAGAAGGGTACTTTAGAATTCTTATTCCAGCTCCATAAATTAAATTATAAAGACGCTTTTTTTTAATGCTTGAAAATATTTAAGTTAAAGAAGTATTATGTTGAAATATATTTAATCTGTTAAAAAAATGGGAAAATGAAGTCACGTGTTTTCTTCCTTGATGTCTGCATATTTAATTCATAGCTGTTAATGTGAGAATTGTTTTTTTAAAAAAGTTCTTGTTCCTGGGCTTCCTTGGTGGTGCAGTGGTTAAGAATCTGCCTGCCAGTGCAGGGGACACGAGTTCGAGCCCTGGTCTGGGAAGATCCCACATGCCGCGGAGCAACTAAGCCCATGTGCCACAACTACTGAGCCTGCGCTCTAGAGCCCGCGAGCCACAACTACTGAGTCCGCATGCCTAGAGCCCATGCTCCGCAACAGGAGGAGCCACCACAATGAGAAGCCCGCCACCGCAACGAAGAGTAGCCCTCGCTTGCCGCAACTAGAGAAAGCCAGTGTGCAGCAACAAAGACCCAATGCAGCCAAAAATAAATAAATTAATTAAAAAAAAAAAAAAGTTCTTGCTCCTGAGCTTTAAAAAATATTATATCTAGTATTTTGAGAGTCCTTTCTGATTATCAACTCTACCACTGTCCTCTTTTTTTTAAATGAAATCTAACTTGGCAATTTAGTTACCCCAATATCTTCATCTAAAATAATGAGATAGCCTGTTATTTGAAGCATCCTGCATCTTTTGGGTTTTAATGGAAACTATGAATGGTTTGGGAATTGATGTTAATTCTAACACACATCCCCCTGTTTTTAAGGGTTCGAGGAATTTTTCTGTATGCATTTCTAGGAGCAGTACAGCCAAAAATGGTGGCCTTCTTCTGTAAGTATATAATTGGATGTGCTAAATTGAATAAGAAAATGGGCACTTGTGCTGTTTTACTTAGGTTTCTCTTTGTTTCTGCACATAGCAGCACCAATATGAAGTGGGTACAGTTTTCAAACCTACACGTTGATGTTCCCAAGGATTTGACCAAGCCTACGGTATGCACTCCCTATTTCTTGGCATAAGAAGCTACATTAGCAATAAATTTTCCTCATTATTTCATTTGGGGCTGTTTCCCAAACACTTAATGAATAAAAAAATTTATTCTGGAATACTGGCAGGTGCACAGTGCACCTGAGGAAAGTATTCACTGATGTCCCTGAGTGCTCATGGTCGCTTTCAGGCTATTAAGGTAAGAGCTAATCGAATAAAGTATTTACCCCAAACGACCGTGGGGATGAGTAGTCTTTTGCTTTTAGCTCAGCATAGTGTACAGCGTTGTCATAATTAATGATGCTGAACACTTGGTATTATATTATGGAATTTTTTGGTCGTGGTGGTAGGCTTCGTCTTTATTGAACAGTGAACAGTGCTTTATTGTGAGAGAGAGCATTATCACAAGTAGAGAAAATCCAGGAGCAGCTGTGTAACCTTGTTTCCTTTAAGTGAAAGCCGTGATCTCATCAACCCAGTTTTTGTATTATTTGTAGTTTTTTTAAATCCTAAAACTACAAACTATAATTTGTAGTTTTTTAAATTCCAAATGCTTCCAGCCCCACCCCTCAAAAATAATCCCCTTTAACAGTTTGGTACGTATCCTTCTAGACCTTTGTATGCATATAATCATCTGTGCACACCACGAGCACCAAAGTGGAATTGTGTTATACCTAATGGCCTGCTGGTTCAGTGTTTTCACTTCATAGCATATATAAACCCCAGGTCTCCAGCTCAGATGCCTGCGTAGGCCAGGCCTGTAAGGAACGGTAACAGGGTGGGCACAGTGGCAGGCTGTACCCTTTATAAGCAAGACAGCTGCTACTTACTGTAGCCAGTTGTTGCCATGTGGGAAATTAGACCTAGTGATGTCAGATTGTCTGAATTTTCCAAGCTAAATGAAATTCAGATATTTGTGCAAAATCTTTTGATTTTTAATATTTGTAACAGATTCAGAATTATCTTTAAAACCCTGTAGAGACCAGTGATTATACATTTTAGGGCTATATTCCCCTTCTCTCGTCCCTCAACTTAAGAGATAGGATATCAGTGTATTCTCTTCTTCCAACAACCCTATTTGGGGTAATTGAGAGTGATATCTAGCTTCCTGGTTAGTAAGTAGATCTCTTTTCAAGGGCAAAGTAATTTAACTCTGAAACATTGGATTAGTAATATAAATTACTGGTTTGATGGATGAATGAAGTAAAGGTAATTCACGTCTTGGAAGAAAGTCAGAAATGTCAAACCCATCATTTCTAAGATCTTTAAGTATTAGGGTGGAAGAGGTAGAAGTTATTTGTACAGTCAGTGTCATGACATTTTAGTTAGAAATGAGTAATTTTTCTGTTAGAGCAGGCAAAAGAAACATGGACAAACCTAATAAAAAGAATATGAATAGAAATAGCTCGCCTTTGTTTAACAATGTTTTATAACTTATAAGCACTTAAATCCATGCTCTCTTATTTGTTCCCGACAGAAATACCATGAGCTGTAGCACAAGTATTGTCCTATTTATATGTGAGAAAACTAAAGTTCAGTGAGATTATATTACTTGCCCGTTGTTATTCAGCTTTAAGTGGCAGAGTTTAATTCTCAATCCAGCTCTTCTGACCAGGCTACTTTTATTAACAGAACCCCAAATCCTTCCCTGTTGTATATTTGGGGTTTAATAACTATTACGCTTGAAGGTTCCGTTGGTGATTTTGTAGGTTGCTTGAAAATCCTTTTGATTCAAACTGTATTTTAACTGATTCTTCAGGGTCATTGTGGAGTCTGAATGTGGTTGTATCTAGATATTTAAGCTGTGTTAAGATGTTACTCAGCATTTTTCTCCCCACTTATTAGTAAACTCTGAAGTTGTTCAGGTGAGGGTAATACGTTAAATTTTCCAGTTGTAAATATTAGAGGAACCATGACTGAAGCTTTTCTTTTTGATTTTAAAATTGCAGATAACCGTTTCTGATGAACCAGACACGTTATATAAGCGCCTGTCAGTTTTGGTAAAAGGCCATGATAAGGCTGTATTGGACAGTTATGAATATTTTGCGGCGCTTGCTGCTAAAGAGCTTGGTATCTCTGTTAAAGTGTAAGTATGATCTTTCTTAATCTGACCTGTTAGCTGCTATAACACAATCAGTCAGGAAAATGCTGCCAGTCCCAGCTAGGTCTGAGCTCTTCAAATGGGATAAAAACTCATGATGGGGAGAGATTAGGTATGTTATATTATTCTAAGCAGGATCATCCCTTCCTGTCTACCAGCATTTTTAAATACTAGAATGAGTGAACAAGGAAAATGAAGGAATCCTTTCTCTAGAAACTGCATAGACTTAGGAGGCCCGAGAAGCCCTCGTGTCTGGGATCTCCATGGGGCAGGGAGGTAGATTAGGTGAACAAGCAATTCTTTCGGGCCTCTTGGATTTGGTATCTTTGCTATTATATTCACTGTTTCAAATCTGCCTTAAGAAACACCGTTCACCCAATACTTTCATGCATGAGCAAGGCGAGCTTCGTATGGCCTTGAAGTCACTGCAGGGTCAAGTATAACCCCTCCTGTGTTTTGTCAGCTGCTCTTTCTGATGTTGAACGAGGCCCACATGGAGCTTTGCCAGTCTTGCCTTCTAGCAAAACTGAAGGAACTCACACATTTCCCGTAACAGACCATGGTTTTGTGCTTTTCACTGTATCTGTAATACATGGCAGACATTACAACCATGTCCAGCCCACGGTGCTGCGCCTCACAGTTCATGTGTTTAGTCAGTGTGAGACCTCAAGGGTGTGAAAGCCGGAGGCAGGTGTGTGTGCACTTGCATGCCAAGGCTTGTTTTTGGGTCGATGGCAGATGTTCCTGTTGCTGTCTGCAGGTTTATTTTAGCCGGAGCTTCATGACAGCAGTTGTTAGAGATGACAGTCTTGACAAATGGAAGTCTGTAAAATGGTAGTTAACGCCTATAATTGGGCGTGAGCCTGACCTGCAAAATTGTGGAATCATGCTTTGATATCAGTGACTCAGGTTCTAACATCACTTAGCTTAAGTATGTTGTTTCGCCCATTAATTTTCCAGACATGAACCTCCAAGGAAAATAGAGCGATTTACTCTTCTCAAATCAGTGCATATTTTCAAGAAGCACAGGGTTCAGTATGAAATGAGAACACTTTACAGATGTTTAGAGGTGAGTTTATTTCAGACATTCAGGCATTTTTTTGAAATGCCCCAGATTTTACACTAGCACATCATAACTTTCCTTTAACCTTGCCCAGTAGACTTCCTTTCAGTCAGCCCATGCCGGATAGTGGTAGAGAAGGTAAGTGTTTTTTTGTGTTTATAGAAGCAGCATGATAGGAAAATCAAACTCAAGTAAAGCCATCCTTCAGAGTAGTTCATACCTTAACTCAGTAGTGCACATTATGTTGACTAATTTTTATACAGTAAGCTATCATTGGAATAATTTTGCTTATATTTCAAAAATTCTAGCTACGTTTTCACACAGCTCTAATAATTCTCACATGCTCACTGAACTCTCCATGTCCATGATGGGCAGCATTAAGGTTTTTCATTCGTCAATTATCATTCATTTGTGCAGCCTCCCAGGTCAGCACAGTCTTGTGGTTAAGGGAAAGCATGGGCTTTGGAGTTGGACAGCCAGGTCCAAGTACTGGCATGTACTAGCTGTGTGACCTGTGCCTCAAGTCCTTCATCTTTAAGTTGGAAATAATAACAGTACCTATTTCATACAGTTAGTGTGAGGATTAAATGCGATATTTATCTAAAGCACTTAGAATATTTCATCTCATAGTAAATGATTGGTAAATGTTACTAAAACAGCGTGCTTGTGCATGTTCTGTATGACAAGCTCTGTACTAGGCATTGAGAGTGCAAATATTAAGACATAGTCCTACCCTTAAATGAAAAAGAAAAATCCAAAATTGTATCCACCTTGCCATGGAGCACACAAAATCTTATACTAACTCTATTTTATAATTTAGTCTTTTGTTTCCTTTTGTTTTGAGTTGTTTTGTGAAACTCTTAACACTGTTTTGATACCATGCTTGCCAGCTGGGTTCCATGGAGCCCTGGCTTTAAGGCATTTAGGAGGAAAGGGGACATTGTGGCTGTGCTCCCCTCATTCAGTTCAACCAGAGGATCTGCACTTGTTTCCTTTTAAATTGGGATTCTGTAAGATTTTACAGATGAAGAAAAGACTCTACTGCTTTTACCAGAAAAAAAAACAAACAAAAAAAAAACTCTCAAAATTTCTGCTTTAACCAGCATAGCATGAATCAATTTCACGTTTGAAATTTTAGTTAGAACATCTCACTGGGAGTACAGCAGATGTCTACTTGGAATATATTCAGCGAAACTTACCTGAAGGAGTTGCCATGGAAGTTACAAAGGTATGACTTGAATTTCTGCCTCTTTGGAGGGAGATGTGTGTTGTTGTGTTATCACACTGCTGCCTGATTCCAGCCCACTGGGTGGAGGGGAGGACCTGGAGGCAGAGTTGCCACAGTGGTTGGGGTCTACACCTGCCGTGCAGGGCGCAGCCCAACAGAATGCTGCCCCCGCAGCCCATGTCCTCCTGGAGCCACCTCTGATGCCTCCCTCCCTCTTAGCAGTTGTCTAGACACGGGTTCCACGTTGATTGGTGGTCCCTGGAGATCACTGAGGAGCAAATAGATTATGGATGTGAGAGTGTTTATCTACTATCGAGTTTTCTTCTCTGTTTCAAAGCCCTACAACAAGATGAGAGGGTAAAAGAAAAAAGTCAAGAGGACTTGAGGGAACAGAATGAATAAATACAATTTGTGGCTGAAGAGTTAAGTCCACATCATATTATAATTTTGTTTTTCTCTCTTTAGACAAAATTAGAACAGTTACCAGAACACATCAAGAAGCCAATCTGGGAAACAATACCAGAGGAAGAAGAAAGCAAGTCATAAAGTCTCAAAGTGACCACTTGTGCTGGGATGTGAAGTGAGCATGTCAAGTAGAGGGAGTCTCCAGTGAAGACAGTTTCAAGTCACCCTGACTGCTCTCCTGAGGCCGCACGACCTGATCAGTAGAAAGCAGGGATTGGAAGTTTACGATACACCAGGCTATTGTGCAGGAACCACTTTATCTATTCTTTTATACATGTCATTGTTTCAGTTCGGATTTTAACAAATGTGAGCAAACCGTTTGGACCACTCTGTACCAAAACGGTCAGATTCATGTTTTGTTATTCCACTGTTGTTCAATTATTAGTTTGCACTGATTGTGATTTGTATCATTTCATTCATCTAAAAGTGTTTCAAATATTCCTCACACGCATTTCTTTCTTTGAGGGACCTAGAAGGAAACTTTGGTTAATTTAACACTGAGCAGTTAAAGTTTTTGATATTTACCTCAGTGCAGGCTGACATATGCTAGTTTGGGGGTGGTGACCTCCAGGTTTTACCTCATGTAAGCATTACATTCTTGAAAATTGATATACTTTATAGCAGATCAAGCACATTTGTGGCATGTGCCGAATTCTTCTGTAGCCCGAACCCTTTCAGGGCCGCCTAGAAGGGTCACTATAATGGAATTTGAGCTCTCGAGAAATTACTGTATCGTTTCATTCATCCTGTAATTCATTTATTCAATAAGCTTTTCTTTTGTTGACTTTGCACCCAGCACTATAGTAAATACCAAAAATTGAATAGCAATAACAGCTTTCAAAAATTGTGCAAGGCACAAATAAATACTTTTTCCTTATTAAGTTCCATGCTGATAAGACCTCTTTCTTTTGGTGAATAGCACTCCTTTTGTTTGCGGATGTCTACTTTTCCATAAAATTAAATAGTAGTTAAAAAGCTCTGAAAGAGGCAAGATGACAGTGGGCTGAGGTTGTTGGTGTATCAACCCCAAGGGAGTGATACATTTCCTTTTTACAGCAGAATCCGGCCCATGTCTTTTGTGGTTTCCTTCATATCTTTGGGGTAGTTATGACTTCTCAGTTTTCCACCCTTAAACTGGAGTCCCTGTTCTCTTTTCCCGACCTGCTATCAGGTATGAGTGTTCTGAATGCACACTGCTCATGTATCAGACTTACATTACTGTCATTAACGTGAAAAGAATTACAGCCTTGTGCCCCATGACCTCATTCTGTTTGCAGCTCAGTTGTCTAGTGTGTCATTCACAAATGCCTAAAGCCTGTTTATCCCAGGTATAAGCCTCAGGATTAAGAACTAGTCAATAAAACAAGAGCAGTATAAAATTAACTGTATCTAGCAAAGCAGCCATTGTGACTCATTTTCATTTTGAAAGAAATAATTCTTTAAAAATAAATGTAGACCCGCATCTAATCCTTTTTTGTGCTTGTTTTACAGACAGTGTCAATCACTTTATTATAATAGGATGACTTCTGCATACTCGCCTCCAGTGGCTCTCTTTTAAAGGTGTACATCCACTTCCAGCTGTTTTCAGACTAAAGTAGCCTCTAAACCAGATTATTTAGCACTTCAAATTATATATTAAAATCTTGCTTTAAGGTAAATACAGAGATAAACTACACACACAACAAAAATTAATGGTATTTCCTTGACATAAGTACTTGGCATATTTGAAGCCTACTTGATATAAACTAGGTAATTTCTTTATTCTGATAGACTGAGAAGGGTCTTTTTGTTTGTTTTTTAATTGGGTCTCCTGAGTAAAATGTATGTTCTGAAAATTAGAATTAATGCCCAAGTCTCAACTTTCTGTTTATGGTGGTGACGGGAGGTAGTGAGAAAAGTAGACCTGATGTCAGGATGGCAGAAGGCAGGTAGGAAGTGAGATGGTTTTTTATTGAGGTGAAGCCCTGAGTTCATTGTTATTTTCTCTGATCTGAAGTATAGTTTCTTTTCATATTAAATAAAATAGTGTAAAGGTCTGTTTTAAATTATTGGTAGACTCTACAGATTAAACTCGTTCAGTGCCTAGTTTTGATGCTTTCAAAGAGAATTATATGTCCTTTGGCCACTTAGATATGCCACAGTAAATACATAAAGCAATTACTTTAAATCAGTCTATTTTTGTAACATTTCTGTTTGTCAGCTGCCCTTCCTCCTTTCTTACACTATTAAATTAGCTTTACTGCAACATTCATGAGTAGCCGAGTAGAGAAAACAGGCCTGAGTCAGATAAGAGTTCAAACCCACTAACTGCTATAAACAGGCAAGGTGTTTGTTTAACCCTCTCAGAGCCTCAGTTTACTCATTAGTAAAATGTAGGAAATAAAACTTATGAAGGTTGGAGTATTGAATTAGGTAACTTGTAAAGCACCTCACACAGTACCAGGCAGATAATAGGCATTCAATAAATACTAGCTGTGTGAATGAAGAACATTGCCTGCCATATCAGTAAACAAAGGATGTTGCAGCCATCAAGCCGTCACGTTACAGCCACCCTGATGGTGCACCCTGAGGAGACTCAGGATGAGAAGCACAGGATACTGCCCCCAGATAGCTGAGGTGCATATCAAAGGAATGATTTCAGTGAGTCCAGACTTGCATCTCCCCATACTTAGAAAAGTGCAGAATTCCTTAACTCGAGACACCTGGCTTTCTTTAATTGTAATCTTTTGATGTTCCGAATACCTGGTCCTTATTGCAAAAACCTCTGTATATCCTGGCTCTCCCCCTTGCCTCTTCGGAGCAGTCTCTCAGAGTTATCTGAGATGCTGTGTCCCGAGCTTAAGCCCTCAGTTTTGTCCACTAAATAAAACATAACTCTCGACTTTTAGATTGTGCTTTTTTTTTTTCAGTTGACAGCTATTACCAGATGGCAGAACAAATTTGATGATACTGCAGACGCTTGTGTGCTGTACTCTTTAAAAACCAGTTGGAAAGGACTTCAGAGTATCTCTAAGGTGAGGATAACACCTTACAGTGGTTGCAAAATTTAATTTAGATGAGAAAACATGTAGCATGCTTATTATGATAACCACCATACATTGTACCAAGCATTTACAGATATCATCTTATTTAATCTTTATAACAACCCAATAAAGTAGTTACTATTATCCCCATTTTATAGGAGAGAAAACTAAGTTTGACTTGCCCACTCAATTGCACTTTCAGTTGACAGATGAAACTGAGACGAAAAGGTGAAACTGATTTGTCTGAGTTCAGGTTAGTGAAGACAGAGCCTCAGAACCTAATTTTTAAAGGCTAGGATGTACTCAAATGCCCACACATTAAATGCAGACTATTCAAACCTAAAATCCAGATTTATTTCCCCTTGCACATTAGCAAAGTGTGCTACTCATTTCCCCTAAGGCTTAGAAGTAAAGAGATTGGGGGAAAGTAAAGAATAAAAGATGTAAATGTGTACGAATAAAGGCAAGAAGCATAACCCACAGCGCGATCCCTGTGGTCTCAAGGCTGACATTGGTCCTGACTGTCTGAGGCAGCAACAGGAGAGTTTAAGCTCCAGCAAGGAGGGGCCTATTGGGTTATAGGAACCCTGGCATGGAGACAGTTAACCCTGGGGCTTTGCGCCAGGCCCGTCTCAGGCTCTGCAGACACAGGTTTGCTCACACGCATTTCGTTACCCCTGGAGCGAGGCTTATGGCTGAATGCCTGTGATCCCCAGGGTCCTCTTTGCAAATCCCTGCTCAATTCCTAACCCTGTCCTCCTTAAAGCCTTACTATTGTTACTCACTTCACGCTACCGTTCTCTGTGGGGTCCTAATCCTCTTTAAAACTGATATATTTATACCTCAACAGCTCAGCGGTATTTAAGGGCAGGTCATGGGCAACTGACCCACATGAAAAGCCAATTGAATTTTCGATTCCTCTGCCAGAGGCTAAATCAAGTTCTGTTTCATTCGTACGGTCTCTTGAGCACAGGTGCCCACAGCAGTGGATTGCATATGCTGTCTTCAGGTGTGATGAGATGGGGACAAGTTCGAAAAATCACTGGAGACCTCTTCCGGTGCTAAAATCCCATTATCTTTTCCCATCGACAAATATCTGCTAGGGAATTCCCTGGTGGTCCAGTGGTTAGGACTCCGCTCTTCCACCGCAGGGGGCACAGGTTCCATCCCTGGTCGGGGAACTAAGATCCTGCATGCCGCATAGTGCCGCCAAGGAACCAAAAAAAAAAACAGGAAAAAAAATCTGCTAACCCAGGCATTCTCAAAGGAATCAAGAGCTGTTGTCTTGTCAAATTAAGAGTAGCACACATCAATTCAGCTCTGACCATGTGTCAAGCACTTAGTTACTCAACAAGTCTTGTTTCTGCCAAGAATTCCTTGTTTGTGCCAAGCACTGTTCTAGGTTTTGGAAATTCTGCAGTGTGTCTGTTGAAGTCCCTCTCCTCAAGGACCTTAGATTCTAGTGAGGACGACATGCTAGGGGAAAAAATAATAGTAAGATCATTTCATAAGCAGTCGAGCACTGTGAAGCAAATAAAGTAGGATGATGTCAGAACTACTTCAGTAGCTCTTTGAGGTGAGGTTGGGAAGGTCCTCTCTGAGGAGGGGAGAATGTCAAGAAGGAGGCAGCCATGTGAGGGTCTGGGGAAGAGCATTCCAAGCAGCAGGACCCATCAGTGCTAAGGCCCAGTGAGTGGTGTGTCTGTGGATAGGGCAGAGCAACATGAAGATGAAGTAGGAGGATCCTGTAGTGCGTCACGGCCATGGGAAGGAGTGTGGATTTTATCCTGAGTTTCATTGGGAAGCCATGGGAGGGTTTGGAGCAGGACAGTGATAGGATCTGATTTACGCTTTAGAACACACTCCTCTGGCTGCTGGGTGTGGACTGGAAGGAGGGAGGTGTTGGGAAGGTGGGGGCAGGAAGGCCAGTTAGGACTGCTGCAGTGGACCAGTGAGAGGACGTGGCCTGGACCAGAGCTGCAGAAATGGAGGGGATGGGAAGTGGTTGGATTCAGAATAGGTTTGGAGGTGGAGCTGATGGAATGACCTACTAATAGATTGAAATGAGATCTAAGAGAAAGAAAGGATGCAGGGATGACTCCTCATTTTTGGCCTAGGCAGCTAGATAAAATGGTGATGCCGTGACTGAGGTTGAGAAGGGTTGAGGAGGGATTTGGGAAGGAAATCAGTACTTTGGCTTTGGCCTTGCTAAGTTTGTGATCTGAGTTGAGCTGTCCAGTAGACAGCTGGGCTCATGAATCTGGAATCTACAAATGGTATGTAATGTTGAGGGTGAATGAGCTCTCTGGGGAGAGCATGTGAGTAGACGGGAGAATGGTACTGAGGACAAGCCTGGGAAGCCCAAGCATGAAGAGATTTGTTTAAAAGGAGGAGGTGCTGGCAAAGGAGATGTGCAGTCAGTGAGATTGGAGTGAAATCAGACACGTGGGTCCTTGAAACCTAAGGTGTTTGAAGGAAGAACTCACTTGGTGAGCTGTGCTGAATCTGCTGGCAGGTTGAGTAAGAAAAGTAGGTCATTGGTGACCACTGTAAAGCCTTCTCCATGGAATGATGGGGATGAGTATCCAATTGGAGTAAGTTGAGGAGAGAATAAGAAATGGAGAGGATGCAAAACAGGTTCAGTTATCTACTGCTACCTTAAAAATGCCCGACACTTCATGGCTTCGTGACAACATCTACTTTGCATGCAGATCTGCAGTTTGGGAACACTGACTGCTCCATTTGGTATCAGCTAGGGTGCTGGAAGGCCAGGCCTGGAGGCATCTACAGGTTCACTGACTCCCTCAGCCTGGTGGTTGAGGCTGACTGTCAGCTGGAAGCCCTGCGTGTGCTCTGGGCTTCCCCACAATATGGTGGCTGCATTCCCCGGGCAAGTCCCGAGGGAGAGCCAGCCACAAACCCTGTCGCCTTTGATGACCTAGTCTCGGAAGTCACATAGTGTCACTTCTGCCCATTCTCTTCGTTGAGTACCATAAAGTCCCATCCAGCTTGAAGAGAGGGAGAAATAGACTCTTCCCCTTGATGGAAGGAACATGGGAGACCAGACCTACTGCTGTGCCAGTTTCGGAAAATAACATCTTCCACAAGGGGTTTTGTTGTCACAGGAGCCAAAGTTAGGACAGTGGCTGGAGGGGAGTAGGAGTCGGCAGGGCCAGTGGATCCAGTAGGCACAGTACCTAGGGCCCACAATATTTATTTTTCTTTATTTTCTTTTTGGCTGTGTTGGGTCTTCGTTGCTGCATGCGGGCTTTATCTAGTTGCAGTGAGTGGGGGCTACTCTTCGTTGCAGTGTGTGGGCTTCTCATTGCAGTGGCTTCTCGTTGTGGAGCACAGGCTCTAGGTGCGTGGGCTTCAGTAGTTGTGGCACATGGGCTCAGTAGTTGTGGCTCGCAGGCTCTAGGGTGCAGGCTCAGTAGTTGTGGTGCATGGGCTTAGTTGCTCCGTGGCATGTGGGATCTTCCCGAACCAGGGCTCGAACCCACGTCCCCTGCATCGGCAGGCAGATTCTTAACCACTGCACCACCAGGGAAGTCCCCAGGCCCACAATATTTTTAATTTCTTTTAAGTGTTTTAATTTTCAAAACCAGAAGAAAGAATTAATATAATGCAACCTAGACTGGACTGGATTATATTCATCTTTTTACCAATGAATGATAAAATAGCACTTTTAATATTTTCTTATTTAATATTTAATTATCAATATTAATCTTGTGACCCATGAAGGCAAACGTGGGTAGGCCCAAAAAAGTCACAGTGGGATCCTGAATGTGGGATCAAGGAAGAATTTTTGTTTTGTTTAATCTTGTTTTCCTAAAGGTGATATTAAAGCACATCTGCAAACGGGAATGATCCATTAGAGAAGGATAAATGGAGGGTGCAGAAGAGAAAGGGATTACTGTGGACATGAAGTGCTTGAGTAGGCAAAGGGAGGTGACATCTAGAAACCAAGTAGAGGAGCTGACGGGGAGAAGTGGGAAAGGGACGCTGCATCCATCGAACCGGGAAGAGAGGCCGGGTATGTGAGCACAGGTGCAGAGAGGTGTGTCTGCTATGGGAGGATGAGGTGGTTGTCAGATGCATCTGCTTCTCTGTGAAGTGAAGGATGTGACAAGGTCATCAGTTGAACGTGGGAGCAAGGGGAAGTTTTGCGGGCAGGAAGCGTGGTGGAAGAGTCATCTCGGGGAAAAGGGACTCAAGTCAGCAGAGGAGAGCGTGCAGTACAACTGTCCGGCATTATTTGAAGTGTGTGCGGCCAGTGTGATTTTCTGACTTTTTCCAGCTGTGTTCAGCCTTGGGTGCAGATGAGGTGTTAGTGCCTAATTAAGGGGATAGCTGTAGCCAGGGTCAGGTTTTGCCCAGCGAGTAGTTAGAGGGAGAGAGGGGCACAAAGGTCAAGGTCATGGCAAGGAAATGACAAGAGTTCTGGGCCGTGCGTCAGGATAAGGAGGAAAGTGAGAATGTGACAGTTGTTAAAAAGCATAGTGATAGACGGGTTGGAAGTCTCAGCAGGGCTGGTGAGTTGCTGGAGTGAAGCTGTTAGTGTGAGTGAGTGGAAGGAGAGGCGATGACGGTGTTTGAACGTTTCAGACCATCAGTAGAGAAATTCGTGGTAGCAAGGCCTCCGGTAGACATTCTCAGACTTCACGTGCCGTGGAAGCACCTGGAGAGCTTTTTAAAACACAGACTGTGGCCCCGCAACCCCAAGTTCCAGATTCACTAGGGGAGGAGGGGCCTGAGAATCTGCATTTCTAACAGACTCCCAGATGTTGCAGCTGCTGGCCCAGGGACCACAGTGAATGGGGGCCAAGGTGGGGTGGAAGAAAAGCTCTTGGGAACTGGGGAGATAAGAACCTTTGAGGCCAGAGTGGGAGGGACCAGCTGTCCACCTGATGCTTTGGGACGAATGGTGACGTCACCAGTGAATGATGACAATATGGATAAGTATGGACAAGGTGGGAGGGTCAGACGTGGCCTCGGAGCCGCTGGCATTTCTGAGGGAGAAAAGAGGAAAGAGGAAAGGTAGAGGCAACAGCTGAACAAGGAGGAGACCAGCCTTAACCTCCAGACCCAGAGGCACGTGGGATTTGGGAGAAAAACCCATCGGCACTTGAAAGGATGACAGAGGAAGCGGGGTTCCACCTTCAGGGATGGCAAGGAAATTAGAAGAACTTTGAGAGATTAGGGACGTCTGGAGGCGGGGAGCTGAGAGAGAGAGAGAGAGAGAGAGAGAGAGACTGGAATGTACAAAGCAATTCAGGAATGAACATCCAGCGGGAGGCAGGCAGTGCTGCGCCTGAGATTATGAGACACACTGGAAGGACTGCCCCTAAAGTCTCAAAAAAATTAGTGCTCCAGGTTTTCTGATTACTTGGAGGTGTCATTTTTATATTCCATTAACATAAGCATGAGTATATAACTGATTCAAAAACAAATTCGCAGGACTTTCCTGGTGGTCCAGTGGTTAAGACGCCACACTTCTAACGCAGGGGATGCAGGTTTGATCCGTGGTTGGGGAGCTAGGATCCTGCATGCCGAGCGGCACGGCTAAAATAAATAAAAATAATTTTCAAAACCAAATTCGCATGAACCTTTAATATAAAAGTAAGAGCCTTCAGAGGTAAGTTAAGCCACGCTCCCAGATCCTTCCCATATGTTTATACTTTGGAGAAAAAGTGGGAAGAGCCCTGCTGATAGGTCTTGGATGAAGGGTGTAGGAGGGAAGTATCTGTACTTTAAACTGGGAGATGGAGAACTTCCAAGACTCAAGGGTGTGATCTGTAAAGGAGCTTCAGATACCGTGCTGGGCACTGAGTTAGCCTGGGGACAGAGGTGCTCACCCAGAGCCCTTCGCATCATATATCCTGCTGCTTCTCATTAGGCCAAGTGAAGGACGAGCCCCAGCCCACCAGTAATTCTGTTTTATGGGCTAGGAGTTGGCCTTGCTTCCTCTCTGGACTTCAGAGTCTCCTGTATCTCCAAGATGGGCCTCCCTGGAGCAGCATGGTGCCCAACGGAAAGGGACAGGGAGCACGTGTGAGATGGAAGGGTCTCAGCCTGTCTTCCCAACTCCCACTCCATCTGCCTACCTCTCAGTGTCCTCCCCTTCTCCCTCTTCAGAATCTGCCCGGCAGCTTAGTTGAGTGGTTGATGAGACTAAAGGGAGGGGTGAGGCTGGGGGAGCTTAGCTGACTGGAGGTCAGACCTTCCAGGGGAATCTTCTAATGATCTTAGGGCGCTTAGCTGGCCTGGTCCCGCCCCCTCGCTGCCAGCCCCCTGCACTGCCCATCCTGTTCTGTTGGCTAGGAGATGATGAAGAGCCTGGCTAAGAGGAGGAAAGGGAGGAAGAGGGCCCTCGCCTAAGGAATCCATTGGCAGAAGCCCGGGAGGAAGCACAGACCCTTGCTCACTGACGTCCCCGGGAGCCAGGATGGGGCAGCAGTTCAGCGGGGAGGAGGCACAGGAGAACGGCGTGCTGGACGTGGCGGAGCTGCAGGAGTGGTACAGGAAGTTCCTGGAGGAGTGCCCCAGCGGCACGCTCTTCTTGCACGAGTTTAAGCGCTTCTTCAAGGTCGCGGGCAACGAGGAGGCCTCCCAGTATGTAGAGGGCATGTTCCGAGCTTTCGACAAGAACGGGGTAAGGCGCCCTGAGGGGGAGGACGGATGGCTCAGGTCTCATCCCGGTGCTAAAGGAGCACCCTCAGTGGGAGCTCAGTTCCCCAGTTCTCCTGCTCTTCCTCTGCTCTTCGTTTCTCTCCATCCTCTCTCGCCTTTTCTGTCTCACTGTTTCCCCAAACTCTTCTCCCCATCATTCCTCTTTCCGTCTTCTCTTCCTCCCATCCACCTCTCCGCTCTCATGTGACTGGCCTTCCTGAGAGCTGAGGGGAGACTCTGCAGAAAGGCGCACGGCCCAGCCCTCTCTGCGTGTATTTATGGACAGGGCTCCGTAGCCGGAGGACCTGGTTTTTCGCACCCACTAGAGCACCCCTCGCTGTAAAGATAAGGGGCTCCAGAGCTGCCCTAAATGGGCGGAGCTACCTGGAACAGGTCGTGAGCGCCCCCTTGTTGGGGTCCTTCGAATTGAGACCGGTCAGCTCTTCCCAGCCAGAAAGCTGGAGGAGGCTCCTTCCTGGACTTGGAAGTTGGACGGATTATTGCAAAAGCCCCTTTTTACTCTTCAAGCCATAAAAGAGGCCATGAAATCATCCATCCGCAGGGTTTCTTCCAGCCCTTGGATGGCACCAGGAGCTAAGAAGATAATATATTTTGTAAATGCGCACCTGGGAATTGAATTCAAACATTGAAATCCCTTCATTACTTAAGGCCATCCAGTCCAGCGCCTCCGCAGTACTGTAAACCATTAGGTTTGCCTCAAATACCTATTTCAGTTCCCCAAATTGAGGGGGAGGTGGGTTGGACCTAGATAATTAATCTGGAGAAAGCGGTGGGTATCCCACTTCTTTGTAGGGGGAGAGCTTCATTTTCTAGAGAGAGTCACTGGGAACGCTTCTTCGGGTCCCAAACTGACCCTGGTACCGGTCAGTGCACATCTCCTCATCGCCTGTAGGGGGCGGGAGGGCGGGGTCAGTGTCATTCTCTGCAACAGAAACCTCCTTGGAGATGAGCCCTATCTCGGGGCCCAGAGTGAGCTTCAGCCTTCTCAAAGCTCCTCTCCACAGGCGCCTCTGAGGCAGCAGCAGCCCTGGGAGGGAACAGGCAGAGGTTGTTATTCCAAATTCAGTGAATTGATTGACCAAGATCATATACTCAGGGGTCCTGAGTTCCAGGCAAGTGCTCCTGCCCAGAAGGCAGTTTGTTGGGTTTTTTTCAGAGAGAAAATAATTTTTCTAAGTGTTGAATGTCACAAGAAAAGTAAATAAATAGATTATATATAGCAAGAGTCACTATGATAGATTTATCAATCTTCCTCAAATTCATTTAAAATTCAGTATAATAACAATTCAACATCTCAAAGGGATTATGAAGCCCCTGGGAATAATATGGCTGACCTCTTATACCTAATCTCCTCCTATAAATCAGCATATAATATTCATCAATTGTTTTTAAAACAACCTTTTAATTTTGGTATGATTTAAAATTTACAGAAAAATTATAATAGTGCAGTTAATTCCCATGTACAACTTATCCAAATTCTCCAACTGTTTACATTTTGCCTCATTTGCTTTACCATTCTCTCCGTGTAATGTATTATGTATTTATGTATATATACATACACATAATATATACATATATGTGTATATTGTGCATATAAATATACATACATATTTTTTAGAGAAAATTATAGACATCACAACCTTTTACCCAAGTATTCTAGTGTGTATTTTCTAAGACCAAGGGCATTCTCTTAACCTAATAAGTGATCAAATCAGGAAATTCAACAGTAATAAATTCTGTTATCTAATCGACAATCCATATTCAAGTTTGGTCAATTGTCCTGGTGATATCCATTATAACCTTTTTTTTTTTTTTCATTTGATCACACATTGCATTTACTTGTCCTGTCTCTTTCTTAGCCTTTAATTTGGAAACTTTAATCTCAGCTTTTCTTTATCTTATTTGACTCTGACATTTTCAAAGACTGCAGACCAGTGATTTGGGTTCGTCCCTTGTTGCCTCGTGATGAGATTCAGGTTACCCTTCTGGCAGAAATGCCCCAGAAGAGATGCTGTGTCCTCCTGAGTGCATCATGTCAGGGGGCACATGACGTTGGTTTGTCCCATTAGTGGAGTGGTTCACTTCGATCACTTGGATACATGGTGTTCTGCCAGGTTCCACCACTGTAAAGTGACTATTTTTCCTTTGTAATTTATAAGCATCTTATAGGGAGATACTTTGAGACTAAGTAAATTTCCTGTTGCTCATCAAGTGCTTATCCCCTGGGTTTGGCCTCAGCTGATAATTTTGTAACTCCACCGTCCCTTCTCTATTTATTACTTGGCCTCCTGCTGTAAGGAAGAGCATTCCAGGCAGGTGTTTTCAGCTCCTCTGTCAGGGACTGAGCCTTCTTTCTTTTCTTTTCCCACTTTGTGTCTCCAAACCTCCACCCGGCTCCACTTTCCACCTTGGCACAGTCTTTGTATCAGCAAGTCTTGTTTCTAGGCAGTTGGTCTGAGATTTCTGGGGCAAATAAAATCAAAAGAGCTCATAGATCTTGCTCACACATCAAAATCTGAGGTGGTGGAAACAGGGTTTTGGTGGAGGCAAGGAGGTAGGAGTACCTGGTCTCTGCTGCTGCTACGCCCCCTCCTGGTGGTAGTAGTAACACTCGTCTCTGGTGCTTGCCTGTGATACACTGGATGGAAGAAAAGGGAGGATGAAGCTCAAATGTCCTTCGGGATCCTTATGTAAGGAGTGTTGGGGGTCAGGGTTGGTTCACCAGTGCAGCCCGTTCAGGGAGAAACGACGCAGGTGATCCCACAGAGCAGATCACGTTCCTGTCACTTCTGCTCCAGCTCTTGAGTAGACAGGCATGTCCATCATCTTGGGCCCCTGTGAGTAATTGAAGCTGATGAGAGCTCGTGTGCAGTTCATGAGATTAGCCCCAGCTGGAAGCTTTCCAGAGCTGGTCCGGGGGTAGGCGTTTTTTTAAAAATTTTTTTCTATTTCTTTTTTTGTTTATTTTTATTTTATTTCTTTATTTTTGTCTGTGATGGGTCTTCATTGTTGCGTGCGGGCTTTCTCTAGTTGCGGCGAGCAGGGGCTACTCTTTGTTGCGGTGTGCAGGCTTCTCATTGCGGCAGCTTCTCTTGTTGCGGAGCACAGGCTTTAGGCGCGTGGGCTTCAGTAGTTGTGGCACATGGGCTCAGTAGTTGTGGCTCGTGGGCTCTAGAGCACAGGCTCAGTAGTTTGGCGCACGGGCTTGGTTGCTCCGTGGCATGTGGGATCTTCCCTGACCAGGGCTCGAACCCGTGCCCCTTGCCTTGGCAGGCGGATTCTAAACCACTGTGCCACCAGGGAAGTCCCTAGGGTGGGGGGGTTTGAAGTAAACTCGCAGGGGAGATCACTTGTCAGGAAGGGGCTGCTCTACAGTGGGCCTCAGGTAAGGCGAGGGGTCTTTGTGGAAACCGTATCATGGTGAGACAGGATGTTGTGAGAACAGAAGGTTCTAGACAAAGAATGTGGGGGAATCTAGAGATCTGGAGAGTAGGGATTTGTCCGTGGTTTTTTGTTTGTTGTTCTCCCCTTGGTGCTAGACACCAGGTTCATTTTGTAGACAGTAATAGACCTTGTATGGAGTAAGACATTTCTCCCAACCTGATGAACTGGAGAAGGCATGTAGCTTGAAAGGCTCTGCCACTTGCTGGGTTGGAATTTCTTGGGCAACTTATTCAACCTCTGAGTCTCTGTTTCCTCATTCATAACACGGGGATGACAGACCTGAGGGAGATGATGTATGTAAAACATGATCCCTACCAGCCTTTTTTTTTTTTTTTGCGGTACGCGGGCCTCTCACTATGGTGGCCTCTCCTGTTGCAGAGCACAGGCTCCAGACACGCAGGCTCAGCAGCCATGGCTCACGGGCCCTGCCGCTCCGCGGCATGTGGGATCCTCCCGGACCAGGGCACGAACCCGCGTCCCCTGAATCGGCAGGCGGACTCAACCACCGCGCCACCAGGGAAGCCCCCTACCAGCCATTTTGCACACATTTTCCTACCCAATTCTTATTTTAAAAGAAACCTAACATCTATTTTTAGTAAGCTTAATAGCAATTACTAATGAAATAGCCTTTTAAAGAACAACCAATTATCACATTGTACACCTTAATCTTACACAGAGTTCCTTAAAAGGCTATTTTGCAATTATTACCTCAGTAGAGCTGGGGAAGAAAAACTGGACACAAGCCAAATAACCTTCAGTGAGCAAACAGAAAGCAAACTAGGGACCATTCATACAATGGTGCACCATGCAGTAATGAAAAGGAAGGAACTGTTGATGCATGCAGTGACTGAGATGAATCTCCAGGGCATTGTGCTGAGTGAAAAAAAGAGTTACACATGGGCTTCCCTGGTGGCGCAGTGGTTAAGAGTCCGCCTGCCGATGCAGGGGACCCGGGTTCGTGCCCCGGTGCGGGAAGATCCCACATGCCGCAGGAGCGGCTGGGCCCGTGAGCCATGGCCACTGAGCCTGCGCGTCCGGAGCCTGTGCTCCACAGCGGGAGGGACCACAGCAGTGAAAGCCCCGCGTACCGCAAAAAAAAAAAAAAAAAAAAGAGTTACACATTATATGATTCTATTTATATACCATTCTCAAAGTGAAAATATTACTGTGATGGAGAACAGATCAGTGGTTGTCAAGTGTTACGGTTGGGGGAAAGATCTGACCCTTTAGAGGTAACACAGGAGAGTTTCTTTGTGTTGAGAGTTATTCGTATCTACACGTGATAAAATTTTGTAGAACAAGTGGGGAGGGGCAACTCAGGGGTAGGGGATTAAGTGGAACAAACTATTACATATGAAGTAAGCTACAAGGATATACTGTACAACACAGGGAATATAGCCAATACTGTATGCTCCAATAAATGGAGCATAATCTTTAAAAATTATCAATCACTGTATTGCACACCTGGAATTTATATAATATTGTACATCAACTATATTTCAATTAAAAAATTCATAGAGGGGCTTCCCTGGTGGCGCAGTGGTTAAGAATTCGCCTGCCAATGCAGGGGGCACAGGTTCGAGCCCTGGTCC